>NW_003526941.1:1009422-1177241 GCF_000181795.1 Trichinella spiralis
TTCAAAAAAAGGAGGGGAACGTACTGCCGTTCGAAAAGTATCAAAAGTGGTAGTATAAAAGGGTGTTCTTTAATTAACAGCAGCTTTCGTATGTCAGGTGAAACAATCTGTGCAAGATTGAGCAGTGACAAGCATTTAGGGGTGCGAATTGTGCGACTGCAGTATCCCGATGACAGACATTTCCTTTAAACAACTGGGCAAGGTATGTTACGTTAGCAATAAACATTACATGGGGCAGTAAAGATAATGCGGGAGGGGTTCAACTGCTATGTCAGGGGTACTACTTTACAAATGGATTTGTAAGGACGATTGAAAATTATAGCAAAATATACCATTAGTACTATTATATATTGGGTTTGGCCGTAATAAAGTGTCGAATGTTAATATAACATCATTACAGAAGAACAACGCGCTATTTTCCATTCAAAAAGACTAAAATCAAGCAACTACAAAAAGCTTAAAAAGCGCGCATGTTTAGTGCAGTGTGCCAAAAGAAAGAATGAAAGCATTGTATGAAAAATAGCAAATATATGAAAATTCATACCTGTCAGCAGACCTGTCAGGGATAGTGTAAAGCAAGCGTAGAGTCATACATTTTGTAACTGATGTTCATGGTTTCTTCATATTTTTAGTCTCGCAATCGCAACGTAATTGTTGCAGTGAAGCATCGAAATGAACAAATAACGGAATGCAGTAAGTAAATAGACCGCCCTTCAGCAGCGAACATTTATACTATAATGGAGTTCCTTCAATAAACAGAAATTTATATAAGGAACATTGCTACCGTATTTGAATAGCACAAAGTGCACGTAGCAGAATGCCAACGGCAGTGTTTACCATCACATTTGCATGAAGTTACTCTTCTGACCTAGAAATGCATGTATGCCTTGAAAACGTATAACAATGTAATGAGCCAACACCAAAGATTATAGTAAGTGCTGAACAACAAAAAAATCCTGAATACGTTACAGATCAAAGCCACTATTTATCACAAATAATATTATGGCGAAAATTAAAGAAGTATAAAATAGTGTCTTACGTAAATGGGGCTGCAGTGGCACGATAATAATATGTCGCAATATTCAGCAAAATTCATTCATTAATTTAAAGGAAATGATTGTTTACTGAACATTTCAATCAGACTTTGATCAACCACTTTTAAAAGAAGAAAAATGAATGCAAAAAACAGAAGAATGGTAAAACATGACATTTACTTAAAACACAAGCATAATGAATTGATAATTTTATGTAATGCACATGCAGGCTGAAGTACTGAAAATTGTGCATCACGGTTGTCACTTTAGTCAGTGTGGAACCGGCAACATTTTTATCTTACATGCATGGACAAAATACAGAAGCAAATTATTAAATATTTATAGATTTTGCCCCCTTACACTTTACATCGTGCACCAATGCGCATTCATTTACGATGCGATCTAGTGATGCATATCTTTGATTTCTGAAAACATGTAAATTTAGCATGGTACTCACCATAATATAATGATTGCAAGTTCTACTTCATTTTCATCTCCCGTGTGTGAAGTATTCTGTTTCATATTATGTTAATTGTGAAGGTGAAAATGGTGAACGGAAAAGTATACTATGCTTCTTTTGTTTGTTTGAAGCACCTTTAAAAATCAAAAGTAATGTACTACTAATAATATTTATAAGTCAATAGTGCAAGCAGAAACCCTTTTAAGTTTACATTTATTACGTTTGTCAAGTTATGCGAATAGCATATATCACAAAAGTATCAGCATACATTCTCAAACATCATTTACCTTTTAAAAATACATGACTTTCAAAAGTGGAATTATATTTCTCGCATGCCACTCTTTTGTTGCATTTATTTCCAAATCATGACAATCCTGAAAGTGAATAATATTATTGTGGTCATCTCAACATAAAAACAAATATACGTACACGTTTGTGTAAACCATCTAAAAGGAAATAATAATAATATTAATACAGATGCCGATTAATGTTCTCTCACTATAATTACAAATCAACCAAATAGCATTCATAGAAAAGTAAAGGCAACATAATATCAATCATAATTCAAAGATGGTTATGAAGTGTGGAATTATAGTTGAACACGTGCCTCTAGCCGTCGCACCGCACTAAATAACTGAACATAATAGAAATGCTCTGAAGTGGTGTTTAATAGTAAATAAATTATGCAAATAGAAAAGGACTTTGCCTCTGGTAAGAACAGGCTAATTTTATATTACTTGTAGCGTGGTAGCGTGCATATGGTGAACAATTTAATTAAATGACGAACGTCATTTGCTTTTTATTTAAATACATAATATAACGTAATATTTCTTTACGATGCCAATTTCTTTCACTGAAATAGTATGAAAAGCTGAAAGACTAAATATTTCTAACACAATCTGCAAAAACTTCTAAATTAACAGAATTTAGCTGGATAAAAGTGTATTGTCATGCAGTACATTGTATTGCATGTTTTCCTTACAATCAATATTCAAAGTATAATGAGCAGTTTTCATCAAAAATCAACTTACAAAATATAATATCAGTTAAATACATGTGTTGAATAAAATTAATAATATATTTTAGGAAAAGTTAGCATAGAAATAATGTTCAGCTTCAATCCATTAATAGGAACCACAATTACCAAAAATACCATAATAATAAATATAATTAGAAGAAGTGACAAATAAACAATTGATACAAACAACACAATTACAAAAACAAATACGATTTTTCAAAATCATCAACAAGAAAGAATACAAGGAAATTTCAAATTCTATACATGCTTGTGATAAAGAAATGCAGAAAGTAAATGAAAGGTGAAATATCCCCTTAAACAAAACGAAATGCGACATACAGAAAAATCGCTAAATCGCTTCACTTTCATGTGCTGATTACAGCATAAATACCATTTGAATATTTCTGAAAACATCAATAGCATTATACATTTGTATTTGAAAAATAATTAATATAGTTGTCAAAGAAAGTAAGCTTTATTACTTCAAATATAATGGATTGAACAATACGAAAAAAATATTGAAACAGGCTAATCATTTTTAAAGCAAAGTGCAAAATGCTTCATTTATTAAATTTCACGCAAATTGGGTATATATAAACAAAGTTACGGTTGCGTAAATATTCTATCAATCAAGATAAACAAACTGCCAAATTTAAAGCAGTTTATTTCAGAAGTATCGAAATGTGTTCAACCAGACTGTGCAGAACTCTCCAATTTATCGATATGTAACCAAGAAAAGAATTCAAAATTTCGAAAAAATTTTTTTCACGAAAAACGCGAAAACAGCAAAGTCTATAGCCCACAAAATTTCGAAAATTTGAAAATCCTATTTTTTTCCAAAAATAGTGTCAGAATGTAAGAAAAAATTAAAAAACAACATAAAGATTGGTCTCACGTTGGTTCATTGCGTATTTCTTGAGATATTGTAGAAAAACTGAAACTAAAATACAATTTTAATGATGAAGAAAGGAAAAAAATAAAATAAAAAAGTTGAAAAAATATTAGTAAAAAACTATTTTGTTAAAGTTTATCAAGAAATCCAGAATATTTTGAACAGAAACAGGTTCTTGTTTAAATAACATTTGTTCCTGAATTTTGTTTCCATATTACAGCATACAAAATGTTTCAAATTTTTGTTAACGCTATTTCATTGATTGAATACACTAAAGAAAGAAGAATTAGTCAAAATAATAATATATAAATGCAATTTTAATCCAACATGCGGTTGCTTATATTTGTAAATGTCACAATCCCTAACCAACTATTCCAACAAATTTCTGAAAATATCATCGATTACATGTTAATGAAAATTTATATACCCATAGTTTACGTATTATTGTAGTTGGTAATCAACTATGCAAGAAACAGATCGTTCGTATTTCGTGGAAACATGCTTTTAGTGTTTTTGAACTTATAAGTTAATATCTGAGCGGTTTCGAAACAATTCTGTACACGGAGATATTGTTTCATCTTCAGTTGTTAGTCTAATTATGATTATTCCATTTCGAAGTAATTATTATCAAAACAAATACTATATGTCAGGCCCAATTTGTTATGTGGAATACAAGGAGTGCTGAAAATGAGAATAAATCAAAATAGCCGCAGGTTTAGTACCAATGACATGCTAATGTAATGATAAGAATCATGAACAGCATTGTAATTCATGAAATGATTAGTTTTCAAACAAAGCAAATATTTTCTAAGCATACGTTAAGACAATATAAATAATAATAATAATAATAATATATTCGACGTCTAAGAGAAATAACGTTTGAAATTCGTTTCATTTGATGATAATAAACAGATAAATTGAAAAAAAGTTCATATATTGAGCGATTAAATCAAATTTCAGCAAGTTTTGAAACAACATTTGATAACTTAATGGGATTAGTCTGAAAATAACGGAAAATTGGTTTGCTGAAAACTAAAATATATTGCACGAGGATGCATTTTTGGACAGATTATAGCAGTAGAGTGCCAAGAATGGTTCATTAAGTGAATCTCACAAACTGCAGTTCAGTTTAGAGAAAGTTACCGATGGGCAACTTTCCTGTGTATTAAAATAGACAAACTGTTAAGTTTAAAATCAATTTATTCCATACGTATGGAATTGTGTTCAAACAGAATTTGCAGAACTCCCTAATCTTTCGATATATAAATAACTATATTCATCAAAAGAATTCAAAATTTCGAAAAAATATTTTTCACGAAAAACGCGAAAACAGCAAAGTCTATAGTCCACGAAATTTCGAAGTTTTCGAAAATCCTATTTTCTCAAAAAATAATGTGATAATGTAGGAAAATATTAGAAAACAACAATGAGCTTGGTACCACGTTGCCTGATTGCGTATTTCTAGAGATATTGTGGAAAAACTGAAACTGAAATACAATTTTAATGATGAAGAAACTGAAAAAAATAAAATAAAAAAGTTGAAAAAATATTAGTAGAAAACTATTTTGTTAAAGTTTATCAAAAAATTCACAATATTTTGAACAAAAACAGGTTAACATTTGTTCCTGAATTGTGTTTACATATTTCCATGTTTACAGTATCTAAAACGTTTCAAATTTTTGTTAATGCTGTTTCCTTGATTGAATACACTAGAGAATTATGAGTTAGTCAAAATAATAATATACAAATGCAAATTAAATCACCGTGGGGTTGCTTTTATCTGTAAATATCAGAATCGCTAACTAGTTATTTCATCAAATTTCTCGAAAAATCAATGATTTACGATGACTGCATTTACAGTTCATTTTCATAAGCGGGATTCAGGGAGTGTTGTAAAGCAAAAATACACTCATAGAACCATAAGTTTTATATCACTGAAAAGTTCGTTGAATAATGAAAATGATGTACAGCACGGTAATGAGTAATATGACTGTTTATTAACAAATGAAAGATATGGAAAGCATGCGATCGTACAAACATGTATTGATCAATGTGAAAGGGAAACAACGTTGGATATTGATATCAGTGGTGCATTCATTATAAAGGGTTGAATTAATATAAAGTTAGTATATAGGATGTTCTATGTCCATTTCCTGCTGGTTTGAAACAACTTCCATCAAATTAAAATGTGCTAAAAATGATGGAAAATTCGATGGCTAAAATGCAAGAAATATTGTGCGAAGCATCAAATTTTGGATGATTCCTTTATTGAAATACCATAACTGTTCCATTTGCTGAACTGCCCGCATGACGGTTGCATTTAAAGAAAGTTTCATATTTGCGAATTCTCCTTGTATTAACATAGACAATGTGCCATCTTTAGAAGCCACTTATTCCACGTTTTGAGCTCGAAGCTGTTTTTCATGCAATGTCGCAAAACAATTTATTCTATCCATATGTATCGATTTTGGAAAAAAAATGCAAATATTGTCAAACAGCTTTTTTCTGCCCGTAAACAGAGAAGCCTATTTAGTCCATGAAATTTTGATTTCTTTACGAAAATCTTTCAAACAACTGATATAGATAAATCATAGGAAATGCAGTATCTATTACCACATTTTTCACACAATTCCTAGTAGTGTCGTTTTTGAGATTTTGCTGTAAATGAGCTTCCAAATCTGGATGTTAATGGTAAGGACAAAAAATGTATGCGTTTGATAGTCACGCATAGAAGTGGCTTTGATTAAAATTTACTTCGACGCAGCGAATCGTTTCCGCAATATGGATGTTCCTTGTAGTAACAGAACAACATAGAATTTGTACTTGATTTCTATTTGTTTAATACAGGCTGCATGTACTTCAAACCTTTTATTTGAGCTAATGCAGTCAGTGATAACAATTTAGAAATAGCGTACAATAAAATTTATGATTTTCAGATTAAACGTTTATTGCAACATAATATTTCTTACATAAATCGGACAACGATGTTGATGCGTGAAAGGTCACAGTTCCGCATTAATTCAAAGTCAGCCATGCAAATTAGTCGTTGACTTAATTAAACTACAAGATAACTTAACCCTATCGAATATCTGCCGCTGGGACTAACAGAATTGATCCCGAAAGGTAACCGCCTGCACCTCCTGTCTTCTTTTGTTCTACTTCGTACCGTCTTCGCTCTGCCTCGTGTCGTCCCTGTTTAAACTTTTTCTTTTCCTCATCATTTACATCTCTATAAATTTTAAACGTCAAATAAAAACATTTTCCCGCTTTATCACATACTAAAACTCTAAAGGCACCGTTAAGAAAATGAGTATACAATGTTCTTATATAAAATTTACACAAGTAAAACATAAAATATCTTTAGTAATCAAATACCGGCGTCAGTAGTTCCAAAACGCCACAATAAACTCGAGCAGCGTTCCACTACATTGCAATAAGTGAACCATTACTGATTGATGATAAGGCAATTTTCAAAAGACCCTTATTTGCATAATGCAGCGCTAGAAATCATTTTGCAATGGATGTGCATTGGAAATTATTCTCGATTATGAATTGTAACCTAACGTCGACCTAATAGAAACAGTAAAAATTTATGCCGAGTGAACAGCAAGCAGCTAATCTAGCAAATTGATCGCATTAAAATAGAATAATTTTCAATAATATTAAAAAGCAATTCAGATGCACTGTTCAATTCACCTAATCAGGACTGTTAGAAGGTTCAGAAATGGATCTTGACTGGTAAAGGTTATCAAATACAAATTCCGCTAAAATATAAACTACCTGACAGGATATGCCACAACACAAATATTCACTTCAAGAAAACACGCCTCCGCATGTCTGAAAAATTTCAAAATAGAACAAAAATGTACAGAAAGTGAAGTTAATTTCTGACAAGGAAGACGCTTTCAATTGAAAATTTTTCATGCAAATGCTTCTTTGGTTACTGAAAAGGTGATGATCTCTGCTATAGACGCTGCTGATCTGCTTAAGCGACGGACGATATGCACGCAGTGTTAAAAATGGATTAAGCGAGATAGAAATTCTCGTAAAGATAAATTCTTGCCTAATGTCAACATCCGAAAAACAAAGTTACAGTTTTACAGCAAAAAATACCTTCCATCTTACATAAATACTTAATTAAACAAAGGAATAACATCACCGTTTCAAAGAATCCCCAACCACGCCTTACACAATTAACACACACAAGAAAAAATAGCATTTACATTTTGTCTTCTCTTGTTCTTTTTCGTGCCGTCAATGGTTTGCTACGTATCGTCTGAATTTATATTTTTTTTTGTTTGCTCCATTCTCTATACATGCAAAAATGATATCAAATCAAACATGCTGCCGCTTCACTAGTTAGTATACGCTACAGCAACTTGAAAATTGAATTTTGAGGTATTATATAATAAATGGTTTTTAATTGAAATGTAACATTTATAAAATAAGTATACACAGTTTTTGAAGAAAAGTAACACAAGTAGAAAAGCAAATTATTTTTCTGCAATAAAAACGGTCTATAGCGACTATTTAACGCCACATTAAATTCAGAGAACGTTTTACTACGCTTCTCCACTTGCTTGCCACGTAATTGAAATAAGCAACTGATAAATGATAAAACAACGTTATAGTTACCAAACTTATCGCTGTCTTTCTATCGTTGACGTCCATCTTCCATTCTTGTGTTTTTAAGTGTACTAGAATTAATTCAATAAAATAATGTAGTAATAAATAAAAATTAAAGCAGTTAACAATGTGATACCATTAACTTCATTGTAGGGAAAACGCCCCTGCACTCTCACCGCACACCGTACGCCAACAACCATTAAAACTGAAGTCACGTAAGCCTACGTAAAGCAGTGGAATGAAAATTTGCATATATTTTCTGGTAAACGAGTCTTATTGTGGCTGCTTTTCAGAGTACGTTGAGCAAACGAAAATTTTTCACGACTTTTAATCTAAAATTATACCAAAAGGATGATCATACGAGTTTGAAGTTTACAATAATAATTATTATGTCCTTTTCAACGACTAGATACTATTGAATTCTATAAAAAAGCAAAATGAATGAATCTTCATAGATTTATTAAAAGTTCAAGCTTGTGTAAGCTATAACTACAAAATAAACAAACGTCAGGGCAGCGTTTAAAAATTTGCATATTAATGAGTCAACGTTTAAGTGTGATGAAATTCTTTAACATGATGTCAGTTTCAAAACTAAATTCATAATTTCATCTAATTTGCTTTATTTGGGCTATTCAATTGCATGCAAGTAATATTATCTTAATACTGTAAACTTCTATCTCGTGTATTTAAGGTTGCGAAAATTATGCATGCTCAACGTAATGAACAGTACGCGTCGAACTTGTTTACCAGAATTTTCATGCAAATTTTTTAACGTGGCCTTGACATTTGTTTGCTTTACAGCTGTAGCGCTCCCTTATGTATACAGTGTACATTCATAACGTTGAAAAATACCGCAAAATATACTTACTTTTATAATTCCACTATTTCATCATATAATGGATCATCATGTATATATGATATCATACATGAATAATGAATGCAATTATTCATTTAATATTATAAAATAATTATAAATGCCTGAGATTAGATTGCAAAAACTGATGGGTGTGCATGGAACAGGACAAGCCGAAGTGAGCCGTATCCAAGTGATAGCCGCACAGACGAATGCCAGACAGTGGAATGACCAATACAGCACGTGTGCGCACACTTTATTAGGCGTAACGAGAAATCGAAATTGGCCAATCAGATTGCGCACCAGGCCCGTGAATTATCTCCGCATGTAGTAAGTAGGATTTGTCTAATCACAGCGTGTGCAATGTAAGTGTGTGTGTATACAACAACAGTATTTTGTAGTGTATTTTTGTTCACAAGTTATCCAATATACGAAACAGGTTGTTTTGAACAAATTTTAATAATAATATAAACAATATGATTAAATGTGAACAAGTGGAAAATTTTTTTCTGCATTTGTAGATTTGATCTGAAAATTTTAAATGAATAATTTATTATTTATATAATATAATATAATATATTACATTATATTATTCCTGCGCATACTATCATTATTAATGAATCCTGATTATCATATTTCAAAATTTCCACCAAGCAGTATTTAATATATAAATTGTATTTATATATATTGGAAATAAAAATGTTCACATTGTCGTCAGTTTCACAATCGTTTTCTTTTCTTCAAATTTCACATTTATTCAATTGTGGCAATGTGCAGAATTGATTTGAATTTATAAAATTGTACATATCTTGTCATCGCATCAATTTTACGCATATTTGCATCGTTGTTGCTGGCACAGTTTGCAGTTATTAAATAAGATGTTGTTGAAATTGTATCAGGCGTAAAGCAGGCCACAACAACTCGTTTGGCATTTGTAGAAAATCAAGGTGATCCAGTTTGCTTTGGCAATAAAGTGTTAAAAAGCATCTGAAATTGCTCAAACAGTATTTGACCCTATTCATTTTGAAGTGTCGATTGTTACGTAACAGTCGAAGTATTTATTTTCAAATTCCACGCAAGTATTTCCCAGTTATGGTTGATGTAAATAAAAGATAAAATATTTTTTTGATCAATGTATCCGTATTTATAGTATCAGTTCAAGGTGAAACAAGGCTTTTCATTTTTTTTGGAAACCCTTCAACCGAATAAACGTTTCTGCCAACATTTTAAATGAATATTAAAATGCTTTTTTTGCAAAAATAAAACAACAAAAAAATATATACAATACACACCTGACAAGTTGATTTTTCTTATTGTTGTTGGCATGTCGAACATTTTTCACACGATCACATCATATGTTAACAAATAAGTCTGTTTTTACGCGTGCAAAGTTTACACAACTGTGCATTGGAATGATCATCAAGCAAGCCGGCCGATAAAAACTGAATTAAATCAGTTTCAAATTTGATATTAGAACGAACCTTTTCGTAAACTGTAGAAAAATAATGCAGAAAAAATTTCCGTCCTAATCGTAATCTGGTTCAGGAATGTAGACAGGTATGCGTTCTTCAATTGTCGGGGTCCACATGCGAAACGATCTTTGACTTTCCACAACCGGCATCTGGCTAGCACTGTTACTGTTAGCTAGATGCTTCTGCGCGACGATCCTTTCTGCCGGTGTCCACTTTTTCTCACTTACATTACCATTCAGCATGGCAAACTCTTTCACTGGAGTGCTTGTGATGAACTCTTTCCTAAGACCACTGTCAGATGACTGATCACCGCTTGAAAGACTACCGTTCAAACGTTGGTGTCCATTTTGCATACACCAGCCGGCCAAAACGGTGTCACTGTACGGATCTTCTGTGTAAGAAGAAGTTCTACAACATTGAAGTCAGTAACGACATAATGGAATCAGAGTCAGGGTCATGACATGAAGATCAGAGATAACAGCTAAAAATACCGAATGAAAAAAAAAAAAAGAAATTTCTCCCCCTCCTCCCTTGAGCATGAAACAGAGATGCAAAAGAAAGTTTATTGACCTGAAAATTTCACCTTGATGCTGCTGTGTCACTGTGGGCAGAAAATGGTTTCACAGGTTAATGAAATAACAGCATGTTCTGAGTGAAGAACAGTTTACATAAAGCAAACACCCGTCTGCTCATCTGGATGCTAATTTTTGCAACAGCATATACCATTACAAGATACACCACAGACGCCAAAGTTGACCAATAAGAATGCAATTCAAGCCTGGATTAAACTGCCTATTTTTCTATTCTATAATTTATTATTTCACATGTTTTTAATATCCACTGGTCCTTTATCTAATAAAAGAAAAAGAAACAAACCAAGAAACAGGATACATACGTCTCTTTTGTCAAAGTTCAAATTTTACTAATAAATCAATTGAATATATATCATGACAGAACAATCAGCTAATATCAATGGACTGTAATGATAATTATTACTTACTACAGTTTTCAAATAAATTTTTTCAACATTTGCCCAAGGTAAAAAGTAAGAATTGAAAGAAAAACAAAAATTACATTCCAGTGCAAACTATTATTAATAGTTATTTATAACTTAGTACATGGTTAAAAAATAATGAAATTACAGATAATTTTTGATTTTCAAGTACGAATAAAAATATTTCACCGCAAAAAAGGTGTGTATAATTAATTGACTGATTGATTAGTTCACTGATAGAAATTAAATTCTAAATCCATAAAAAGGTTATTTTTATATAAATTAACATCACCTATGAATGCATTACGTGAGGATTTTGCAAACAGAGGTGCAAAGTGTGCGTTTCCAATAAAAAATACGCTCGAAAGAACATTAATTACGGTCAACAGAAAATATCTGCAAATAAATAGATGCTTTAAAATGTTTTAAATTGATTAGCATTTTAATGAATCCTTCCAAGCACTTGCTGCAGTGAAAATTCATTTGATTAAAAAACATTTAAATTTTTGTTCACTTGTTCGTGTGCATTTTGCAAATGCATCTCAAACTCGGTCCAATAAAGTGCGCATGCAAATCGACTTTTACACACAGTTTGCTGACAAATATGACAGAATGAACAATGAATAAATTTCTCAGTTATATAACTGATGAATTAATTTAAAAAAGAAAAAAATATTACGGTGATGATGATGATTATGATTACATTGTTGTTGCTATTGTTTGCAAACCAAAAAGTTGATTACTTACTTTTTGCATAGTTTGTCGTTGTCTGGACGAGAACAGTCTGCAATGCTGGACGAATGCTTGCGCAGACGGTTCAATGTCTCCGGATTGCGGTCCAGTCGATTTTCCAAGTCGGCAATCCAGCTGAAGTCGATCTCGCTGTGCAGTTCGCCGCCGGTCAGCGTATCCCGGCCGGATCCGATGGAACCTGGCCCCCGAGCTTGGTCGCACTGGACCAACAGACCGTCGTCGTCGACGTACTTGAGCGTGGTTACCATTTCACCGTCCGCCGCGGCACAGTTGGTCCACGGTTGTCGTTCCGCAGTAACAGAGGATGGTTGGTGAGTTTGACGTGCGGGCGTGGCGTACTCCTCATCCGACAAAGTGAAAGCTGCCGAAGATGCGGCGCAAGAATCACTGCCAGAAAAGTGGCACTTTTCCATTTTTTCCGCTTCAGCTAACAGACGTGCATTGCGTTCCATGATCGTCTGCGCGTCGGTGGTCACAATGAGCTTTTGCTCTTCACGTTCATTTTCAATTTGTAATTGCTGTTGTTGTTGCTGTTGTTGTTGTTGTTGCTGCTGCTGCTGCTGCTGTTGCTGTTGACGACGCTGCTGTTTCACAGAACTGCTGCTCAATTTTCGACAACAATCCGGCATGTCGTCACTTTTGTATGCAGTGTGGGATTCGGTTCGAGTTTTGGGCAACGCGTCGGCCAGATGCGGGTGTAAGTTGGTGGTGAATTTGAAAAGTCGACCAGTCTTGGGCTTGGGCGCGGCTTCTTTACCAAGCTTCTCGTCGGTGGAGAATTCAGCCGTGGAACGACGCCCAGAACGCACCGGTTTCAATGCACCGGCCATCGGCTGACGGTCGACCAGGGCCAGTTGGCGTTGCGCGCGCAAACTGCCCGCACCCTGGTAAGCGCCGCCCTGGTCAACAATGCCGTCCGGCTCATAAGCGGCGCAGTTCCAAAGCTGAGCCGGCGCCCGCTGCCAAACCGCACCCGGAGGATAGAAAGGAGCCGGCGGCAGCGGCGGACCGAACGGAGCCGCAACCGGCATCAGAGGCAATTGCAAAACGGCCGGCGGCGATCCAAGCACCGGACAAACAATCTTCTGCTCATCGTAAACGAGCCGTTCCACAGGTACCAAGGCTCGATTGTTCCTCCTCAACGCCACATTGCCAGGTGTAGCTTGTCGATTGCCCATTCTCTTCTTCTAATCAACAAACAAGCAAGCAAACAAACAAACAATAAAGTGCACAATTTTTCGTCTCTTTTTCAGTGTAGGCTTGTTGCTTTTGTTTCAAAAAGAAAAATACAAGAAAAGCATATAGGAATAATGGAATAAATCAAGAACCGGTGACTTTTTGCATTGTGGCTTTAATTGCTCGAGAAGAGAATGAAAACGGTGTCGTTGGAGCGACGGCAGCCGCCGACTTTGACCTTACTCGGCCGTCGTGTCCGCCTTGGAACAGCAAAAGTTGGAAAGCAGTAATGCTTGCTTGTCGATCCAGTTTGCAGAAGGAGACGAGAAGACTTTTGTCCAGTTTTGTCGTGAGTGGCGGCGCTGCGAGCGATCAACTCTACTACCGAACCAGTTGGACGCGACAGTTTATTGAAATGTGTCAACGAACCTGAACGCCAGAAACGGTCGGTCAATTTTCACTTCACACGCTTCTTCTCTTTTTGCGTACAAATTGCGAAAAGCAAATAATAATTCCACATAAAATATTTGAAATTGAAATAATTTCTCTTTCTCACCAAACGAAATTTAAAAAACAAATCAAATCTGCTGTTGCTCGTCAACAAATTGCAACCATCTGTAGGCAATCAATTAACAAGTGGGCAAAAGTGCGAGCAAATATCCTTTTTTTAAAAAAAATGACAATTTTTTTCTTTGCACCGGAAAACATGTGAAGTGAAAATGAAAAAATGCTCCTCACTTCATCTCGGTTGCACAAGAGGTGAACTTTTGACAATAAAAAGAAAGTTTACACTGGCCTTACAAAATGACATGAAAACCATATATCACCTGCTGAATCGAACCAACCAGAGAAAGATCGTGTACAATCGAAATCGTACAAAATTTCCATCCTATAATTCAGCAATGAAACTTTCTCGAAACTTCTACTGCGATTTGTGTTCACGAATGAACAACAGCTCATCTTTCTTGCTACTTATTTTTTTCAAAATATTAAAAACTTTTAAATACTTGAAACTTATATTATTCTACATCTATTGTACAAATTTGAACAAACAAACTGGGATATTTCCTGCAAACCACTGAAAATGAAAAACCCACAAAACACCCGCAACGATCTAACAAAATCCTCTTCTACATTATTCATTGTTAAAAGTTTACGCCTCTCTTCAAAGCATACAATACTAGCTATGATAGTGAAAAAAACTTCTGATTCAATGACAATTTCCCAACATCTGTTCAGAGAAAAAAGTATCACGCTACAGTATCACCGTATCAGTGTTCCGTGTATTTTACTGAACGGCATGGAAAAAAACGGCTCGATCGGCTTCGCAATGACTTTTACGCAGATTGAAATGAAATGATAAAGTGAACGCGCCGAAATTGCACGACAGAAATTGAACAGTGAGATGAATTTTTTCAAATAGTTTCTAAATGATATGCAGGTGGTTTATATACTGTAAAATAATTTTGAATTCATATGAATCATTCTCGTGCATTACTTTTTACTTCAGTTTAAAATTGAACATAAAAAGCTGATAAAATGATAAAATATAATAAATGGAAAACATAATTATACGCATGCATGCGCTGCTGGCATAATTGTCCACTTGCATACAAACTGGAATCATTATCACTACAAGAAACTGCCATCTGAAAATGCTCACAAGTATGCTGAAAAAAGTTTGCTTTCAAAATGACAATCCATAATATAAAAGAACAAAGTCGAATTTATTTACCCATCATTGGTGTTTTTTTGCCACTGAAAATATGCGGAAATACTGTCAAACCTGTCACATTAGAAATTTATCTTCTAGACTGTCATTAAAAGCTGATACAAATGAAGACAGATAACAACAGCAAAGAAACAATGCCAAGCAAAAAAAGCCATCATTATTATTCAAATGCAAAGGCCAACTTGGAGGCAAAAACGCTCGAATGCATGTCTGCTTGATAATTAAAATGCACAATGTTAGAAGAAAGAAGTCAGAAACCTTTCAGTTACAGTTTAACAAAAAAACAAAGGATTTGCATTTTTTCAAAAAAAATATTTCTTTACATCTCTCCTCTGTCTCTCTCGATCTTTACTTACTTATCATTTACTTAAATCCAATGTTATTCAAAGTTTTGCTCAATCATTTCCAAATAAGTTTGTCATTTCAACAAGACGAAAAAAATATTTAAATTAAACAATTTCAGTATATACAAGTTTCACATACCTGAATAATCAACAAAAAGCCATGCACAGAATGGAGAATGGAGAAAAGAGGAACCGTTACAACGAAATGAATTGAAAAGAGAAAACCGCGTCGATGATTGATAATTTGATTTACTCTTTCTTCAACTTCTCCAGTGATAAATTCACAACAAACAAACAGAGCGCTTTGCTGTATCCTAAAATAAAGCAAGCAACGAATCCAGATTGGTGGCGTTTATAAGAACAATAAGATTAATCTTCTACCTTGAACAAACTGTGTAACAAACCAAACGGACAACTAAGCAATTTGCATGCTCCCCGGAGCGAAAATTATCTAGACAACTTGGAGCTGGTAATTTCCGTCGGAATTCGAAGAATTTTATTTGTTCATTTGAATCATCATCGCCAACTGTGTACATTTATACTGCATGCTGCTGAATCGTTTATTCGAAGACAAAAAGACAGACAGGTCTTGATTTTTGAAATTCACCTCGAAGAAATAATACATGCCCATCTGAAATTCAAGAAAAAACTCGCCAACCATTTTGAAGCTGAGCAAATTTTCAAATCATCTTCAACAGGTTCAACAAAACAGGCTATTCGGAAATTGAATAGAAGAAAAACATTAAACAAGCAAACAATTTTCAAATTAAAAATGACCATACTTGAGTGAATAAATTTTCTTTTTGTTTTCCGTCACTTTTACGCTTTCATTTTCAAGCAATAAAAAGCAGACAAAAGAAACATACGTACCTGCTTGCCCGCTTCGTACTTCTCTCTCTGACCACCACGTGTCGAAGTTCAATATTGACTTTGCACATCATGCTCTCTGGGCTGGGTTCTCAGAACGATCGTATGAATCAAAAAAAAACAAATGCTTTTTGATCACGCTTTAATGAAATGTCGAACATTTCTGCTAGCTTTGATAAGAATTTCAGAATAAACTTTGCCCACTTGATTTATACGATATCGACTGCCATTTTTCAAAATCTTTTTTGCTTTCTTCACAAACAACAACAGTTTTTTGTTCTTTTCGTTGAATTTAGCTGTTGGTGATGAATGTGCACAAAAAATGTACCAAAAAGACTACGATTTTTATTCCTATTTGCAAGTAAATTACACGCCGCTACGCAAAATGAAATCACGAAGATTTTGGATAATTTCAAGAAAAATTGACGTGCTGCTGCTGCACATGATTCAATTATAATTTTGTGCCTTCTCAAAGCAAAGGCAAAAAAATAGATAGGCGCTGAAAAAAATTAACAGGCAGAAAAATAAATGGCTAAAATGAAGAAATGAAAATTTCAAGCTAATTTTTGTCTCTTGAGCACGTAATTCTGGTGAAAAAAGCGACTGAACAACGTCAACAAGTAAACGTAAATGGCTAGTTGAATTGCGCCGGCTAATTCTGTAGCGTCACAAGGCTGGGCAGTGGTCAGCATGTAAAATATGATGGCACAGATCAGTGAACCAATGATGAACTGGACAATTTGCATGCTTGTTATGAACGGCTTGACAAAACCAGGAAGCCGAGCGCCGAGGGAGACGAGAAAAAAGTACGCGTACATTGCCGAATGGACGACCGCGTTCATGAACACTCCCCAACGGGCGGAGGCCATGTACAGCGGATAGGTGCACCAACACCAGAGCAGAACGATGAAATGGTGGATGTAGTGCAAGTAAACGACAGGGCGCTTGCGAAGCACTATGAATACCGTGTCGCCGAGTTCGAACAATTTCGAATAATAGAAAAGTGCAACCCAATAACTTCGCTCACCTTCGAAAAAATGTCCACGCTTGCAAAACGAGCTAACAAATCCCCAGGAACGCAACGTGTCGAACAGTTCAGGTGCCACTTTGTACGTTGTCATCAAGCTGAACATGGTGAACATGGCATTCCACAATGCCAACGGCCTTTTCAGATTCAAAGCCGGACGATTGCGCATAAATATCGGTCCAGCGTGCACAAACATCAAGTATACCGCTGCCCATAGAACCGAATGATGCCAGTTGCGCAAAAGGAACGTGTCCGGATCGCGAACGGCCGACACAATATTATACTCAGTCAACATGTCCATTGCTTTCCAACTGCTTCTTCACACGACTTCAACAATTGACACAGTCTTGACGCTACCAACGTCAGACAAAACGCAAACTACCACAGTATCTTTTTTCTTTTTAAATCAAACGTTACTAGAATGCTTAGGTACGCTACCAATTCCGCGAATCGTTCATTTTCATTCTTACTGTAGATTTGTTGATAATCACGTTCAAACTCATTGTCGTCATTATTAAGTCAAAAGCATTTTAAAAATTTCATTACAATTTTCAATGGCAACATTCCCACAACTTTGCCAGTCAATCATGGCATACGAATAAGGAGGAATTGAATTTACCTTGACCTGAATTGAATTGCAACGTTTAATAGTTCTGAAGTTTGAAAAGTAAAAGTCTTAAAACTTCGATGCACTTCAAAGCGCACGAACAACCAACTGCTTGTTACATGATTTTAGCGAACATTGTCAATAACCGGAATTTTCAGTAAAATTAACAAAAATGACCGTGAAAAAGAAACCGCTTTCAAAAATTGCACAGGCTATATTAAGTATTTATGGATTTGTAAACTTTCTCACTTAAACAAAATATATTTTAAAAAAATAAAAATATTAAAAACAAAAAAAAACAATAAATAAAATATTTTTACACAATTCTACCTGAATCGTTAATAACCTGCGTCGTAGTGGTCTTTTGCGCACAGTGAAAAAATTTTTATATTATATGTACACTAGTGTGCAAAGATTGATCAGAAAAAATAAACTGCCTAACACTACGTGACAGCTTCAGCTTACCCAAACTGCAGCTAGCGACTCGTTGAGAAAAATGGCTTTTCATTCAGTTTTATAATCTGCAAGGTTTTTTGATAAAGAAATAAAGAAAAATGAATTGTTGTCTGAGTGCAAAAAACATTTTACTAGGTAAAATGTGGAACCAGTGAATAAACTATTCGTAATGCTGGTGAATGTGAAAGTGAGTGGACATGATTAGCATTAATTAGCTAATGTATTAAGAAAGAACAAAGAAGTTGTTGAAGAAAGACGGCTGACCACGCACTCAAATTGCACAATATTCACAAGCACACACACATACACATAAACACGCACACACCCATGATGTATAAAGGAACGTACAGTGCAATAAATCTTCATGGAGAAATTATTCACGAAAATGGCGCAAGAAACAGTCAGTAAAATATATCCGCGCGCAAATTCATCTGTTTTATGAGTGCCAATTGAAGCCAGCCAAAAAAGCATCGAATGACCACCAAATGAGATTTTTTAAAACAAATATAAAGAAATATAAAAAATAAACTTATTGGAAGCAACTAAACAGAAAGAAAGAAAGAAAGAGTAAGTAATCTACGCCTTGATACAAAAAGCAAATCGACAATCGTTCCATATATATTATAACCAAGCTGCATCTGTACTTTGTTACATTATAAATGAATGTAACGACGTATTTTACCTGAAAACACAACAAAAAAACATATAAGCATTAGTTTCAATTGAATTAAGCATGAATTTCCTAAAAAATAAAACATTTTATATGCATTCTTGAATTGCTTTGGAAAAGAATTTTAAAATCACAGCAATTTAAATTCCTCATAAAAATACTCTTACTCAAAAGCGCATTAATTTAAAACAAACTGCACACTATTTTCCTAAAACTTTTGAAAATACACTACCATCAAATGACGTTGAAAAAAAACATTTTAGCAATACAAATAAAAATCTACTGCACATACCATCGAAAATTTCAACGACGTCCCATATTATCCGGCACCGGAAGAGTTCTCTGAAACGGTAGGTACTGAATTGACTGTGATTAATTCAATATTCGATTCAATTAAAAATCAAACAGACCTATCTGAAATCTAAAAGACATACATGCGGCGTTCACGTGCAGTTCTGTAATATTGTCAAACGCTGCGAACAATCATGCACACACACACACACACACACAACCTCCAGGAACTGCTATTATCCTTTGACATTGTGCTAATTAATAATCCCTGCCTTAGGGTAGCAGTAAGATGCTTTCTACTGTTGTTACAGATAAAAGAAATGTATACAGTTACACAAACACACACAGAGATACACAATTGCACGCAACACTACTACACGTTCATATGTAACATACACACACACACACATACATACATACATACATACATACATACATACATACATACATACATACATACATACATACGCACGTACGTACAAATTTCTATACACATATGCATAATCAATCACTCTGCCTAATTTCCCTGTATTCGACTGACTGATTGATAAATAAAAATCTTCACAAACTTATCGATCATATTAAGGCAACAGTAAAGTATAACGTATAAATGTAATGTAAGCTCACACCCACAAAGTAGCAATAATAATAATAACAAAAAGCATACACAACGCCCGACAACAACGAATAATAATAAACAGGTGAATCACACAACAAGAAAAAAATAATCTCGGAGCCGTCTCGTTTAACGGATCACATCAATTATTTCGTCTTCATCATATATATGTATATATATATATATATATATATATACAAGTTGACAGTTTTTGTCGTTATTTGACAATAACGATGATTTAAAAAAGTAAGTAGGAAAATATGAAGATTGAAAAGCACATTCAACACAAATACGCACATATATGTATGCAATATATGTACTGCACACACATGTATGTCTGCAGTTTTTAAAGAGTGAAAATAAAATGAAGTGTTGTAATTTGAAAAGGTGATCAAACAGAAGAAGTAGAACAACAACGTTGCACGTTCACATGCAGCAAGTGCATCAAGCTTTACCTGCACTAATGTAACACAACGCCAACCACCTTTCAGACTCTGCACTTAAGCGTTCGAATGATACATTTCGAGAGAATCACCACTGCCGTCTGAATCTGGAGATTGATCGCTCAACTTGCGCTCGAGCCTGACTCCAGTAACACCACTGGACTGTTGTTGCTGTAGTTGTGGATGTTGTTGAAGTTGCTGCTGCTGTTGTTGGTAGTAAGTGTGGTGCTGCAAGGCTAGCGCCGCGTGGTCACGACGCATGACTAAGGTCGTGTGCGGGCCGCTATCTTGCCACACCCATTCTGACTCAGAAGAGCGAACCCCTGACTGAATACTATGCGAACCCGTTTCGTCATGCTCACCTGCTCGCAAATTACTAATCAGTGGTCCTCCTCCACTAACACGGCGAACAACGGTTGTCGTTACATTGCCCTGTTCATCCGTGCTGGTAAACTGCTCGAACGACCCGGATCTCGACAACATCGCGTTCGTCAATGATTCTATTGACTCGGAACCGGTGAATCGAATTCTCGAATTCACGGGATCCGTTTCACGAGTGCTTACCGTGCGCGTGATTACCTCGTACGAACCGTCGACAAGTGGCCGACGAGTTTCAAATCGCGTCAAAGATGTCACAAAATCACCATCACCACCAGCACCAGTAGCAGCATTGCCAGAACCGACGGCAGTCCCACCGAAAGACCGCGACCCGCTGAAACAATCACTTACAAACGAGCGACGCTCGTCTACTGGAGTATCCGGATCAGCATCCGGCTGCTGGTGTTGTTGTTCATCAACAACAATGGTCGATTCTTCCAAATCTCCGCACAGTGAATCCCTTTCTGCCAACAGTTCCTCATCACCGTACTCTTGAAACGTTCCTATCGTGTCACAGCTCAACAACGCGCGCCCTTCACCCGGTTGCTCTTGCAAGCCGTCCGCATTGTCTGTTTCGTCAGTAGACATTTCAGAAACCGTACTAGCTATTAAACTGTCCTTGTCACTGCTGAACATTATTGACTCAGCCGCAATTTTAGGACCTGACTGAAGGAGGTTGGAATCTTGTTCTGGCTCAAGTGAATCACTCCGGGACAAGTTCGTGTCCTGTGCTTGCGCTTGTTGCTTTGACATCCTCATTGCATACCCTTCCAACGAATCCATGCTTGTAGTGAACATGATTTGCTGCTGCTGCTGTTCACCTACAGTTGGCGTTGTACGACCAGACTCAACTTGCTGTTCCACAACAGTAGCGAAAGAGTCTCGTTCTGGTTCACTGACCGATTGTACATCCTCACTATCACTTTCTTCTTTGATATCAGACAATGTCATCATCAGTGATGATTCCCCGCCACCTTCAGCTGTTGTTCCTTGTGCACATTTCTCACTTGTGCCCATCATCGTTAGCTGCGCACTGGACTCTTCGCATTCGCGTTCCAATCGCTCGAACTCGGCAAGCGAGCTAACGGAACCGTTGCTAGAACGTTTGTTTGCTAATGGGAGATTGAGTGCCTCAGTTTCAGAACTGCTAACGCTGCTGTCACCCATTTTGATATTCATCATCAACTCACGCTCGAAACGTTCAAATTCCAACAGCGAACTCGTCTCAGAAACGTTGTCCATTGAACTGTGCTTGGACGATCGTACCGTGGCGGGTCGCTTCCATGGCGAACCAACTGCCTCTTCTTCGCTAACCTCAGCCTCAGCCACTGTTCGCAATTCCATATCAGGCGACTGTTCCTCAGATTTCACCGGTGACTCCTGCGACTGCTGTTCTTCCACTTCATGCTTTTCAGCAACAAACGGCGCAGACGCTTCAATGCTATCTTCTGAACATACGCTCGTCAAGAGCAAATCATCCGGTCGAACTGGTACAGGGCACGTGCTTTGTTGCTGTCCATTGGCAACTTCTGCTATCAAGCCATCGTCTAACGTGTAAACCATTTCCGAATCCAAACACGCCGGTTCAACCTCATCCACTTCTGGACTGCTCATTTGAAAACTGCCCACTGATGCTAATACTGGCTGGTCAGACACTGTCTCACTTTCGTTCGAAGGGGACTGATCCACCTGAACAACTTGTTCAGGTGGAATCTCTTTGATCTGGTCACCAGACCACTTCAAACATTCAATCGGCGTCTCCCAGACTGGATACGGACTGCCAACCTTAGCCTCGACCAATTCAGTTTCTGCAAGTTCCGCATTTTCATCAGGCGATTCCACAAATACCCACTCTTGATCATAATCATCTTCCTCACGAATTGACTGTACTGCATCGGAATGCTCTTTTGAAGGTGAAACTGCCACGCTGACCATTTCACCACTACTGTGCTGCACAACCGCTTCTGACGATGCTTGCCTTCCAATCAGCTCATGATGGACAATACTGACTAATGGATCATCTACGTGGACAAGAGTCTGCGCATCTGAGGAATCCTGTTTTCCATCAATTACAAACTGCTCCGCGCATCTGATTTCAAGCTCATCTCCCTCAGTTTGCACTTTGAATTCATCTTGAATTGGCGTTTTACCCACTTCTGCATTTTCACATATTGTTGATGCAACAGACAACTGAGAATGTCCAACACTGTCAGCAACATCCTCAATGTTAACTAATTTTCCAATATCAGCGGTATCGGCAAAAGAGTGCACTGAAGAAGTACCCGCATTTGCACCGCCTGCGCCTGCTTCTTCAGCGGAAATTGACAACTGACCGGCAACAGCGTCTTGCTGGGTACCTAATCGACGCTGAATATCATCATCATCATCATCCTTATTACCTGTCATTGCTGAGCTGATCTCATGTTTCTCATTTGGAAAAGCATGCCAACCGACTGGTGCCTCGTCATCGTCAACAACTGATTTTTTACACAAGAAATCGTCCGCTTGATCTAGATTACTAACTGTCAAGTTCAAATCGACTGCTTTTCCTTCACTGATGTCATCAACGGACGGTGAAAAAGAATCCAGAACTTGCTTCTGTTCCTGATCAACAAGAGAGTCAGAAGAAAACTGACAACTTTCCATATCTGCTGTACGCGCGTTTCCCTCTGACGTGAACGTAAGCCGTGCAGCACAAACAGAATCCTCATCCAAACCACTACCGTCATCATAACGTAATGAAACAAACGCGTTTGAGCCGAC
Organism: Trichinella spiralis; assembly: GCF_000181795.1. NCBI lineage: Eukaryota > Metazoa > Nematoda > Enoplea > Trichinellida > Trichinellidae > Trichinella > Trichinella spiralis. The sequence goes on from NW_003526941.1 coordinate 1,032,895, forward strand.
ATTCACGTCTGCTGCATCACAAACAGCAGAGCTATCAATTTCTGATACAAAATTTCTATCACCAGCATCAATCCCACACTCCGCATCATCATTCAGAGATAACTTTTCAACAGTTCGTTCAACAACAGTATCTTTGCAATGCTGCTGCGCATCAATATCATCAATTCGATCAGTTGCACCAGGGTGCAACTGAAAATCCGCTGGCGTCGTCTCAGATGACAACAAATCTGAATGAATAGAAAAATCAGAACTCATCGGTTTCTCAGCACTAGTTGCCACTGCTGAGGACTCCGGAAAATCAACTGCAGTATGGCCAGTATGAAAAGCACACTCTTCCGTAGCATCACTGGCACTTTTGTCATCATGACCTTCATGGTGTTGCTGCAACAAGTGAAGAGTTGGCTGCTCAAATAGTGGTTCATGTTCGACAGCACTAATTTCTCGATCATCTACTGTGCCAGTAAAACTTTCACTGCGCGAAAATTCTTCACCAGGGCTCAACATTTTAGATGAGACATCTTCAGCGCAAACTGCTTCAATATTCAGTGCATGCTCAGCTTCGCGTACTTCTTCAACAGCTACTTTCAGAACATCCGTTATTAGCGCAGCTGCGCTGTCTCTGTGGGCAGATAAAATACAGTTTTCATCAACATTTTTCTCCTCTTCTTCTTCCGTCTGTTTCAGTGGTACTGTACTCTGAGATTCAGTTGAACGATCAGTTGTTGCTTCGTCAGCAACGGCTGATTCAAGCTGTGGTTGATGACCAATGCTAAACGAATGGTCATCACCAATGCCGCCACGTTGCTTGGTAATCAGCTCCCCTCCAGCTACCATTTCCGCTGAAGGAGCAACACCTTCACGAGCGGCTGTGCTACTAGCGCAGCAATGCTCATCGAGGGCAATTTTTGAGAAAACTCCACCATCTTCAACGCCTTCGCCTCGTTCTTCCACAGACAACAAGTCTGTCGCGCTAACTGACTGCGCAGTTAAACATTGCTCATGCACCTCAGAAAGCACTGACGCAGCTGCAGACACTTCAACGTCAACGCTTCCAGAACTGTCTTCAGTTGGATAGAAAACAGCGCCAGCACCAACCGAAAAAGCAGAGCTCATCGGCGTGTCAGTTTCAGAAAGCGCTTCAAAGTGCTCGTCATCGTCAGCTTCGTGCTCAGTTCTCTCAGCCTCTGGCTTTTGTTCAGGTTTTGATTCATCAGCAACTGCATTCAATTTCAGAGATGCTACTGGTGCTACAAATGCAAATTCCCCTGGAAGTGTCGAAGCACCACTGCCTTCTTTCCGAGTAGAATCTGAAATTCGCTGTTCAATATCAGGCAATGCACCAGCATGAACATCTGCATAACTGTAAAATGGAAGAGAATCCAGAATCGCTTTTTCGACTAGCTGATTCTGCAAATTGCCCTCTTCTTCTAGCATACTGTCGTGTGGCTGCGGCGCTACTGGCTGCACTGGTAAAGTATCACCGCTGCCAGTAGTCATCGATGCATCGACAGCAGGTTGTTGATGAACTTCTTCCAATGGAAACGGACCGCTGTCAGACTGCTCCTCTTCTGCCAGTGGTTGAGCTTGTTTGTCAACAAAACTTTCTTCCAAGCCAATGTCACTGATTACAGCACGTGTGACGCGTTCAAACTCAACAAACTGTGACAATGCAGACAGTGCAGTGTCACACGGATCAGCTGATGCTGCTGCTGCTTCTACCTCAGGCAACGACACTTCATGCTCGTCCATTTCCATTCGTTGCTGCTCAGCAGTGCTTTCAACAAAGCCAGTCTGATCAGTCATGCAAAGCGGACTCAATTCTTCCGGTATTGAAAAATGCTCCACATCACTGGGGGTCGACAGCAGCTTGTCTTCGTTGTCATAGGTCGAATATTTGTCTGTTTGTTGCTGCTCACCACTGGTGCTTAGGCTGTCCAGTAAAATGCGACTGTCACATTCTGCTTGATGAGATATTGCAAACGCTTCAGCAAGAACGTCATCAACCAGTTGCTCGGCGAGTGATGCTTCAGGTTCAACCGCAGGTATGACATCTGATTCAGTGTCAGCTGAAAATTCAAAAGAATCCACTTCCAAAGATGACGGCTCTGGATGTTCATTAAAGTGAATTATTCTACTTGAAGACTCTTCACCAGGCGGCTGAGAAATTTCTGACAAATCAATTTCTGCTGTTGACCTTTCGACAAAGTTATCAAAAAATGCATCGCTTGTCTCCGCCGCATCACACTCGTAAATGTCGTCAGTGTCCGGTGATCCGCTGATCAGACTTGCCCGAGTGACGCATATTTCTGGTGCAGGCACAGCGACAACCGCTCCATCGTTCAAAGGCTCTTCTTGCTCTGACAAAAAATCCAACTCGGACAACAGTTGAACTTTTTCAGGAACGTCTTCTTCACCAGTCGGTGACGGCAAGTTTCCATGCAATTCCACACTCGCATCATCCAATTTTTGCGCATCGTCGTTATCAGCACCAGAATCGACACCACTGCTTTTCCGTTCTACGACCACTCGATAGGTTGTTTTCATCCATCCAGACTCAGCGATTGAAATCTGACTTCCAAAACTGGACGCAAGTTCCGCTTTGGTGAGCGCGCTAACGGCCACATCAGAGGGCGCATTTCCACCACCCTCTTCAGTTGCATCCGCCGAACTATGCATTAATGGCCCAGCCAAACTGCGCTCAGCACTGATTTGTTCGACACCGAGTGTTGAAGCAGCGTGACGTTTCAGCGCCTCCTCCTGTGACCGTTGCTCCAACATTGTCAACAAACCATCTGAATGAACTCGAATCAACGACTGAATATGCTCATCAACGGGAACTGAAGCGCCAGACTCGTCCAAAGCAACAATCGACCTGCTGATTTGCTCGGCGCTCTCAGACCGCTGTTGAACTGCCTCCACCACAGCCACCTTTTTGCTGCTCAAACCGCCGAACATTCCGCTGAACATACCTTTCATTTTCTGCGTAAACTTCACCTCAGGTGAAGGTTCCACTGCAGAAGTTTGCAGCCTGCTGGAATCTACGGGAATTCCACTGGCGATACCATATTCGGCAAAACCAGCTGGTTCGTTTATAACAGTTTCGTGCACACTTCGTAGAATATCCTGTGATCCTCGATGGCTGTGACCAACGGCTCTCACGAATGCCGTTTCCACGTCTGCATCGTCACTCTGCTCTACTTTGCTAGATACTGTGGTGTCTTTGTAAAACTCCACTGAAATTGGTCTAGCACCGATCGTGAAAGTTTCGACATAATTGTCATCAGTTTTGTAGGTAGTTGAGCTTATTAGCAATGATTCATCGCCGTCTTTCTTCAATTCCAATACTTCCATTGCAGGAAGCGCCGTTTCTGGGTCAGGATGATGTTCATAATCTTCTGTTGACCTATGAGCCAAATTGTTCACTGTCGACTGAATCACATCAGCTGAGAGTTCAACACCATCTGTTGTTGGTTCTGGTGAAAACGGCTCAGTGTCAACAACTAGCTCAGCATCAGCACCTGGTTCTGGAGACAAACTCCCCGCTGAACCAATACGTTGAAAATAAGATCTCTGAACATGAAATTCCATATCTGATGTGCCAGATCGAGCGGGAGCATCGTCGTCGACCACCAAAGTGGCGGAAGCAGGTGCACCAACAACATCGAGCTTTTCTTTCTGTTTTTCACCATTATCTTCTTCTTCTTCTTCTGCCAGTAATGAACCACGCCATGATCGTTCAGTTAGAGTTGGACTCGCTTCAGCTGTCCGGTAGTCACCGCTTTGACTTGCACCAATTTTGCACGTCTCGTAAATTCCGTGTGCTTGGCCTTCGCTCTCTTCTGCTAGTCGGCTACTGTCCTCATATGAACCAGTCGACATAAAACTTCCCCCAACTAGAGCAGATTCATCTTCTTCTTTGATAATCGTTTTATGATCCTGACCATGGTCGAATGGTAAGACACCTTCGCCAACTGCGGTAGGCGTAATTGGCGAGCCTTCGATCGGAGACAGCATAAATGTCCGTTCCATCAGCACTGCTGGAGCGAAGTGCTCGTCAGGGCTGAGCATACCCTCAGAAATATCGTGAATACGATGGAGCAGTATAGCGGAATCAGTGATCAGATGGCCGGGAATCTGCCGTCGATCATGCGCCTCTTCGAAATACGGTCTCGAAACTGGAGGCACTTCACAAAACACAGTCTCTTCGTCGTCATCGTCAACAGGCCTGTCTTCGTCAGTCAATAATTCATCCCTGCGAAAAGGAACATATCCTGCTCGCGAGTCATCATAGCATGTAGCAGAAATTGGTGTGCTTGATTCAGCATCTATTTTTCCAACAGCTGAATCACCTAATCCTCCACTGTCTGATTGTTCCGTTGCAGCAGTGTTCGACCGCTGGCATACATTCATCGGTTTGAAGAGGCCATCAATAACATTCGAATAACTGTACACTGGCACCAAACTGCCACACTCGAACTGTGTTGCAACACGACGATGCTGCTGCAGGCCGCTGATTACGCCAACACTGCTGTAAATCAAGTAGGATTCGTCAAGCGCTGCCTGTTCAGCAACAGGCGCGGCTGCAATTTGCTCCTGCTCTTCCTGCAACTTCTTTTCGATAAATTTATCTTTCATTTCAATTTCTGCGTCATCGACCGCTTCAACGCTGGCAAATATCAAATCCAAAGAATCTTCGTGTTTGCTTTTCATCATTTTTCCACATATCCAACTTTTATCAGTTCCGGACGTTTTAACGTTATCTCCAGGTTTCAAAATCAGTTCCATTGAAGCTTTTGAGCCCGTCAATCCGTCTGGTGATTCCACCAACTTTTCCACATCATCAACAGTGTCACGTGCAAAAAAAGTTGACAACAGTGGGGTAGATTGATGAACTTCTTCTTCGCCTGCAATGCCAGGTCTGGTCAGCTGTTGGTCAGTTTGGCTCTGCCTCTGCCCACTGTCACATTCACCAACGACTGATTCGGCGGATTTCTTCTCCAATTCCATTTCAGAATCACTGACGTCATCAACGACAGCTGACATGTGTGCTACATCATGCTCTCCATTTGAGGTCTCCATTTTCTGCATATCAGTTTTACCAGTAGAACGCAATTTGTCTTCAAGATCAACTATTTCAGATTTGCAGACAACTGAAGTTGACTGATCAGTAGTAACAATCGAATTTGACCATTCGTGCTGAACTTGATCCGTACATTCCGTTACGGGCACATCTTCAGTGGCCAAAACCAACGAGCATTGTTCTACTACACGTACATGATGCTTTTCATCATCAGGATGAAGCACTGCAGTGTCCGATACAGACAATACAGGCTCTTCCACGCCTAAGCTCGGAGTCATTACAATCACAGTACGATGATCATCAGTTTGAAATCCTTGAGCAGTAGGAGGCAGATCTTGAAAAGCCACTACAGGTTCTGATACGGGCAATCCAGCTTCTGCCGTCCATTCTTCAGTCTTTTGAGCGTGCGCTTCAGGTATCAGTTCCAATGAAGCTCGCTGATAGTCAAGCAATCGGTGTTCTACAAACGATTCCACTGGCACAGCATCGGCCTGCTCACACAGATCATACAATTCTGTACAATATCGAATCTCCAGTTCATCAGCGGCTGGAGTCATTTTACCGGTCTCTTGATGAACAGTCCTAACGGTGTCATCCGCAGATAAAATTGCTGTTGTCTTCAAATTATCAAGAGACGGTCCTACGACGTCACTGACCACTGGTCTACCCACGACTGACTGCGACTTCTCATACACTGCTCGCACAGATTCAGCAGCGGCCGCTGATTCGACCATTGACGTGTAGCGTTCTTGTTCAGACTGCTTGTGCACTTCTTCCTCTCTTACACCCTTTTCGAATTGTTCAATTTCGGTGCTAGCATTTTCTTCCAGGAACTGATCGAACCGCTGTTCTGTTCTGACACTGACAGGCTTCTTTGCTTCCGAAAACTGTGAATCAGTTGCTTCTTGTAAAGTCGAAGCTGTGTGCCATTGACTTTGTTCAGGCATATGCTGTTCGTCCAAACCGAACAATTTTAATACTTGCTCTGCTGACGACAGACTGTCACTTCGGGTGGGCAGCTCAACTGCATCAGCAGCAACACGCGTAATTTCCTGCTGCTTCAGCGGCTCAGTTTGCAACTGCATCCTGCCACCACGTGCTTGTTGTACTTGGGCAATGGCTTCGTTCTCAGCAACCACACGCAGCAGCTGCTGTTCCCAATCCGCTCGACCGTCTCGTCCCACATCTGATGGCTGGTCGACTGTGATTTCACTCAAAGCAGTTGCGTTGCTTTCAAAATGCAGTTCTACCGTTTGTGGCTTGTCGTCTGCATCAATCAGTGATGGTATTTGCTCGCCGACATCCGGTACGTAAAGCTGTTGATCAGCGAACGAGACCGGCAAGTCTGGACTAGCGTTTGTCGAAGTTGGTTTTGTGCTCAGATCACGCAATACTTCAGTATCTGGCAGTTCTGGTTTTTGCACTGTTAACAATTCACAACACTGAGACACCGATCCAGAAACCGGTGCTGACTCCACCAAGTGTATTTCAGAAGGAAAACTCTGGCGAATCTGATCCTCTACAACATGCGCCGCGAGTATGTGCCCGTCTAAGTTTGGCTGCTGTGGCAACCGCGCGTCCGCACCCTTTGTAGAACTTTGTGAAACCCGCATCAGAGTACTACCAACTCGTTCAGGAAACCCGAATTTTTTCCTCTGCATTTCCATATCCCACTGCTCGAAGTGTTTAATCCTATCTCGAACTGAGACCCCATCCTCTTCTGACTCTTCTTGTTCTTGTTCTACGCGCTCACTAAGGTGCCCTTCACTCAAGGGAGATCGCTCTTCTGAAGGGGATGTACCAACTAGCTCTCTGCTTGGCTGTGAGACTTGGGGTGGATTATCCTCCACCGGGGACATCTCCGGCAAATCCAGCGGCAGCTGGTGAAGCATAGACGCTGATGAAGGGAGTTTTTTTTCAAACATAACTCGACACTGCGACACGAGTCCAACAGGACCAGCAGCGTACAGATTTTCTAAAAGTTAGTATACAAGCAGTTAGTTGGCAGATATTTTCTACTAACTGCAGTTAGCAGCGAACAGATGATGGATAACAGACTAAAAGGAAAAACTCTCGATCAATTCTTAGCGCTGAATCAGATAAATAATACAATACAAAGAAACAAAAATAAATGAATGAAGAAATGTCATCACGGACATTCTTCACTGTGTACATACAATACAACAACATCAACATCAGCAGTAAATACAATCTGAAAATTTTCCATATCATGTGACATAAATTCTTCAACTTGTAGAAAAACAACGCACAAGTACACAACAAGTTATGAGAAGACAATTTTGCTCAATAAGAAAAAAAAATTTTTTAAGACTGAGAATTAAAATGTTCACAAAACACAAATACTATGAGTGTGTAACAGCAGTAGATACGTTAAGCAAATCAATTCAGCTTTAAGAAACGATTATCCGTTTATAAATAATATGATTATAAATTATTTACTAAAATTTGGCCTAACATCCAATTCAATTGAAATAACATGTCCAATTTTGTCAGTGAACAGACAAGAAAACGAGCAGACAGACATTCGAGGAGTGGAAGAAATAATTGTGCACTGCTTGAATCTTCCAGTTTGAATTAAAGAATAAACCTATCACGTTGAAAACGAAATCTAATTTATTTTCTTAACCAACAACAGCTGACCATCTATCTCATCAACAAATTAAATGTCCATGCAAAGAAGGTGAAAAAGAAGCAACAAACGAAATTGAAAACCCATCCATAAAAATACGAGATCAAAATGTACGAATATGAAAGACTGAAGAAAAGACTTACAGTGTAGAAAGCAACAGAGAAAAAAAAACTAAAGCGCAGAGTATTTTGATTGTAAACTGTGTTTAAATCGTTAAGTGGCCAAGAAAACTAAATCACACCAGGCAACACATTAGGCAAAGAAACAACACAAACAACACAAACGAACAAACAAACAAACAAACACACAGTAATGCAAAACTATACGGAGCGTTGACGCTTTTTGCGCCTCCAAAACCTAGAACTAATTATAACTGAACAACGGATACTAATACTAAGTAAGTGTCGGTGAGCGAACAAGCAAAAGCAAATATAGCTGACAAAAGAAAAAAAATGTAAAAAAAACTGCACGCAGACAGACAGTATGTGTTCAGCAGGATAAAAGCCACAAAACAACAGTGTACTACTAATATTTTATAGGATAAAATTTTCATTTGATCATTTTTACCTCCTCCACCTCCTCCTCCTGCAGCTGGCGCGGCTGGCGACAGTTGAATATGCGCGTTCTTATCCAAAACTCCGTTGAACACTGCATCGTCAACTTTGAGTCGTATTAATGGCTGGCCAGACGTGCCAGTCGTCGCAGTACCTATCCGCAAAGTCACTGTTTAGTTTGATAACACTAAATCTATTTGTTGGCCCCTGAATTCTATCTTTCATCAATTCAGACAACACTTTCAGAGGTCGTTATTTCACAAATATTCTGAACACTAGAAATGTCTGCTATTGAAAAATCATCTCTCGTCATTACTCAGAATATAATTTTTTACATCCCTCTGTTGGGGGATGAAAAATGGAAACTAATCAAATCACCACCGATAAATCAAATCTGGCCAGCAAGTGGGAGTTGTAAAAAAGAAGAAGAAGAAGAAGAAGAAGAAGAAGTCTTCGTCAAAGCTTGCTTCTACATATCGTTATTGCTCAACGAAACAGCCTGCGCGTTGCGAGAGGCCTTTCTCCAATAGCAAAACAACACAACTGAAAAACAATCACTCACCTGGAGATGAAGAGATCTCTTCAACAATCGGCTCGCCAGTGGGCGTGTCACCGAACGTCTGCGTTGTAGTGACCGTCTTTTGAATTGGCTTGCCGTCGGGACCTAAGGAAAAAAAATTGTCCTTGCTCACCACTTTTGCATGACTGAATCAACTTCAGCAAAATTGATTATCATTTTATTAAGTAATTTTGTTTGCACGCTTTCCCCGCTTCATTTTTCCTCCAATCACCTTTCACAATATTACAATGCATCGCTCGTTGGCTGATCAATTCACGAATATGCTTCAGGTGGATCTTTTCAAAATGAACTTTGCCCCTGGTGCAAACTTTTCCAAACAACTTAGCTTGATAAACTCTTTAAAATGTTGGGTCCAGTTAAACTGTTCTAAAGATGCGTCTTCAAGCCGGCTTAATCTCACAAACTTGCACTTCCACTGCTCCAGAGTACGACTACTGAACAAACGAACGAACGAGAATAGATAGATATAAGCAGTCGTCGACGACGACGACAGAGGATGTACGTACATACGTAAGCACGTAAGTACGTACGTTGGCGCCGAGAAGGATCTATTTTTATTCCTCTAACATGGCCGGCCGACAACGCGCAATCATCAATTGATGCCGTCCTGTTCAAAATGCTAGTTCGCTCGAAGCAAACTGAAAACAATGGAACATGTAACAAACGGCGATGATTAATCATCAACTTTCAAATCAAATAATCCACACACATTCAGTCGCTTCTAATGGAAAAGCTTCTTATTAAAATAAATGCATATATTCAGTTTTTGTGACGAAACTTTACGACGAAAGACTAAAGTTGAAGCATCAACCGCTGGTGGAAATTATTCTCTTTTTTCCATTCCAAAAATAACCATTTCACACACAACATGCTCTTACGAACACCAAATATATATATATATATATATATATATATTCTTGATAAAACATACGTGTCAGCAGCTCACCTTATTTCCCGTACGTCAAAAACCACTAACGTGTCGTGTGTGTACGTACAACGCTACACTCGTGTTCAACAACACCGATAGCGTGCTAATAATCTTCATTTCTTTAAAATTTCGAATCGAAACTACTTTTGAAATCTGAGATGACGTGCCAAACATTTCATCTCACTGCATCTATTATGAATATACGTTTTTTCCCCTTGCTCAATTGCTTTCTCCGACTCCACAAATCATTCGATCTGTGTCTATCTGCCATCTTTGTAAAATTTCAAATATAAAAATCCATCAGTTTGGAATATCATAAATGTCACCAATTTTCAGTTGCCTTTTGATAACAAAATACAACCATCGTATAATAAACCACCACACATTATTACATGGGATTCCAACAAAATTCAAAAGCATTAAAAACAAATGCAGAAAAACTGCTTACCTTCACTAAGAGTCCGAGTAGTGGTCACTACTCGCATTATTTTTTTCGTACTAACAAGATGACCATCTTCAACGTATCCCTCTTCAAGAGTTTCAGTTTCTTGCGAAGTTTCGACTGAAAAAAATTCATAATCACATATCAATGTTAAAAGAATGCCAAAGAAAAAGGAAACTATGAAAATCATCTTTTCCTTTTCTTCTAAGAAAAATCACAAACTGAAGAATAATTCAAATACATATATATACGTATAATGAATAATAAACTGACACGCGCGTTTTATTTTAACGTAACCCTGTCTATTTTGGTGTGTGGCCTGAGAGAAAATTACCATCCGTATTTCGAGAATAATCTTCAGTGTCGATGAAATTCGACAAAGAAACGGTCGGCAAACAGCAATGAATGACCGGCACGCCGGCAAACAAGCCTTGCTGCACAACAATCGCCCGTTGGTCAACGTCTCTCGGTTCGTCATCCGACAAACATTCCCCGTGCTGACCGCTCCAGTGCTCTGCTTCGTATAACTTTTCAGAAAAACCAGGTTCCACAAATCTGCCCGAATCGTAAGGGCGTAGCCGCGTTGTCAACTCACCCAACACTGGCCAACCGTTGAACAACCCTTGCACAACGGCACCGGATGGTGTGCACCGGTGAACGTATGGCGGTTGCTGTTCGTTGTCATCGTCCATTTCACTCGAAGCAACCAACAACTGAAATTTGCCGTCACCGCTGGACGATTGTTCGAAATCATCACGATCATCATCCTCAGAAGATGACCAACCACGCTCGTCATGCTCACCGCTCCAATATTCGGCTTCGAAATGTCGAACTGCAGAAGCCGGTACAAAAAATTCTGGCGATCTTTCTAGCAGTGGTTCCGAAATTGATGCCCTCAACAACGGTGAAGAAGTAATAATTAATTCGAAATTAGCCATCGGTGGGCAACTTTTCTCCTCCAGCGGCTGCTGTCGAATCAAGTGACTTGACCGTTGTTCATACTCATGATAAATCTCTACTGCTCCAGCAGGACAAGGTTCATGCAAACTGCATTGCCCATGCTGAACTGTGTCGCCAACACCGGCGGCGTTCAAATGCTCGACCTCGAGTCGCTCTGAAACTGACCGCAACTCTGAAATTAAATCACCATTCTTCTCCTCTTTTCTAAGGAATTGCAAAATCGTCCAACTAAATCCTACATCATCCATCACCAATAGCTGTTGGTGTAACACTGCACTGAAGACGCAAAAGTAAAGCAAACAAAACAAACAACCGAAATCAGCAATCAATCAATAATCAAAGCAACTGAGATCAACTTGGAAAGAGATAAAGCCGCTTTCAACAACTGCAAGACAAAAATCGCAGGCAAAAAAATTATAAACAAACACCATTTCTTTCAATACCGTGGCAGCAAATTCATTCCCCTCCTCTCCATCCCCCCCCCCTAGTTGTCTGTCTTTATTTCTGATAAGCAGCAGTCAGTAGTGACACACGCCAGGCAAGCAGTAATTCAAACATATTTTCGCATTCAAAAAGCAAACACACATAGGCAAACGCGCGAACGAGCGCGCACACACTCTCTCCACTGATTCTATCTATATATCACACACTTCCATTCTCTCAGTAACTGAGAGGTCATCATAATCATCAAGTAAATGCTGCAGCTCAAAGAGAACTTAAAACTGAAGTGGCACAGCTGTGCCCAACTCCCGTTGCTGATGATTATTCATTACTCTGAGTTGAAAGGGCCATGAAAAAAGCCAACCACTGAAGAATAACAATAAACTTGTAAAAATCTCCTCGATAACTCAATGCTACTTACATGAGCTAGGTAAATGAGAATCTGTTGCCGATAAAATTACCAAAACACTCTGTTGCTTTCCTCTCATAAGAATAAACTGGCAACGCACAGGCAAAAAGCAAACAAAAAAAAGCAAAAATTTCTAAAATTCTACACATGTACATGACAATTATACACCGGCGATCTTTCACCGGAAGAGGGTTCGTAACACACTTCAAATTTCGTACTGCTCACTTCAAATATATTATAAAATCAATATAACAACGACTCACCGTTTTCTGCACTCGACGAAACTCTGTTCTTCTCATTATCCTGTTCCTTCTTATCCTGCACAGTCTGATGTTCCGGCTTCAGAGGTTCCATTTCCCATGGCAATGGCTTTCTTTCTGGCATTGTAATCACAAATTCACCCGAATCCTGGCCACGGCGCACTTCCACATTCAAAGTGACTTCGTTCACGTTTTCCAACAGACGTCCGCCTTCTTGGATCCAAACATCCGAATGCGTACTGATAAGATCTGGAAGATCAGAATCCGTACGGCCACGGCCACCAGGTTCAACAAAGTGTACCACTCGGCGCACCACTTGGGTTGAAGAACGATGTCCATCACTGGCGTCACCGTTATCTGCTTCAAATTCATTCACACCACTGTCGCGGTAAATCAATTCACCGGGCTTGTCGAGAACAACCGCAGCAGTTCGCTGTTGGCCCACCGGTACAGTTTCGTAACTGACGCGTCTGTCTGTGATGGCTGACGACACTGATGGCTCCATTGAAACCACACCCTCAGTCACTTCATCTAAACTACTCGGCGTATAACTCAGAGATACATCTCTTCCAGGTGAATCTTCTTCAACAACAATCACCCCAGGTGACAAACTATCTGCTGCAGCGAAAGGCTTGACATCTTCAGTCAGATTTGATTTTTCAACATTGCTCTCCTGATAACTGATCGAACTTGAAGAAGTAGGAATTTCGCGGGAAACGGGTGGTGATTTCGTGCCGGGTTTCTTCAACGACGATGCTTCATACTGATGATATTGCTCCATGTAAGACGTGCCAGGGTCGACATTCTCCATTTCGTCCAACGAACTGTCTTTGTATGTCAAACAACTGCTGGACGGAATCACCTCCTCCACTGAGCTCTCTGATGTTTTCGACAGCAGAACATCCGTTGCGGGTACTTTTGCTTCGGCGTCGGCTTGACCAGCCGAAGAGTAGCCAGAAGACACTGCTTTGGTAGTAGTATTCCAAAGATCCAAAAGCACTTTAATGGAACTGGACTTCTTACCTGATGGAACCTCCTGCTGATACTGGTCGAGATAGGATACATTTTGATCAGCGACTACCTCATCCAAGCCACTATCGTTGTACACTAACGCCTCAACTGGAATGACATCTTCGTCGCCGTGGAGTTGCGCAACTCCGTCACTCCCTTTTTTCTTCAAATTAGCTTCGTGTTGTTCATACAATTCCAAATAAGACACGTCTCCTTCAACAGGCTGTGCTACTTTTTCCAAACCACTGTCCTTGTAAACCAACGCACTGCTAGAATCAAATCTGTCTTCTGCAGCTCGTTGCAAAATCACGTCGTCCTTTTTCAAACTTGCTTCATGTTCATCATACTGTTTTAAATATGACAACGCCATGTCAGTGTCGGCCGTTTCTTCTAGGCCTGGATCATTGTAAGTCAGAGCAGATGAAAATGGTTTCGTCGGCTGAATTGAACTGTCCATTAATTGTCTGGGAAATCTGTCAAGTTCCTCTGGCAACAAATCATGCTTCTGTTGATACTGTCTGATGTTCACATCAGCGCTGCTTGTTTGATCAGGCTCAACTAAGCTACTTTCCTTATACACTAGAGAAGCAGACGGCGCTGTGACATTCAACTGCGCCGTTGCTGTATGATCTGTTCCGGCTCTGCTTGTTATCATGCTTGACTCATACTGTCTGTACTGTTCCAGGTAAGATACATGCGGATCAACTTTGTCCACATCTTGCAAACCACCATCTTCTTTATAGGACAAAGATCTGAACTGGGCCGTGTCGTCATTAGAATCAGATGGTTTTACTATTGAAGAAGAAGTTTCAACTTCTTTTTCATAAAGTTCCAATCCTTCAACAACATCACCTTCAACAAAACAACGTTCAGATTCATCCAAGCCACTATCATGATACGTCAACGATGATGACGGTGAACTTGGAACACCTTGACTAAAGCTAGCCGAATGCGCAAATGTGCTGACAAATGGAATGTCTTTTTTCTTCAAAGATTTCTCATATTCACGATACTGTTCCAGGTAAGAGACATTTGGTTCAGCAGAATCCACTTGCTCCAAACTACTGTATCTATACGACAACGGCTCAGCAAGAACAATTTCACGCTCAAAACTGGGCAATTTAACAAATGCACTTTCCGCTGAGCTACCACCACCCTTCAAATTTTTCTCAAACTGCTCATACTCTACAAGGTAGGATACAGTGGGGTCCATTTGAACCATCGGCTCCAAGCCATTTTCCTCAAAAGTCAAAAGTCCAGCAGCAACGACGTCTTTGTCAAAGCTGGACAACTTTCCAACTTCGGCTGCCGCAGGAATAACCTTCACAGTTGACGATTCATATTCTTCATACTGTTCCAAATAGGACAGGTTTGGATCAGTTATTTCCATCGGTTGCAAGCATTCATTATCTTCGTATGCCAAATGAGCTATTTCGCCAGAGCTTGGCAATTTACTCGCCACTGCTGGTGCATCTCCCATCGGAACATCCTTTTTCAAATTGTCCTGACTCTCATCATCCTGTGATACATGGTAGCCCAAGGCAGAGCAGCTCACATCCACCGGCTCCAGAGAGCTTTCCTTGTGGGACAATGGGTCAATTTTTGCATCTTCTTCATGCAAAGATGCTGAGCGCTCTGTCACAACTCTTGCCGTTGTTTCACCGGCAGGCTTCAAAGATAATTCATAATCATCATACTGTTCCAAGATAGACATTCTTTGGTCATGCTGCTGCTGTTCAACTGGTTCCAAAACACTTTCTTGGTAAAACAATGGACCAGTATGCACAGCATCTTTCTCGACCAGTGATTTCTGAATGTTTGAACTCGCTGCCAAAGGAACTTGCTTTGAGGCATTCTCGTAAAGACAATACTCGTCCAAATAAGATGATACCATTGGGTCGGTTCGATCAACCGATTCAACAGAACTCTCTTGGTAAATCAAGCTGCCTGGAACCTCGCATTCACTGCTGAGACTAGGTGATTTTTTTGCAAACGCACTCATAGCAGGTACACTTCTTCCTTTTAAAGACTTTTCAAACTGATCATACTGTTCCAAATAAGACACACTCAAGTCAGGTTGTTTATCGGTTGCTTCCAAACAACTTTCTTGGTAAATCAACTGACCAGCTGGCAACACGCTTTGCTCGTTCGATGACGTCGACGTAGAACTTAACGGAGGGACAGTTTTCGCTCCCATCGATTCATGCTTGTGATACTCTTCCAAGTAAGAAACAATTGGTTCGATTTGATCGACAGGTTCCAAATGATCTCCTTCGTAAGTCAAACTGCCAGGAATTTCACCTTCACCGCTGTGGATTGACATTCGCTTTGCATCTGTCTTCACAGAAGGATCTCCTGTCAAAGACTGTTCATACTGGTGGTATTGCTCTAAGTATGACACGTTGAGATCAGGTTGTTCTTCAGTTGCTTCTAAACAGCTCTCACGATAAACCAACGGTGTAATGAGTGCATTTTCGTTTTCCGTTGACGATGGAGATTTATCAGTAACTGAGCTGAACGACGACGATTCAGGTTTATCACAGACCACCTCATGCTGGCGGTACTCCTCCAAGTATGAAACGACAGGCTCGATTCGTTCAACAGTTTCCAAAGAATCGTCCCGGTAAGTCAAACTGCCAGGAATTTCACGTTCACCACTGTGGATTGGCATTCTCTTTGCATCTGCTTTCACAGAAGGACCTCCTGTCAAAGACTGTTCATACTGGTGGTACTGTTCTAAGTATGACACGCTGAGATCAGGTTGTTCTTCAGTAGCTTCCAAACAGCTTTCACGATAAACCAACGGTGTAATGTGCGCATTTTCGTTTTCCGCTGACGATGGAGATTTATCAGTAACTGAGCTGAACGACGACGATTCAGGTTTATCACAGACAACCTCATGCTGGCGGTACTCCTCCAAGTATGAAACGACAGGTTCGATTCGTTCAACAGTTTCCAAAGAATCGTCCCGGTAAGTCAAACTACCAGGAGTATCTGCTTCACTGGAAAAACTGGTCCATTTTTTTACCATTCCACTGGAACTCATCATATGCTGGAATGGACCTGCCTTTTTCAACGACTTCTCATGTTGATTATACTCTTCCAAATAAGACAAATTCGGATCAGTTTGCTGAAACTGTTCCACAGAACTATCCTGATACACCAAGGAACCAGTGTCCATTGTCAATTTTTGTGCACTGCTTGAAGTTTTCTCTTCACTCAACAATGATGGACTTCTTTTTTCTTTCAAAGATGACTCATACCGGTGATACTCGTCTAAATAGGACAAATTCGGATCTGTCTGCAGCACGGGCTCTAAACTTGTCTCCTGATAAATCAGAGGACCAGTGGTGGTCCTCGTTTCGTGACTCAACCGTGGTGCTCGAGTGAGTGAACTATCCGTGTCAGGTTTCTGATAAGTGTCAGATTCTTTCAAAGAACTTAAGCTTGCAATCAGTTGCGCATTAGGTTTTTCCAATTCCTGCTTCCCCACTTCGAAACTACCCTCGTAGACTAGCGTGCCCTCTTTAATCGGCAGCGTACCACCTTCACTTAAGATCGGTTTCAGTTTTGTCACCGGATATTCACGCGTGGCCTCAAGTTGTTCGCTGTGCTCTAGATTCAATGCACTGGTATCGGCGTGATCCGGCACTTGTAAGTCACTGTCTTCGTAAGTAAGTGAACTGCTTGGTTCCAACTGCCTTGCAGCAGTAGTTCGTGCTTCGTGCTGTTTGTACTGCTCCAAGTAGGAGACACCAGGTTCAACGTGATCCTCCTCTTCTAAACAACTGTCCTTGTAGAACAAAGAACCCGTCGCTTCAGCAGCTGCAACTGGCAGCGACGAAGTCACCGGTCTGCTGCTTAAAGAATCTCTAGCTACAGTCGACAATTCATACTTGTGGTACTGTTCCATGTAAGACAAGCTGGGATCGACGGTTTCCAAATCTTCCAAGTTGCTGTCTTTGAAAAGTAATTTTTCTTCACGTGGCAAAGAAGCCCGCTTGGAAACGGTTGGTGTTTTCACATCGCTAGATAGATTTCTCGCATTTTCTTCATAAGATGCGTACTGATCAAGATAAGAGACTGGCTCGTTCAAATCTGGCTCAGGCTCAATTCCATCGTCTCGATATGCCAACCGACCAACACTACTGACAGAAATTGCATCGGATTTAGTTTGGCTCATGCGCTCAAGCTCATGCTTTGTTGGTAAGAGGGATTGCTGTTGCCGTTGCTGAACATCATCAACGATCAACGATGCCGTAGTTTGATATGGCAAACTGATGTCGCTTGCTGTAATTTCAGCTCTACTGAACGGTGGTTCTCTGTCTGACAAAAGAGCAGTCGTCGGAGATGAACTCTGGCTCGTCGCAACGCTAACCCACTCTTCAGCCTGCAGCGGACTCAATCCACTGCTGCCACGATCGTAAGCCAGCTTGTCGACGGTCATCGGTTCAGCAGCACAACTTTCATACGTGCTCGTCGTCTCACTTTCTGCCGAAAGCCTGTCATCCGGCTTCCGACCGCCGAGTAGAACCCGAATTGGACACGGTTCCGATACACTGTGCACGTTGGTCACCTCAAACGATTGGTTGCCTTTCAAATCTAAGCGAAGGTCTTTCGGCGGCAAGCTGATCGCCGGTTGCTCATCGTACAGCAAACGATCACCTGCATACACAGGATACGCTTTATTAACAGCTGCAACATTAATCTAAGTGAACAAACAGCACACAGAAAAAAACAAAAAGGTAAAACGCAGAGCAGACAGTGATAAGCGGGAAAGACACACCGCAAAGCACCCCAGTAAAAATAAAGCAAATAGCGGCAGCTAACCAGAGTGGTAATAACAAAGTTTATCGAAAAAAAATTCGACTGAGCTCTTTTTCATATAGTGTAATGAAAAGTATCAGAAAGCGCGTTTTTGGAAAGAAAAACAAAATAAAGCAAGCGTCTCGACAAAGGCGACATAGCGGTTTTGAGGCAGGATGAGAAAATAAATAATAAGCAGATTGAATAAAATATCATATTATTAATTAATGTTATTATCATTATTACTGTATTATTAAAATTAAAATTATTATTATTATTGTTATACATTTAGTTATTATTTAAATGAATAAAATATATGATTATGCATAAAAGATTGTAAAAACTAATTTACGAAGGATAACGGCAAACAAGCGGTGCATGCTGCGTGCCTGAGAGAAATGACAAGGAGCATTCATTCATAAAGAAAACAAGAATGTGGTGCGACATAGCGATGAAGCATTTCAATGCGCACCTCTAATAACTGCATCTGTATCGTCGGCTTCTGGTCTACAAATGATCGTGTCGTCACTTTGCTCTGAACTGCCGACAGAGCTCCCCAAACTGTCCGGCATGTGTGTAATAACAGAACGGCCATCTATTCCAGATAAATCATCAATAACGGGCGGTGTTGCCGCATCAACGGCAACTGGCTCTTTCATTTGTGCAACTAGAAAAATTAATGTGACAAAAAATAGATATTCATTTTTATACTGATTGATGTGCGTTAAATTTTTATTCTTATTTACTCGTTGCGTGTGTTTGTGCGCAATTTATGAGCACGTTAATGCACGGACTTACCCGCAATTTCTGATAGCGGCGGTGATTGAGCAAAGCCGACGCCCGTCACTTCTTCAAGATGATCTGACGCCTTGCGCAACTGGCGCTGTGGTTGTTCCGCTAATGATATTTCTCCAAATCGCGTCGGTGAAATCACAACCTCTTCTTCAACAACTCGGCTCTGATCAATTTTCGGTTCTAGAATAACCAGATTCAATTCATCACAATTTCGGAAAAAATAAAACTTATAATGCGTACTCATTATACCATTGGTGTGTTGTTCGACGTTGGCATAGCTCACAGGCACCTATATACAAATAAGACAGCAGATAAAAACAGACAACAGTTGCTTCAAAAAATGAATGATACTTCTATTCTACGAAACGCTACACCGTTGTACATCGTATCTGAATCTCGAGATGCAGTGTACACGTTGGGCTTTTCCACAGCTTCAGCCAATTGCAGTACTTTCTGCTCATCTGAAAAATAAGCAAAAAAATTCTTCACATTAAACAGAGTACTGTTTCATTTTGTCTGCGTGCAGGTGAATTTTCCTTAAAAACACTGCAATCAACATATATATATATATATATATATATATGTATATATACATATTCATATTTCTTTAGAACATGTCACTTTTGGAGACCCGATGATAAAAACAAATAGGCGCAGTAGCTATTTATTAATGAATTTTTGGCTATCAGCAAAAGTCTGCAGGCACAACAAAAAATACACAAATGCAAACTTTCTCTGATTTCAAAATCAACACAACTTTGTTCCGAATCATATTCATTATTTATTGGCAATTATTTTACCATAAATAATAATTATAATACCACACCACTCAAGTAAAAGTCACTGTTGTGTAAATTTTGCAACTCTTTAGACCATAAAAAGTCATGTCACTATTCGTATAATATAATAATCATTATTGCAATTAAAGTTCCATAGCCACAGTGAAAAATGACAATTAAATCAACACATCCCCATGTTCAACAAATTCACATGCAATGTCATTTTTTTTCAACCAATCCAGAATTTCGGCATCAATTAGGCACGATGTCAGGTTATCAGGTTAGTAAAGCAATTCTGAAAGGGTTAATATATACATATATACAGATATATTTATTTATTTATTTATTTAAGAATATCAAATGTACAAATCAATGTACAAGTTTTTACATCACTTCTTCCTGTAACAATATTCGAAATCTAAATGATAATTTCACTTTGCATATTTGCAATTACCAAATATTGTATAACACATCGTAACAAATAATAATTCATAAATACTATTCTATTCACTGCCATATAATACCCATCTATCTACTTATCACTGATAAATGTCTGCTGAACATAAAACTCGAAAGACATAATAGGAAAGTTATGATAGTTGAATTAAATAACAGAAAAAAAAACTTCCATACTTTACCTGCTTTACTTTACATATTGTGTAAGTGCGCTATAACGCAAGATGCACAAATTAGAAGAACAGTTTAAACTTTGTAACAACTGCCCGACAAAAGAAACGTAACAACAATCGATCGTTTGCCATTAATAACAGATTCAATTTTTTTAAACTTATATATTTTAAAACGCAATTTCTTTCATTCAACAACAATAATAGTTCAATTTAGAATTCGATCAAAAAAATAAAAAAAATAAAAACTCACGCTGAGCAATCAGAGTATCTGAACCGGAGGTAGCCGAATACGCAGGCAGTGTGATCGCAAGAGTGCAAATTGGATGCTGGGGTGGCAATGCTTCCGCTCGCTGCTTCGGCTCACGCATGATAGCCAATCGACCAGTGGCTGATGCATCCGGATCATCGAAATCTCTCAACTGAACAAAAGAAAACATTTTGAAAAAAGGTTTTAAATTTGTAAGTTTTTTTTTGAAACAAACTACCTTCATCAAAAACATCAAGCGATTCTCTTGGAAAGGTATGAAACGAAGACTGAGCTGTTCACCAGATTTGGTTACTGGAATCAAATTGCCGGCAAATTCGAGATGCTGAAATCGACTGGCAAGCACCTCGACATCGCGACTTTTCGCAATCTCTTTGTAGTGTTCTTGGCGTTCCAAAGTTTTGTCCTCTTTGTCATCGGTAACGCAAAACAACCTGAGCTGTCCTTCGTTTGGATGCGGACGCCGAGCAAAAACGATAAACTTCGCCATGTACGGTACCACAATACCTTCGTTGTAAATTTCTTGAGCCATTCGAGCCGATTCGCGCGGCGTTTGACAATCCATCAGCCAGAATCTGTAGAAAAAAAGAAAAATAGAGATGATGATTCTATTCCAATTCCCTCCTCCATCTGTCTCGTCGAAGCAATACAGAGAGAAAAACAAAAAGCAACTTCATCAAAAAAAAATATCATCCATTTTCCATTACCTTGCGGAGACGGTTGTAGTGAATGAAACGTTATCGTTGCTGAATGTCAACTGAGTAGTGCCGGTAATGTCCTCCCACTTGGCAGCTGCCGTGCCACCAGTAATACTGCAAAGCAGACGGAGCGTGGGTGGGTCTTGGCCGGTCTGGGCCGAGTACTGAGTGATCATGCCTTTGTTGGTCGACTGCGGCAACGGGATGCAGAGGGTGATCGGCTTGTGGAACTTGCGCCGGCGTGGTTCCACCGTGACAATGGGACTCACTGCCACTCGATTGCCGTGCAATTTTGTCACCAAATCTTGCGGAATGCCGTGCGCTTGAAGACTCACTTTGATCGTCTTCGTCAGTGCACCTTCCGGGAACAAAGCCTGGACCTGGGGCACGACGGTGGAAGCGATCATGCCGCCTTCCGGTCCAACAGCATGCACCTCTTGCCGGATACGCGTCACCAGTGCGAAATATTGCGGAAAGTCGCTCGACAAAATGCGCGTGATTCTCGTGGTGTTCAGATCATCAAGTTGACTCAATTCTAGAATTTGCAAAAAGAAAAAGAAGAACGAATAAAAATTGCACGTGCAGAAATGTAAAAAATGGAAAATTGCAAACCTTCCGGATCAAAGCTTTCGTTGAGCACTTCCTGCACGGCATCTTCGGTAGCCTCCAGCGAGTGCTCTTTCCAATGTTCACCGTTCTCGGAACGCAGAATGACAATTTCACGTTCACGGCCGCGCAACGAGGCAAAATGCGGCACTTCAATAATGACGGGTCCGAGAAATTTGGCACCGGCGGGTCCCATTTCCAAAATGCGCGACGCCAACGCCTCTCCCTCGTTCAACGGCGGAGGATGGATCAACTTTTCACGACGCAAATAGCGACACGTTATTCGCATCGGCATCGGAGCTTTGCGAGGTGGAATGATGACGCGCACGCCAGAATGGCGGCAACCGCGCATCGCTCCGCCCCTTGCATCCACCAAAAACGATACCAAAAAGCTGAACAGAATAACAACAAATGCAATAATTTCAAAAACTATATTACATTATTGATATGATGACTCATATCAAAAACAACAACGCAAAAAATAAAATCACCATATAAATATAACCCACAGAAAATACGAAAAACAAGAACCACAAACAACAATAATACCATCACCGCATTACTATTAAAATCTCAACAACTGACAACAATAACCATTCTAACAAGTGAACAACATGAAAATTACCACACGAAAAAATGGTGAAATAAAAAAAAATGGACTACTACTACAACAAGAAGAATGAAAATTTTCCATTTACCTTTTCCATGTCATCAGCTTCCTGTAACGTTAACAAAAAGAACAACGTTAGTAAACATGACACGGGAAAAATGTATCAACTCGTTATTTAGCATTTCACATTAGCAAATACAAAAATAATCAAACTGCGAAAATAAAGTACAACAAACGAAACCATTAATAAATACATATTATTATATCGATTAATGTGGATCGGACCTATCGCTCGCTGCTATTCAACAAAAAAGCAAACATACTGTGACGACGTGCTTGTTGCCTTTTTTTACTTTAGCTCAACAATGGGGCTTAAATCAATTTTTAAAAGACAAAACAAATGAACAGCAATGTAAAATAACAGAAATGAAACTATTTCGATAAAAAAAAATTAATTTGCAAAATTTCAACAATCAGTCAATTAGTAGTAACTGTGTTATTTAGCAGTAGAATATATAATAAAAGCCAACAAACAAACAAATAAATAAATAAATAAATAAATAAATAAAAAGTTCCCTTACCCAGAATGCAAAGCTGAACGGACCACGTCGATATTGTCGGGCGCAAGATGAATATCGAACCCGTAGTCGGTGCTACTTGGTGTGAACGGCTGCTGTTGTACTTTCTTGATCAAATTTTCCAACTGCAACTGTTCCGCTTCCATCGACTTGTCCATTGGAAGCAAATCTTCTTGCAAATCAATATTACGGTGGATCTCATTCTCGAAAGATGTCGATCCTACCATTGCCGCATCATCTGAAAGTTATCAATAAAAAAGAATAAATAAAAAATAATAATAAAACAGTGAAAAAACCATTCGCTTGCTTATTTTTCACTGAATGACCAGACAGACAGAAAGAGACGGTAAACTGTAAAAGCAAAGTAAAAGAGCAACAGTAATGAGAAACATGCAAGAAATTAAAATAAAAAAATGACACAATAGCAACAACAACAAACAAAAACAAGCTAGCTGAATGCAACAAGGCTGCGATTTTGACATGAATGAGACAGAAAGCAAGCTAACCCCGCTTTCCTAGCGGTTGGTTCACAATTTTATTAAATTCTCAATGGAACTTGAAAAAAATTTTTTTTCCCTACCTTTTTCTCTGAAATATGAACATATCAAATACCGTAAAATATGCCCCTTATTTTACAAACAGACATTCTTTTATCAATAACCAACCAATCAACTATAACTCTAAAACTGCTAGTTGCAATCAAAGAAGAAGAAAACAACGTGATCAATGAATGAATGATTCATCCATCACAAATTATCAATAGGAATTTTTTGTAGGAAACTCAAAATAATAAAATAAATTAATAAATGAATCATGTTTTTCTTGAAATTTGCTTTTTCTAATTTTCAAAAAGTAAAGAACATAATAATTAGAATGAAAACTAAAGCATCAAAAAAAAAGCTACCTGTATAGCGCAAATGACTGATACCGTCACCGGCAGGTCTGCGCTTCAATAAACCACTGTCAAAATCGTTGGACATCGCAGATGGACTATAGGCAAGCTGTCCCGAAGTCGCGGTGTCCATCAAAAGCGTACCAGAGTTGACGTGCAAATTGCTCAAAGTAGACAACGCCCCTCGATTCAACAAATTGTCCAACTCATTCGTATTGAGCGTTTCGTCTACATGCAGGAAACAAACAAAAATGCACAAACACGCACACGCACACAAACACACACACACAGATACACGCAAGCAAACAAAACAAACAAGTTTCAAAAAGAAGCAAAAAATGCTGTAAATGCATGCCAAAAAATGAAAACTTGATAGAAAATATCTGTCAGTCAAAAAATGCCTACATATTACACATGTCAAAAACATCTGCATATTTTTGCGCATACCTCCTTCGTCTTCTGATTCAGATATAAATGTCTCTTGCATTGTTTCCGGTGATTGGACTTTGTAACGTTCTTCAGTAATTGTCGTCGTCTCGGTGATGATGGTCGTTTCGGTTACTGTACGCAACGTCTCCACCACACTTACATAGCCCAATTTTTGAGCTATAGCAAGCGGTGTTTGTCCAGTCTGTTTGCACAGACAAATAAAAAATTAAATGTAAAAAAATGCTTTTACAATAAATAGATACATTTTTTAAATAAAGACACCTACAGTATTTTTTTCATGCTACCGTCAAATTTGTCAACGAATAGAAAATTTAAATGAAACGACAACAACTTGCACATCATCCGTACATGCATGCATTATTATTATTATAACTGCTGCTATTTTGATGATACAATCAAATCTTACCGAAGTGAGGGCATTTGGCGAGGCACCATAATCAATCAACATTTTCACTATGATTCCATGTCCTTGTTGTGCGGCCTGATGAAGAGGTGTGTATCCGAGAAGAGTGGCGATGTTCAAGTCGGCACCATTCTCCAACAAAAATCGAACCATATTAATCTGACCAAAGTGACAAGCCACGTGCAACGGTGTGTATCCAGACTAGAAAAAATATGAATTCAATGAATTAATTCATCAAACACGTAAGCAGATAGGAGGTAATAAGTAGATGCGAAATTATTTTCTCGCATTTCGTCACACTTTATTATATTTATTAATTTTTCCTTTTCTTCTACCTTCGTCTGCAAATTCAACTCTGCACCACTGTCTTTCAACAACTGAGCTACCTCGACGTGGTCATTTTGAGCGCACATGTGCATTGGCGTCAGGCCGTTCTTTGCCTGAGCATTTACGTTTGAACCATTTTCAATCAAGAAAGCTGCCATTTCCACATGGCCGTTTTCGGATGCCAAATGCAACGGCGTGAATCCGGCCTTAATTATTATTATTATTATTACAACTGCAAAGCTAATGAAAACATTCTTCTTTTTCTTTACCTTCGATTCAGCATCCACATCGGCGTGGTATTCAAGCAGTACAGGTGCAATATCCATTTGATTTTTCTTCGCCACAATGTGCAAAGGGGTGAAACCATTTTTCGCCGCCGCCAACGGAGATGCGTTGTGTTCGAGCAACTGCAACGCTACCTGAAAACCCAATTGCTTGTGTCATACTTTCAAAAGCTAACAAATGCCAAACAAAAATCTACCTGCTGATGATTGTAATGAGCAGCCACGTGCAGTGGTGTGACTTGATTCTTGCCTTGGGCATCCACTTCAGCTCCTTTTTCAAGCAAAGCTTGAACTACCGACAAATTTCCATACTTAGATGCAAGATGAATCGGCAAATAACCTTTTCCAGTTTTCAAATCACAAGACGCGTTGTGATCTAACAAAATCGTCACCACATCTTCCTACATTAACCAACAACAATTGCATTGAAATTTGTCTGCAAAAAATAAACAGATGAAACATTTACGTGGCCTTCTTTGGCGGCAATATGCAACGGGGTGTAATTGTCTCTGGCGGTAGCATCCACTTTCGCGCCGTGCTGCAAGAGCAACATCACGATATCAGTGTTGCCAAGACGGCTAGCAATGTGCAACGGAGTCTGGCCTTCTCGAGCAGCCGCGTCAACAGTGGCGCCGTTGCGCAACAAAATGCGTACGACATCCGTCTGATAGGCACGAGCTGCCAAATGCAGAGGAGTTTCACCGTGCACTGTAGTATCGTCAGGACGAGCACCGTGTTGGATCAAATATACGACAATATTCATGCATCCCATAAATGCTGCCACGTGCAAAGGCGTCAGTCCTGACTGTAATTGAATATGAAATTTAACAATACTATATCATGAAATTGAAAAAAAAATCCATTTTTCTTCTCACCTCTGTGGTAGCCTGCAGAGCAGCTTGATATTTCAACAGGAGTTCAACTACTTTGATGCGATTTTTCTTACAAGCGACATGAAGCGGTGTAA
This sequence comes from Trichinella spiralis, assembly GCF_000181795.1. Taxonomy (NCBI): domain Eukaryota; kingdom Metazoa; phylum Nematoda; class Enoplea; order Trichinellida; family Trichinellidae; genus Trichinella; species Trichinella spiralis. The sequence goes on from NW_003526941.1 coordinate 1,059,299, forward strand.
ATCCGTTCAAAGCTCGAGCGTTTGGATCTGCATTGCGATCCAGCAGCAATTTCGCAGTGCGAACCTGGAAAAAAAGCAAAAAAAAATAAGCAAACAAGCAATCACAAGTTTCAGTAACTTACATGACCATAATGAGCAGCTATGTGCAACGCTGTCAAATAGTCAACGGTAACTTCGTCGACCGGTGCACGATGGTAGAGTAAAATTCTAGCGGTGTCGGCGTGGTCCCCTTGAGCGGCGTTGTGTAGTGGTGCTAAACCATTTTTCGACTTGGCTGATATTGGGGCACCTTTCTCCAACAGCAAGTCTACAATTTGTTCGTGGCCAGATCGGGCGGCGCAGTGAAGCGGCGTCAGCAGATCTTTCGTTCGACAATCTATCACGGCACCGTGGGCAAGAAGCAAGGACACCAAATTGGCTCGCCCCCACTTCGATGCCACATGCAAAGGGGTGATGTTGTGCCGGGCCAAAAAATTGACGTTGGCCCCCTTTTCAAGCAACAGCTTGGCCATATTTTCATTTCCATAGTGAGCAGCAATGTGCAACGGCGTGAATCCACTCTGCAACAACAGCAACAGCAATAGCAATAATAATAATGGCATAAATTCATCGGTATACTTTCGATGTCACGTCTGGGTTGTGATCGCTTTGTAGCAGCAGCGCGGCGGCTTTCGTATCGTCTTTCTTAGCGGCGATATGCAACGCCGGCAATCTCACTCGGCCACGAGTGTCGTTTTCAAGTAAAATAGCTACAACTCTGTCGTGTCCTTGTTGCAAAGCTACAGCCAAAGGAGTAAAGCCCTCCTAAAATAAATAAAATGTAATATAATATAAACAGTGCATTAAATCATCGAAAAAAACTGAAGAACAACACATCATCTGCTGCTATCACAAACCCAAGTAACAAACAAAACAATCGTAGATTGCATTTCAATGAAAGATAATACTTTAATACCCCCCCTGTCAAATGAACAAAACGAGTATGATGGATAAAACCAAAATTGAGCATCAATAAAGTGATAAAGAAATGAAAATAAAGTGAAAAATAAAGTTTAACATTATTTTCAAACAATGCTCAGAAACATGCAAATCAACTCACCTCAGTAGCAAGTGACTGATTGGCGCCGTGCTGAAGCAGAAATGTGACCACTCTGTCGTGGTTCTCCTGTGCAGCCATGTACAACGGCGTGAAGCCGTCCTGCGATTGCACATTCACATTCGCGTTGTGTTCCACCAAAAGCGTAACAACCGGCAACTGACCAGCTAGTGATGCTATGTGAAGGGCGGTATTCCCTTTCTGCAAAAGTGGAAATAATCAACATTCATTAATTATCAACTGATCATTCAGTAATTGTATATCATCAGTTGAACATAAATCGATCAAAAAAAACAAAGAAAGAAAAAATCAATTGGGTATAATTTGTGGAAAAAATTGATTGCAAAAGTTGGAATTTTCAATTTCTAATGCTCTAGAGAGAAGCTGAAAACAACAAATTAAACAATAAACCGCAGATGAATGTTCAATAAAATGACAAATTCAAAATGTCACAACGGATTTCACAACCATTCCCACGAGCATACATCACAGAACACTCAATAAAGCATTATCAAGTGTATTAATTTCAAATATACGCGGGAAAGAATCAATGCATACTGGAGGAAATGAAATTTCACATGCAATCAAGAAAAAAAAAACAAAAAAGAAAAATACTTTCGTTGCTGCGTCCACATCGGCACCGCGAGCGAGCAGTTCGGCGACCACATCCGCGTGGCCTTCTTTCGAAGCAATATGCAGCGCGTTGAGACCGTTCTGCGAGAATAACGAATAAAACAAAATTATTATGAATTAAGAAAAAAATCAGTATGCTTTAAAGTTTACCGCATTGCAAGTATTGATGTTCGTACCAGCTTTCAACAAGTCCAACAGTTCAGGCAAATTTCCAGCTCGAGCAGCTCGCAAAAAGCTAGCGCTGCTTTCATCCTTAAAAGATAATTCAAATTACATGCATCATAAATAGGTTGTCCATTTGATAGGGTTTATTGAATTTATTTTAAAGAAATGCAAACATCTTGCAAAGAGAGAATTTTGTAAAGAAAAGGCAGATTAAATAAAGAAGAAAAAGACAAGAGTGGCAGCAGCACTACTAACTACTGATTGAAGATCATCAAGTCCGCCGGACCATGCAAAATAAATCGAATGGTCGTCGTCTGCTTAAACGGGCTTTTGAGAAGTTGAAATTTTCAACGCTACACAAACGGGAGGAAGTGACGGGTGAGAAAAAGTTGAATTGGCTTAATTTTAAGCAGAGAAGGCGGAGGATTTCCTCGCCGGCAATGCAATGCTGGAACAACGTGCGACGACGTCAATATCCTGAATTCCAGCGTGATGGAAAAACTGAACATCGCCGGCAAGTTGCGAGTCGCAACTCGGCAAACGATGACTTTTAAAAAATAAGCGCTTTCGATTCGAACAAAACAAACCAAATCAACGCGATTCATTCAATCTGACGATCAGAAATGAGAAAGAAAGAAAAATACCCTTCTGCCATTTTAAAATTTAAACTAACAAACCATGTAGGAAAAAAAGAAGAGAGCTAAAACTATTGCAAAATAAGAAATAAAGCAAAATAGAGCACAGATCAATCATGATGAATAGAAAAATGAAATGAAAATTTCATTCAATTTTCATCTCATTCCACTAATCTCGCTCGTAGCATACTAAAAATCGACGTCACTTATTTCAGTTTAGCTTAAAGTGAGTGCAGAATAGTCGGTCGGGTCGACTGAGCATATAATCGAACGACAAACAAAATCGTTGAAGTTACTTTTGCCAATTAATACAATTTTCAAACGCAGAATACATACATCTATACATATAATAAATATGTAAAAATATCTTCACACTTACGGCAGATGTTCTCGTAACGTCGGGCAAATTCGTAACCATATTTTTTTTGATTTAAAATAATACTCGTCGTAAAAAACAAATTTCACGCAAAGGTCGATTGACTTTTTCAACCACAGGGTAGTTAGTAGCTAGTGAGGAGTTTTGCAGTTGGCTCCCCAAGCCCCCGGCTCGTTCGAATTTTAGCGTTATTCGTGATTATAAGTGATCGTCAAGTACAGGCGCGCCTGCGGCGGAGATCATTTGGCAACAACAGTTGCCGCTGTCGCCAAGCTAAACAATGCTGGATATATGTGTGGCGTGTTTCTTTGACAAACGAACACTGCACACACACGCACACACAATTCCAATAACCAATGAATCAATTGAAAAATGAAAATGATAGAAAACGAAAAGAATTGGAAAAGTTCTAAAGTGAACCAATCAACCAACCAACTGCTGCAGTCTGTTTTTCCTCGTCGACTACTACACTACTACTGCTATCGCTGCTATATTAACTACAACTGATGCTTTTGCTACTTCTGCTGCTTGCTGCTGATGTTGATGATATTTGCTTTTTGCTTCGTTGCTGTTTATTGCTGGAAAAGCTGTTTGATTGCTTGCTTGCTTGCTTGCTGCAAGCTGCGAACTGAGCAAGATATATTTAAGAAAAAAAAGTTGTCGAAAAGGAAAAAGATTTTTCGAATAATAAGTATTGCCAGCCGGCTAACAAAAAATCACACACACACACACAACAAGCATAGAGAGGGAGAGACAGAGACAGCATTCAATGGAACCGTCGCCGGAAAACAAGGCGGCAAAAGGTCGTCACCAGCAGCTTGCTAACTGCCGAGGTCACGGGATAAACACCGAGGCCAGAAAGGGACACATACACACACACACACAGTCAACTATCGGAAGCTACTCCAACGTACACAATGCTTCTTCTGCAACGATACAATCCTTCTCAGAGCCAGGGTCACCAAAAATACAACACCAGACAAAATTACACTGAAAACTTGTCCAAAAACAAATTTCCAGCTAGATGGCTTTCAATATAGCCAAGCATATAAAACGGTGCACTTTTTGTATACACAATGCCAAGAATGCAAAAAGCCAAACTATGTCAACAACTTTCACTTTTCCTCTCAATCACCTGCGAATGCACTTCAAAAGAATTCTGCAACGTAACTGAGATGACACTGCAGCTGTTTGCCTTCTATCAATTATACAACTCTGGTTATTGTATTACCTCTATTCTACTATTCATCATTTCATCAATAACTGGCCAATCATAATTTCAAATCATGCAACAGCAAGTTGTCCATTACTGTTGTTGATCTGTATAAATATCATAAATCACAAAAATGAAGAAAAAAAATACTTTACAAGTATGAACAAAAAAATTCATCATCCAACGATTCAATTATGCACGCGCAACAAAGCCAACGTTTCTACTCGCTTTGGATTGTAAATTTAATTTTCAATCCAAAGCTTACGGAACATGTTTTATTTAGCACAAGTATTTATATTTCCTTTCAATTCAACAACAATGATTATTGACTTCTTCAAAACTTGAAATAAAGAAAAAATTTTCATTGTTCTTCTTAAACAATTATAAAGCATTAATTAAAACAATATTCACAAATGTCTGCAAGAAAAAAAAAGAACAGAACGTGCAGTGATAATACTAATACTACTACTACTAATAATAATAATAATAATAATAAATTAATTGGTGGTCTCCTGCCCAATCCCGACCAACATGGTTCAACAGAAACATGGCAATGCGACTGGTGCAACAACGTGAAAAGTGGGTAAACAGAAGCTAAAATATAATTTCACTCGAGATATTTGCCAAGTGAAAAATAATCTGATCAAATAAAAAAAGGTAAATAAGTATCATTTTCATGAAAATTCTTCTTCCCAGAGCTGTCAAGATGAAATCGATAACGATACTTCAATTATACACGACAAAAATGACATAACAAGCCAAAGATAGAAGTTGTTGGGTTGAATAAACGTTTACAATAATCAATCAAAGCAACAGCTTCAAAATAATTTTTGTAACTAACTACTGGCTGATTTTCAAATCGCTATTCTTTTTTTATCAACAATTCGGTTCATCAATACAAGCAGATTCGTTTTCACATTCTCACTCAGAAGTGCGTTGCAAATAAATTAATTTAGCTATTCTATTTAAAAAAAAATTTGCCATTCTTCTTATACTTTGCTCGCAATATTTAAATGATTGCAAACAAGATTCTCCGGTCTCCTCCTCCTCCTCTTCCATTGCTTAAACCAGACCAGAATAAATAAATACACTGATGACTGACTGAATCAATAACTGTCCAAGCAAATTAAAGATGTCAGAATTGCCAATTATTGAAAAACTAAATGTATAAAGCCAATAAAAAAAGCAAAACAAAAAAACAGAAGCTTTTCTCATTTTCAATGTAAACAGCAGTGTGCTTAGCGACCGATGGCGTTAGACAAGCGTTGGACGAACGAACGAACGATGACCAAAAAATCAATCGACTGCAAAGCATTTGCACTGACACTGGTGAAGTCGAAAAGTGTCAAACACCGTGCAGAAACGACCGCAAAGCCCAGTAGCTAGCTAATAGCTACGTGATCGATTTCTTTTTCTCCACACACAACACACACACACACACAAATATATATACATATAAATATACTCTATACACGCAAAAAATCAAAACAAAGAACAAGCTGAACCTTGCAAAGCTATTTTTAACGGATACGGGTGTAAATGATGTTTACAGCATTTCATTAAAATATGACAACGCCATCTTCACAGATTCAACTCTGATCAACACGGTTTGTGCGACTGATGTGCGAAAATCCAATTGCCCTGAGAAGCTAATATAAACTAAGATCCATTCGACAACATTATAACAACACCAATGCAAGTGCCCTTTGTTGCTTTCAACATCACTGAAAAACATGCAAATTCGCAAACGCTATCCTACTTGCTGCAACATGTTTCCACCACATAATGAGAATGGGAAAAAAAAACTTTCTCAGTTGAATCAAAAGCAAATCAAGTTGATATAACAAAAATTAAGAAAATGCCTAGTAAATTCTACCAGCTGGAAAGCGATAAAAATAAAAAATAAATATATAAATAATTATGAAAACCAGATTCCCTCGGCTAATAATTACAACAAATTTCACGAGTATGAAACCAGCTCCCCAATGGAAACGAGAACATTCACGATTTCACTAAGCAAGCAAGCTATGATTTTAAAAAATCGAGAGGACCACGACCCCGTCAACGTCAAATATTGTTTGTAGCTGATGGATGTGATGTGGAATAGTTGTTCGACAGAATTATTACCTTTACCTTGGCTGCAGATTCTTTGATGTCGATGTGCGACGGACGCACAGGTTTCGTGTCAGTTTCCCCAACTTGAGCATCTAAAGCGCCCATCTCTCTGGAAACGGTCTCAGCGATGCTGAGTCGACTTTCCAAAGGAGCGGTCGACATTGGCTCGCAGAGTTTGCCAAAATGCCTGAAACACGCACGGCAGAGCAGCGCTGAAGCGCGCTTAACAACACTGGCGCCTGACGATGATTTTCAGCAAGGGATTTTCTCAAAAGCTGAACGTCGTCGATCGAACCGACAACGACCGATACAAGAAGCAAGCTGGTCGCGCCATTCAAGCGGATCGATTCCTCTCAAGCGGACTAAGCATATGGCCGGTCGAACTGATTCATGATCCAAGGCCAATGCAGAAACACACAGGCGGCAGTGGAATACACTAACTGCAGCCTGCTTGCACGTTGAAGAGACAGACAGACACAGAGATTCTGCCAGCTCTTTCACCACACCACCGCTGCTGTTCCGCTCTTTCTACCCAGACGATCAAATCAATAAACCGACCGATAGATGACTGACTAGACCAAGCTTGTGATGCTGGGTCGTTGTTTTCTTACAATCAATGTGCGCTCCAAAATTAGCCGCTAATACCACCAACCGACAGTGCTCGCTCGTCAGCAACATCAAACAAACGCGCCAAATCGTCTCTGGTCATAAACCAAAACAGCGTTTAATTAATTCCATCTCGACTAGTATCGTTTGGACATCGATCAAAATTGAATTTCAGAAATTCAAGAAAATAATAATAAAATGCGATTTTCCACTCCCAAAAAACCAATCAACTAACATTTTGCAACAACGAGGAAAAAAAGGTTTACCTCACCGCACGCACCTTAGCGTGCGTCGCACGAGAATTGAAGAAACAATATTTTTTTCATTTCTTCAAAAGTTAATAGCAACTAACAACAATTGATTAAAAAGCAATATTTAGAATAGCCAAATTAGACAGTTTACGAAAATTCAAATAGTATCTGTTCTCGATCTGAAATAGCTGAACATTTACAAACGATAAGCACATTACGTAAGCAATCATTACTGATGCTGGAAATTAGATAACAAAATGCACAGAAGAGATAAGCTGAACAATTTTTACGAAACCAGCACAAAAATTTGATCTGCAGAACAAACATCGACAATAAATCGCATTATAATTTTGAAATTAAAAATAAAAACTGTCCCAATAAATTAACTGTTCTCGCCATGGCCAAGTATAAGCTCTTGTCAATGGAAACACGGCACTACATTATGCAACATACGAAATGATTAAAGAAGAAGAAAAAAATCAATCAGCTCCTTTCACAGATGTAATTTTGCGTATTAAATTCAATTTTAGAAGAGAAAAAAACTGAAATGCCATATGAAGTTACACTGATGCAAAAAAGAAAGAAAAACCAAAAAAAATTCTCAGACAGATAAAAAAAATAAAAATGCTATGCCCAATTGTAACGAGTGAATGTTTCACGAAATGACACAACATCGCGAACAAATTTCAATTTTCCGTTATTTTTGATAATGCAAAAAGAAAAAAGAAAGAATACGAAAAACGATTCGTTCTTGCAAATCACTTTGCTACAGTAATGATTTGCATATTCTATTTTTTTCATTTATCGTTTTCAGTATCGTTCGCAGTGGGTGGTGGAATTGGGCAAAAGGGAAATTATTCAACTCAGAAAAGAACAGGGCCGCCACTGATCCGTCCGTCACAGTGGTGGTGGAGCAAAGCGATCATGAATTGGTCGCCGTCGCCGGTTGTGTGCAAACGCGCTTGCAATGAGCGCGCAATGCTAGCGCTTGAACAAAAACTAGTTTTTGCCGAGCTTACGTCACACGTAACGAGCGAGCAAGCGAACAAGCCAGAGAACGGGGCAATGAAAAAGAAGAAGAAGATGATGATGATGATGAAAATGCAAAGACCAAAGCTGTTCAAATATGCTGCTCGTCGAATGGCAAAAGTGAGATAATAAGAAAATTTGCATATGATATCTAGAGTGTGGACAATGGTTTTCTTTTTTCAAAAAAAAAGTAAATATTACTTACCGATTGTTTTTGCAACGTATCAACACTGGAAAGTGAGACGGCGTCGATGTCAGGCATGTTTATTTCAGTTGAGCTGTACAGAGACGATGGCTAATGATGATGATGATGATGATGCAGTTTGCCTGAGTTTGGCCGGTGCTGGTGATGTGCTTGGTTGGTTGGTAGAACGCTGGTTTTCAGTTTCTCCAAACGATGCTGCTTTTTCTCGCACAGACACAGACGGCAGCCGGTTGCTTGTTCGTCGTCTTCAACAAAATGAAAAACACAATGAAAATGAAAATGGCAAGAAGAAGAAGAAGACTGGGATGATAAAGGAGGAGGAGAAGGAGGAGAAAACGAGCGTGCGCGCGCGCGGCGGCGAGAAATAAAATAGGCGCAAGTTGAACGACGACGCCTGTCGGTCCGTCGTCGGCCGACCAGACGCTGTCAAACTAGCGACAAACGCCCAATCTGGACTAGTTATATTTAAATGGGAAAAATTCAAACAAAAAACTGTAATAATAAGTACACACACACACACACACGAACGAATATCGCTCAATTGAACAGATCATCGTCGATGGTGGTTACAAAATGAAAATGAATATTCATAATGAATAATATTAAAGAAACAATCTCGTTTAATAAAATACTCCACTGATGCAAGCTTTTGCCAGTGAATGAATTGCGACTGATTGATCAAAGCAGTGGAAAAAAATTACAAATCGATAACAGTCTCGCACGGTGAACAAAACCGGCGGATGATGAGCCCAAAGCACGCACGCACAGCTTTACCGCCGGAAAAGCTGTCAGCAAACTGTCGCTGGCCGATACCAAGCGAGCCGCAACTGGCAAAACAAGTTTCTCCAAGCAGGGCACTTATGAAAATGAGAAAATGGTTTCCTTTCATTCGCTACAAACGACAGCGTCCTTCGACAGCGAAAAGCGACAAAATTAACATAATTAAATGTTTGTTTAAGTTTTACATTTCAGAACATCGTAGACAACAATATGAAAAATAAATATAAAGAAAAAAAGGAATTAATTAATAACCACTGACGTGATTGACTTACTACACAGTGGAACACTATCAACAATGGACAACCCTGACTGACGCTAACACGCTGTTCAACTTTTCAACAATTTAAATACTACTTTGCAGCAAAAATATTCACAATAATCAAAATTTGAAAATTTTCGATTCAAAATAAATACAACAACATAAAAAAATTTCAAAAAATGCAAAATTACATTTTAAAAATAGCAACTGGGCTAATTAATTAAATGACTCACTTCGTACTGTACCTATGAACCGTGTAATAAAGGTGTAACAATACAGTAAGTAATTATCTGAGAAAAATTTACCAAAAACAGCTAAATCTTAACAATTGCAATATGCAAATATTAATGAAATTCATGAATTTGAAACAGTAGCTGTATAAGGGGTTCAAGAGTAAAGCGTAAAGTCGAAATTGCATTCAAAATTGAAAAATTTAAAACCATCACGTCTACCCAACTCTACCTGTCAATGTCAATAATGTTATTTAATTTACACTGAACAAAACCTATGAAAATGTCATCGATGAAATCGACTCGTACATCTACTAATGTTCCCAACAGAAGAACGAACCACTTTGACAATGAAACATTTTCGAACATGACATGCAATCGTGCATTTCAAAATCTGTTATCGACTAAAATGTAAAGTAATAAAGCAAACAAGGAAAATATTAAAACTTTACACCGTATGTTATTTTATATACTTAAAAACGTAACGCACTTACCAACTGACGAAAATGTGATAATGTGACCATGCCTACCGGAGTGAAAAAGAAAAACCAAAACAGCTATGAATTCAAAATAAATGATTTTCAAGTTTCATTTCACAGTTACCGTAAGTAATTACGCTTACCTTTTTGTTGGGTTGTTTTTCAATATTCTGAAAACGTTATACATGATTTGGTAATATAAAAATCTCTGAATTAACTGAACTTGATTATAGTCATTTCAGCTTTGGTGTATTATATGTGAAAAAGTGATCGAGTCGAAAGAGCAACACGTCATCACTGATTTAAAAAAAATCAAAATAAAAAAATTTCATTTCATAAATTTAATAAATTTATAAATTCACCGTAAACACTCGCCGACTTGTACATTTTCTACAGATGTGAAAGATTATTTCAAAATTCTAAACAGTGCATAAATAGCAACAGCTCGTAGAGATAGCTGCACATTAGTCTCTTCAAGTTGAGCGCACGGCAACGTTCGCAGCCGGATGAATATGTTGAATTTATACTCGAGAAGTGGCAGAAAGTAAAATAAAAATTACTGAACTGCTATTTCTGTTCATAAATAAAATAAAATTACAACAAAGTTCCAAATAATACACATTTTAAAGCTTTAAAAACTGACCACATTAGTCCACTTTCTTCGTCATTGCATCGATTGAACTGGAACTGCCGAACAATTGATAACAATACAGACTGAACAACAAACACAATGAAACGCAGCGATGAAAATACAACATAATATGTAAAAATTGTTGGAAGAAGAAAAAAGAAAATAGTGAACGCCACTGTTCCTAATAACAACTGCTCTTTATCGAAACAGCACGAATCGACTCGATTTCTTAACGGGTTGTACTTTTTGCCACGAAACAAGCGACCCAATGAAATCAAACCGTTCAATTGCAACTGATAAAACCTATCAAATGCAACTTTCAACCAGTTGTTAAACAAAATACGCAAACGATAAATCACTAAATCAACGCAGAAAAAGTAACATTACTTGAAAATCAAAACCGTACAATACAGTAATACACAATTGTGATGAAAATATTTAATTTAAAGGATCATAATTGTGCTAAGTTGGAAATTATTCTAATAATATTCAATTTAAACTGTTTACAGTAATTAAGTAACAGTCTCACCTGCCAGCGTAGACATAAAAGCAAAACACGTGAACTGTAAAGAGACTTATTGAATCATACAGCACTGCCAGTGATATGCTTATGCCGAACAGTGAAGCGTAATTGAAACTCAAAGCGGTGAAATGAATTAAAGGTCGTAATATATAAAGATATCCTGTAAGATTAATCAAAATCAAACGAAAAAAAAAACTTTGTAAAAAAAGCTACTTCTCCAAAGTGTTATGTGATAAATGAAAAAACTTCCCAGTGCAGTATTCAATGGTTTGTTGAGTTTCAGACCACCAGGAGCGCCCATCAGCCATTCTATTAGCCTTTGAATCCACATGATGTAAATCTATAATTTATCACAAGTATAAAAAAGAAGTTGAAATATCTTTTCTTTTCGTGTAGCTAGCTTACTTCACAGTTTTCAGCAAATTGGTTGACAAATGTGGCATTTCGCATCATTAAAAACAGTGACAAACCAACAAGAAAATCGATCAACAAATAAGACCATCTAAAAGTGAAAAAATGTTAACAGTTGCACAGTTCTAATGATTTACAACAAAAGCTAAGCTTACCGTTTGTTATATATTTGGTCGAGCTTGGCGCAAACTGCATCGTAAAGTAAAATTCGTTTGAAAAGAAAATTAATTTTACGTAACTCATTGACTATATTGATATAACCATCTTTGATCATCCTAACTACATAAAAATTCAAAGAAATTTATTTCTTGAATTTACATATTCAACACTGATTTGTGTTAAATGATTCGTCACCTAAATTAGCATTATCATACTGTACTCTACTCAACTCAACTCAAAAATCAAAATTTAATTGTAGTCTTTAAAATTTTGTTTTCATCAATTGTGTTACTTTGATAATTGCAAATGATAAACTCATTTCAGGTGGAAGAACTTTTACACACTTTAATTTTACGAAATTCAACATTTGAACATCACCTTAAAGTGCAATAACGTAAATAATCTGTGACGCAATATATAAAGTTGAAGATTAAATGTTACATTTCAAAATTACTTACATGGTCATGTTTCAAAATGCTAACTTTACATTTCTTTATGCATTTCAAAGCAAATCTAAACTATTCATAACACTATATGCAAATCGTCAATTCTCTGAAGAAGTTCAAACTCTCTGAATAAAACTTTTAATAAGCTTACCAGTTGTTGTTAAACATAATAATTATAAATATTAAAAACAAAAATGAAAAATAAGAAATAAAAATGTAAATTTTTATTTCATATGATATTATCAGCCACAACTGCAAGTTCTTAGAATGTTACTAGATTGGACTACCAAAAATCCCAAATCAGGGTTTTCCTTCATGGCAGCTATTTTTACCTAACGTACAGTGATCGACTATCTATCTAAAAGCTAATGGCCAGCATGTTTGACCTCTGGAATAGCCTTCCCCATTGCAGCATACTTCTGACGTAAAGAGTCCGGCATTTCAGGTGGTGGCGGACGTGGCATGCGAAAAGTGACTTTGACAAAGTCATAAATAAACCATTGCAAAGCAGTCAGCGTACCAATCATGATAATTCTTGGCAACAATCCTTTCCATACGCCACGCCATCCAAGCTTACGAAGAGCCTGAGCAGCGGTGGAACCAGAATCTTGATTCAATTTCGAAACCACCGAGTCAGCTGGATGCGAAACCAATGCACAAAAAACTCCGGCTAAAAAATAAAACCTTTTCCATATTCGAATATTCAAAAACCAAACACACTCTGCATCCAACACGTACCTATATATCCTGCAATGAACGTCACACCCAACTGTTCAGGTTTACTGCACTGAGAACGAGGCTTCGGTACGACATAACGGTACAACAGCTCCACTGTGCGCTCAAAGCAAGCAAACTTCATCATTGTGTATGGAATTTGACGCATCCACAACGGCACAATGCCTTTATAGAAACCCCACATTCCTTCTTGACGTAAAATAGTCGGAGCCACACGTCGCAAAGCCGATGGGCATCCTGGTTGAGTCTGTATGCGCACTTTACAAGCTTCCATTGGTGCCAACATTATATCAGCAAAAAATTCTGCACTCGCACTAGCTGCCAAATAAAGACTCGTGCGCCACAAATAAGAATTTTCCTTAAAAAAACAAAACATCATTTTTTAATGTAAAAAATTAATAACAAAAATGTTCACTAACCTCTCCCAATGCATTGCTGTAAACAACTTTGAAAATTTCGTAGAAACCAAATTTTCCAAGTCCTTGCAAAGAATAACCAATAGCAGTCGGCGCCCAACCTCTTGCCAAACCACGAATGCCTTCTTCCGACACTGTAAGCTTAAATCCATTTGCTATACCTCGATATTTTTCTGGATTTACCTTTAAAAAATAATAAAATTATTATAACTATCACTTTAAAAAAGAATGGAAAAACAAAATTACTTGAATGCGACATTTCACCAGATCTAATGGAACAACACCAGTATGCGTTAGGCCGCAAGACACCACACCACCAAGACCGCACAAAGCAAAATATTTTCCAGAACCAAACTCGCAACTATATTCATCTGAAAGTATTAAATATAGTGTGTAAAGATGAACGTAGCCAGTGTTTAATTTCAAATAATTCATTAATGCAATACCAATTTTTGAATGATACAGAGACCAATAAGAATGACTAGAAAATGCATGATAAAATATCCAATTAATAATAGTGAGGATGCAAAACCAGGCGAAAAAAATGGGTGGTGTTTGAAGAAAACAATAAATGATATAGCAAAAGAATGCCATGTTACAACTGAGAAACAAACAACCAAAAAGAATATGGCACTTTAATAAAGAGAGAAATTTTTAAATTCAGCCGTAGGCGACGTCAACAGAAATCGAAGCCACTACCGCAACGGAAAAATAAGTACTCTGAGTAATGCGCTACTGTAGCACAATCAAGTTTTAAAATATTTTACAGTGCATAACTTCCAACTTACTTACTTACTTACTTACTTACTTAAATAACACAGCCTCATCATAAATTTAGTAAAACTTATTCCACTCTTAACAAATTTAAATACCAACTAAAAGCTTTAACACAAAGACATTATATCATTAATAACTATGTAGTCTTTCAAAGAAAACATCTATTGTATAGGTAGTGACTAAGATGTACATTAACAAGATCATTTTCATTTCAGAAAGAAATGCTGTTTTGAATGCAATTCATAAAAACAAAACCAACTTATAGAAACAAAATTTCAACAATAAATTTACTACAAAGCTTGCTTCATGCATGCATGTAAGTTCGTAATTATTTATTTATTTATTTATATGTGTCGTTAAATGAAAATAATAGACAAAATAAATAAAAAAAAAGATAATAATAATAAAAAAGACAACATACTAAAGATGCTGAAATTAAAACCAATCAATCAACAAGATAAAGCAATGACGTAAAATACTAATAGCTATAATTACCATTTGACGGCACCTTTCCATTCGATTGGCAATAAGCTGTTTTCATAACCGGTACTGAAAACGGGTTATACTTGGCCAGAACTCCAACTTCGTCAAACAATCCCATGTTTGAAGCTTTTCTAAAATTTCACCATTACTTTAAAACAGAAAATTGTAACAATGAACGTTTCGCTCAAAAATTAGCCATCTCTCAACATACGACTCAACTACACATAAAATATACCAAAATTTAATTTCTGTAATGAAGAAATGCACTCACATTGAAGCAGAAAAATGTCGGCGAACTTTCAACAAGCAATAACCAAAACAATCTCACTGTTGGAACTACAAAAGAGATTATCAAGTTACTACACATAAATAACACATTTCAGTTGGACTTATTTTGTTAAAAAATAAATAAAAATTCTTTTAGAGGAAGCATCGCCCATACTTATAGATATTAAAAATGCTTTTAATTTCCTGAATATAATAATTTTCAAGTTCAGTGAAATTAACAGAAGCATAACGGATAATTTTTATCAAATTGTATCAACAACAACCATGACAACAATGCTTGCTAGAAGAAAAAACTTGCATTGCAGTTTTTATTTTACTAGACGAATTAAGTAATACAATAATTAAACTCTTGAATTAATACAACACTAATTAACATTAATACATTTTTGTGTGTGAAAAAATGCACAAATCTTATGCATTTCTAAGCTCACTGGAATTTTTCAACGATAAAAACTAAAATGTTCCCAGATCAATAGATCACAATTAATTTTTATTCTTTATTATTTTTGGAATAATTTATCAAAATAGCTTACTACTTTAATAACATTCAATCATCAGTAATTCAGCCATTTATTATTAATAAATGAAATACTGCGTTACTTGTACCTTTGTACATAACTGTAAGGAAAAAGTATTTGCATGGAAACAGTGCCGTTTTATGCGAATTTGATTAATTTCTTTTGTAATTTATATCCTTAATGGTTAATAAATTACTTTTCAAATTTAAACTGACAATGCAATTTATAAATTTCAGATCAATGACAAACACACAATTATTTAGCATTGAGTGTTTCTCACAACTTTTGTGACCTAAAAATATTTGACACTTCAACATCATTTGTTGTTACTGTAGGATTTAAGTACTGTATTTTATTTGAAATTGCAAAAATATTGCATTTTATCATTATCGGTTTGATTAAAGTAGAGCGTACAGTAGCTTAGTATCAGTTAAATTCGTTAATTAGTGAACCGCTCTGGTGAATCCTATGCAAATGCCATGTGATTTATTGATATTAGCTATTTATTTTTGCAAACTGAAGTTTAATATTTTATATGCAGTTCAGTGATGTTTGCATGTTTTCAGAAGACACGTCGTTGAAAATGGATTACGAAGAGAGTCGTAAAGAAATTATCAATCAGCGGAAACGGTTTTTGGAAAATTTGGGAATAATCGAGGTAAGATTGCAGTTGTTCAGTTGCAACTGTTCCATGCCGCTTTTGACTGTTAACATCTTTTTTTCACTACTTTGTAATGTTGTTGTAGGAAATCCACTCCATTGAACCTCCGAAAAAAGTGAAACCAGTCCGGTAATATTTTGCCAATAACATATACACACCCGTATCTTTTGATTTTGTAAAATCTGTTCAAGACAGAAAAGGAAAGTTGCAGACGTAGAAGTGGTGCAGCTTAGGCGAAGCAGACGTTTAGAGATGCAAAATGGCATATCTTATGACAATGATGAAATGCAAAATTTACAACAGTCGTTTGAAGCAAGTGCGAACAAATTAACGTCGAATTTCGAAGAATACAAAGTAAACAATTGGGGTTTCTTCTACTAGTTGACAGAATCATTTATCACTTGAATATTTAGAGACCTGAAGGTGCGTTGAGAATGTTGGATTGTTGCATTCCATTGCAATCCAGTGAAAAAGCGGAAGATGTTGCTAATCTGTCCACACTGTTTGGCAAACTGAAAATGGTTGAAGATACGTTCAACGTATCTGATTGGACAACGTCGGACAGGTTATTTATAAAAAATTTTTCACATATTTCGACAAGTTCTGCATAAAATAATTTTTTCTGATTCAGAATTTTGGAACAATTATCCAATCTCAGTTATCGAGAACGACTGAAATTGGTTCGCAGTCGAATTTACTCTCTCTGCATTCATCCTTCCAATTGTAGAATACTTGTCACAGCAGGTGACAAAAATGGACGTATTGGATTCGCTGACTTGGTACAACAGATGTTCACATGGATGTGTGAATGAGTGATTCTCGATTTTGCACACTTTCACTGATTTAGACTGATCACATAGCTGACGTTTCTGAAGCACCAACTTGGCAGTTCGCTCCACATTCTGCACCAGTGAATTGTATTCGCTTCGCACCTGATCCAACGAAATTATTCTCTTGCAGCTATGACGGAAGTGCGCGATATCTTGATTTGGAAGCAGGCGTTTTTGAAGAAGTACGATGGCAATTTGTCTATTTATCTAGCTATTCTGCAAAATATAATAATCGAACAACGGCGCAATTCAGATATTTGTGGACGACGAGGCCTGCAAAGGTTTCGACTTTTTATCCAATAACGAACTGTTGATCACCTTGCACGATGGAACTGTTTGTAAAATCGATATTCGCGAAACTACGGAAAAGTAACTATTCGGTTAAATTTGATTTCCATAAAAAAATCCGATTATAATATTGCATTACTTTTTCATTCAGCAAGAAACCGTGCGTTTCGAATGCTGGACGACTGAGAACCGTCAGTATTCACCCTCTGGAGAAGAACTATTTCGTCATAGCATCAATACTGGGGTACATTTTTTTTTATTTACCAATTTTAAATGTCCATCAGTGAACGTGGGAAAATATAGACTGGCAACGATTTGGGATTTGCGAAAATTGAAAAATCCAGTATCAGAACTGAAGCACAAAGGTGGTGTAAATAGTGCTTATTTTTCGCCGCTTACTGGCAACAAAGTGCTCACAGCTGCAGCTTCAAATACCATTGAAGTCTGGGATACGAAGAAGATGACGAAAACGAAAAAATTGAAAAGCATACCACACAACAATTTCGTCGGTCGATGGGTAACGAATTTTCGCCCGGTTTGGCATCCGACTGTCGAGTCGGTATGCTTCTCAGGAAGCACTAATTCCATTCGACATGTAAGGCAAACGTTTGTTGTCATTGAAAAATAAATTTCTCCAATACCTGCCCATCTTTTCCAGATAGAAGTGTTCGACGAAAACTTGCGAGCTGTGAAACTGTTGGGCGTGACAACGATGTGCTCGATCATTGACTGTCATCCAGGACGAGCCATTTTGTGTGGAGGAAATTCCAGTGGCTACGTATCAGTATTTATTTAACTGATGCCGTTCTTATCATTTATTCCAGTATTACATCCACAGCTACTCGGCTTTTACCACGTTGTACTTTTGTTTCAAAGCATTCTTTTTTCATGTTCTACTTCTTTTGTAAAGTTTCCCACAATTTAAGCAGACGCGATATCTGTTCCACTTCACGTATTATGTACATGTACTAAATTTTTGAATAAAAATGAAAGCACAAAAAAAAACGAAAGAAAGTGTATGTTATATCAAAAAAGAGAAAAAAAGAAATTAACACATACAACATCATCAATATACCAACTCCTACCACACAGATCGATTAAAAAATATCACGCAAAAAGAAAACGACTTTGCGTGTTTTATTATTATGCTTATTATAGCAAACTCAATTGTGACAATACAAGCTTGTAAATGCTAAATTGAGATGAACCGCATGCAAGCTTTCTGCTGAAGCATCAACATCGCTTTGCGTGATGACATACTGCATCCGATTGAAATGATGCACAGCAGGGAATGTCCCTTGTCCACGTTCAAAAGACTTGTCTAATGAAGTAAAATGTCCCTCATGGTGCAGATGTATCGAAGCTTAAACAACCTTGCTGAAGTAGAATTGAAATGCAATCACAGCTAGAGTCCGTGCTTGAAGCAGAAGCAGAATTTTGTTCGTCTGGTCGAATTCGCTTCGCATTCAGCAACGCTGCTAGCCGAGCGGAGTAGTGCTTTGTCGACAGGATGCCGATGTCTGGACGAAAAAGCGAAAAGCAACTTTACGCACATTTTATCGAAATCAATGTCAATAATGCAAGTTAGATAGAGCAAGAGAGATTAGCAAAAACAAAATGAAAAAAATAATAATAAATATGAACACACACCAAATATATTTTCACGGCAACAAAGCGTGAAATTGTCTCGTTCATATTCAGATTTTATTCTTCGCCTTCAATGGGAAAACTTTATAACTTTTAAGATACACAAATTAGTGATGAAAAAAAAAATTGTTTCTAATGTAATTAATCCTCAACAAAAGAAGAAACTGTTGACCCAAGAATCAGGCGTAATGGTGGTTAATGTTGACATTTTAATAATAACTGATACGCGACAATTTCTCGAACCTGATTAGAACGATGCTCATTATTATTTTAATTATGCACGCAGCTCAACTGCAACACAAGAACGTCCTTGCACTTCGAATATATTCAAAATTATTACAATTCTCTTATTCAAATGAAAAGGGAAGTGATAAAATAAGCCCTGAACACACAGTTGCAAATATTAGTGAAAAAGAATTTCTTGCATTGTATTACATTATATTATAAAGACAATGTAACTTTGAAGCAATTATTGAATAACGCATTGAATTAGCTAGCCGCGACCAAAGCGGCATCTTTTCAACAAAAACTAAAAAGCAATCTACTTATTATAGATATCCTTCAGCTGGTAAGCTGACTTGTTTTCTTGCATCAATATCTCAAAAGTTGCATCGAAAATAAAACCCAAAAGTAATAAATCGATAAAGAACCACAATTTTCATTCTATTAGCATGCAATTCTTTGCGAGTTTGAAATTAATATAAACCAACTGGTGTCATTATTGCCTTTTCTATTATTTGCAGCCTGTCAACGCTACTGCATCGTCAATGATTCCAAGTAAATATTACTTATAACATATTAATATGTACAATATAAATTTGTTCATTCAGAAGTGTAATAGAAGTGTGATAGAAAGAGAATCCACGTTGAACTAACAAAAGAACATAATCAGCGTATTGTTTTCTAATTTTCAATTCACTTCAAAATAAGCGTACATTTGACTATTTCTATATCCATGCAACCTGCATGTATACGTCGTGCACATACATGTATACAGAAAATATATGCATTTCAGTTCATCCAGTAGTAAAGTACAGAATTAGCAAATGAAATGGAAAATTTTCGAAAGTTCGCAACAATGCAAGCAAGCATGGACAACTGGACTCATTGGAATATGAATACTTCGCAAAAAGATTTATTGCCAATGATCAAATATGTTATGAAATAAAATTTTCCACAAATATGCTTGACAACAATTCCCAAAAGAATCAAACTACGGACATTATTAACAACACATATCCAGCTGCTTCTGCTCTGCAAAAGTTCTCAGAAAAGAATAAGAAGAAGAAAACGAAGAAGAAGACGGGGAAATATCTGCTTGTGAAAGGTACAACACAGAAAAATCAGATTAACAACTTCGAACGTAAAAATTGCCATCATGCAAAGATCACGACAGTGAGAGGTGAGACAAAAAGTTCCAACAGAATAAAAACAATACGGTCAGTATTCATTGAACTTCTCAATTTGGATATTTTCAACTTCAGACACAACACAACATACTGCTACTCATTTCAAAAACTTCGACAATCAACTGTCAGTAGAAAAGACAAGAAGGAAGAATAGCACAATAATGAACATTTCAATCAACGTCCCAGCAGAGAGTAGGTTTCATTTTTTGCTTATATCATGCTATTTTTTCCAATTCAAACTGTTTGACAAGATCACCAAGGCTAAAATTCAACACACTGACCATTCGTTGCACGCAGTACAGGAGATGGAACAGCGCCATCTGTGTTCAGATGCTTTCGGACGGATTGGATTTGCAAGACCCCCCGCCAATGCCAAAATGCTTCTCGCGATCGTTACAGATTTCCGTTGATCGTTGGTAAGAGAAGCCGGTGGTGTTTCGCGGTAGCAAAATTGGTTCCAAAAAGCAGATTATTTTTTTCTTCCTCAAATATGATCTCCAAAGTGGCGGTCAAGAATATGGGTCTAGTTTCGTCGGGGCGTCGGAAAAGTGGCCATGCTGCAAGGCGCATCGCACCTGCCGCCAACGGGTAAGCCATAGTTTTTATCTCCCTCGCCTCCATCCAAATTTCCCTCCCTTTTCAATACATTTCAAACTGCATCTGAAACAAATTATACAAATCCACTTGGTATTTTGCAAGGAAAATCACTCAAGCTGAGGCTAGAAAAACTGAATCGATTGAGAATAAGGTAAAATTCAATAATCCACACCCGCAGTCTCGTTTTCCTAATGACAACAGTTGAATTCACCTCAAGAAAACATAATAATGATTACATACATATACTTATCTATGTGTGTGTGTGTGTGTGCCTATGGGTATATATATATATATATATATATATATATATATATATATATATATACCTAGTGAAATGTTACTGAAGGATTTCTTCACTGAAGTCAATTATTTGATTAGCATTTGAAAAACGATCCATCTCATTCAAAGATATAGCTTGCATTTCAAAAAATGAAACAAATTTCACTTTCGCTTATAGATGGCAGTATAAGTGATTTTTAGATCAAAATATTAGTCACGTAAACCTAACTTAAACTAATATTAATTTAAAAAAAAATATTTTGACCATCTACGGATTAATTGCAAATCAATTCGAACAATTTCCATTTGCTGAAAATATTATTAGTCCATTTACCATTATAAAGCAGAAATCACTGGAAAAATCAATTTTAATAATTGAGATAAAATTAAATAAAAGTTTAACCTGTAAATCCCATTTCCCGCAGATTACAGGTTTTTCATGACTCAGCGAATGTTTAATTAATCAAACAAATTAAGCTGCTTTTCGCTTATTCCATCCTAACAAACGTCTTAAAAATTCACATTAATCAGTAGCAGTAAATTTGAGACAGAAAAAAAGCATTGGAAAATCACACCAGCATTCTCTGATCTTACAGAATTTGAAAATTGATTTTTATAAAAAAATTAAATTAAATTAACTCCAAGCACCCCAAACGACAATGTTGCAAATTTCTCTTGCAAATTAGCCCAACAATATTTCACCATTAACTTCTTCAATCAACGAAATCATCAAATAGTGGAGGGCCAGTCTGCAATGCACATGCAACAACAATATGACCAATTTTCTCAAACAATTATACAATCACATCTTTAAATATATTCTTGTAAAAGTCATTAAATACAATTTCAGAATTACATCGAGTTAACTGCTTATAAAAAAAATGCTCATTAAATACTCGTAGAAATTTTCATCTTAACTGAACTAACTGTAAAGCAAAGCACTGTTGACTTCATTCATCAATTTACGCATTCATTCATACAGGTTCATAATTTTTATCGCACACAACAGATTAAACAAACAACAAAAAGAGCAAAAAAATATATAAAATAAAACACACAAAACGCAATGCATTTTAGAGAACTTCCTGTTTGATTAATTTATTCACATTGTCGCAACGCTAAATAATGTAAAATCTAAGAAACAATCACCCCCGTTTAAATTTTGTATTACACCACGTTCTCGCCAGTGGTACAATTATTAACATATGCCAACTATTATCAGTTAAGATTGTAAAACACAGCAAGTAAGCGATGCACCGATCATTGAGAGAAAATTGCATTTCTCAATTTAATTGTAACTTTTTGTGTAAAGTAATATAAATGAAAGAAAACACCATTGCACGCAATTTTACCGTTAATATAGTAGTATTCGGTAATGATGCTGACACTATACAACTGAAAAAACGTTTGACGGTGAGCTTAACTGTGCTAGATTAAATTAAATTCACATCTCGTTTTCACTTTGCACTTCAAAACGCTTTCGTTCTAGAATAAATGGCTGTTTTTCTATTTATTAACATAACTTGCAAGCAACTAATTAACTAACTGCTTGTGAATGAAATCGATTCAAAGCAACCTTCGAGCATTTCAGTAATCATTCAATGTGCTTTGCATTGCACCAATGCGATTTCAAACCAATACGCAAAGATGACAATTATCATGATTAATTCAAAGTTTCAAATGAAATTCACCAGCAACATTAACTAATAAATATTTGGCTTTTATTTCCCAACTGATGCTTCATTAAAAAGAACACCACATCACAATAGCATTAACAATGGAAATCAGAATATTTAAATTTTCCTATCATTTAAACAAATTAAAGAAAATAACATACAAAATACTTCTAAATTATGAAAGCGCCTTTTTTGAGGTACCATCATCATTAAGTCACGTAGAAGCGGTTTGTCGACAATATGAAATTTCTACAAAAAATTTTCAAATTTTTATTATTTCTATTTCTTCCTATCCTGCCTAATGGTAATTTATTATTGAATGCAAATTGACGCTCATTAAAATGAAAAAAATAACAAGTTGCTATTATAATAATCAAATAATGGAATTATCACGCTTTAATCATAAAATTGTGATGTGGCAATTGGTTATCCAAAAACTGACATTCTACAAGAAAAGGCACACGGATCCATGGTGGTGGCCATGAAAATTCTCTCCCACATTATACATGTTTCGTATTTTATGATTCCGATTTCATCGCCAAAGAACACACATGATGAGTAACTAATACGACGACGTCATGAAAAAAACCTTTTTTTGTATTGGCAAAACTTAGTAAAGGGAATTAAAAACATAAATATAAAATAATAATTATTGGATACAAATGAAAATGTTATTCAAGATTTAATTTCCGAGTGAACATGCGTTTCCCCAAAGAATAGATGCTAGCAAATTACAATTTACAAAAAACATGAACTGGCAATTTCACTTATATATGTTTTATAAAAAGAAATCAAATTTCCAACATTCTCTATTATTACTTCCTCATGTAACAGAATTTTCAACAAATTTTCACACTTTCAAACAAAAGCAACAAACATTTCCCGCACGCTGTACATATGACGCATAATGTTAATACAACTTAAATATAAAATTAAATTAAATTGAATTAAAAACTACAAAATTTCAATATTGCCATACAGAACTTTGTACAATTTGTTTCAGTTTTCAAACTCATTATACAATTTGAATGAGAATTTTAAAAAAGTCTATATCCCATTGCTAATTAAAAAAACTCCTCCTTTGAATTAAAATCATCATTATTGACAACGATTGAGCATATCATTTTTAAATTATCAAAATGGCTGTCTGTCCAATCTGTCAAGAAATGCAATGATTAAACTTTCGACAAATTGTACAATTTTTCAAATAAAATAAACTTTTCAATATTAATAAATCAAAACAGTACAATTTATCAAAAAAGCAATAAGCTGGAAGCAATAAATAAATTTATAGCCACTGACGACGTTGCAAACATCATCATGTTTATATTTTTATCTTTACTTTTTTTAGATCAGTTGATTAAATAATTTCATCATTACTTCCGTTAATTAAAAAACAAAATTGGGAAAAGTTCAAACAATGAAGATCATTATTGATGAAGTCGAAAATTGATTATCGTTATCAGTTAAAGCAAAAATAGATCTCTCAATGTTTAAAAAAATTATTTTGAAAACATCACCCTTATTTCACAAAAAAAATAAGCAATGAGGACAAATGAATGAATTCGTGAATGAAAAAATGGAGAAATTAA
Source organism: Trichinella spiralis (assembly GCF_000181795.1). Lineage (NCBI taxonomy): Eukaryota > Metazoa > Nematoda > Enoplea > Trichinellida > Trichinellidae > Trichinella > Trichinella spiralis. The sequence continues at coordinate 1,083,737 of NW_003526941.1, forward strand.
TTAAAATTATTAATTCCACAAAGCAGCAAATTGAAAATCAAATTGTGCAACTGTTGTGCAATTGGTAATTGGGAAAGCAACAGGAAATTTTATATCAATTAAGGAAAATCAAAATGCCCGCTCGCCATTGCAAAAGTCGAACAAATGTTCGCCGCCATCGCAAACCACGTTGATCATCAACCGCTAACTAATAAGCATGATGAAAAAGCGACATCCCGCGACAAAGGCAAAATAAAAATAAGTCAAATGCACTTGTCACACTTTTGCATCTGCTACATGCTTCCCGTCACCGTCCACTAATAGCCGCCGCATCACGTTGCAATGGCAATTTACATACAAGCTAGCAGGTACCAATATCAGCACACAATGAAACGAAGGTACAGTTCGTATCTCTTTTTTCTTTTAATTATCACTACGTCGTGTACGCGATTAATTTCCGTTTATCATAAAAGTGGTTATCAAGTTCAGTGGTTTATCGAAATCTTTTCAACTACATTCATCCTTTGATAAATAAATAAAATTTAAAAAAATGAAAGAAATTAAATGTAGAATAAAACCAAAAAATACAATCCCATAAATGTTCTATTTTATAAACTGTATAACAGTAAGCTCGAGCGGTCGAGTAGATAGAGTAGAGGTAAAAAAACCGGAGAATAACCACAAGAACAACAGAAAAAGCAAGTAAACCAAACATCTTTTTGGTGATGATCATAAATGAATAATATTTATTAGGTATAGTTGTGTAAAAGGGCATAATATGAACAGACAGATACCTCTGAGATCGGTGGCAGACAAAGCCACTTTGATTAGGCTGCAATTTTTGGCCAAACAATTGCAATGTCAGAAGTTGAAAAAAGCTATATGGAGGGAAAGCTCAGATTTGGAACTTTTGGTCATTTGCAAATCTCCGGGGACACGCGCCAGTCGGCTAGCAGGCTTAATTTCGTTTCAACTGCCGACAATCAAACGAGCTAGCATTGGGTTAGAAACGATTTTACCGGTCGGCACCTAATTTCCAGGCAGGCAGATTACAACGATCAAAACCGACTCCGGCGAGATGCAAATGAAAAAAAAAGTAAATTTGCACAAAAGCACGGCCAAAATCAACGTTAAACCAACTAACGAGTGTGCAGGGTCTCGGCGATCGATAAGCTTTAAAAGAATTAACTGATCACTTGTTGGAAAATTACGTCAGTAAATAGATGCAACGCACGGTGAGTTGAGCAAATAAAATAAATCTACAAGTGACAAATAGACGTTTCATCACCATTTGCAAACCGACTGGTCTAAAAGCGTTGTTTACAGTTCACAAAACGCAGCTTTTCTTTCTTTCAATTTAAGCTCCACTCTGCTGTGCAACGGTTCTCAAACTCTTTCCATTTTCGTTCTTTTATTAAAAATTTCACTTCTCCAACATGCAATTTGACACTTCTCAACTTGAATAAAAACTTCTTCCGCTCACACAGATCAATTTCCAACATTTGCATATTTTCGTACTGATTGAAAACTGTTGTAAGTATTCTTCCTTATTTTATATGTATATTAAAATTTTTTATTACAAAAACAAAGAAAAAAGAAGAAAACTCAAAAAACTTCATCATATTTTACCACAGAATAAATTGATAATAATAATAATAATAAGGCTCGATTACCACCACTACACAGTCGAATAATAACCAATGTTCACTTATTAATTTCATGCAAATAGTTAATTCTCGTTTTGAGAGATTTTCGTTCAACTAAAGCATAAACGTATTTGCATACACAATAAATCAGTTCAGAAATTATGTTGACCTAGGTTGAATAACAACGAAAATCTGGCTAATCATTTGCATAAAGAATAAGCGGCAGGTCACGAATATACTGATGATGTAAAATGAATTTTTCTACGAAAAACAAGCTAAACTTCTCATATTTCCAATTTCATTCAAAAAACTAGGAACAATTTTTTGTATGGATATCATCCTTCAGCATCGTGATCACTATTTCTTTTCCTTAAAAATGACGACAACTTTCATACATAAATCACAAACTCTCTCACACGTGCACAAACTGTTGCAAAAATATCAGATGCCGAATTATAGAGAGAAAAAAAACATTTGTGAAAATAATGAGGAACTAAATTCAAAACGTTGCTTCTTCCCATTTGCTCGCAAATTGATTCCTTGAAGTTTGCTTTCCTGAGAAAAATATTTCAAAATTCAAACGAACCTCTCTTATCCATCTATCATTCAACGTCTCTTCTATTCTCTTCTAATGTTACATTCCATCTATTAATGTCATCCATTTTCTGATTCGGCACTCAAACAAAAAGTATAAAAACCTCTTCTTGCAATGTATCTTTTTGTTTATTTATTTATTATTATATTATCAACAACAGCATTTCACTGATGCTACTCAATTTATCACATTCCACGCAAAAATAACTGCAGTTCAAAAATCAAAGTAAATCAATTTTCATTTATGCAACTTAACTAACTGCTGCAGTGTATGTAATATTTAACTATCGACAAATTGAACACATGACCAACTTTATGAATGTCAAAAATGGAAGCCGCTTTAAAATGAAATCAACTCTGACACTGCTTCCTTGTCGAATGGCAAAACAATAGCTCATAATGGAGTTCATAAAACTACAAATGACAAGCGATGGATGAATCCATTCCATTTCAGTCGCGCTAAACAGCATCATATTTTGCATTATATATTATCGAAGCAACCGAAAAATGAAACATTGCAAATAAAATCTTTTTTTTTCTATTCAACATTTCCATAATTTTAAATTATTTTAAATCACACAACATTTTATAATTGTCAAAAGGAAGAAAACCCACATCGCGTCATTATTCTATAATTATTTATTAGCAATATTTTATCAAATTGCGTCATTTTTTTAAAAGAATGTGAGAACAAAGAAAAAAAATTTTTAAACTAAAGAATACAGTAAGTAGTTCGTGTCTGCACGTTTTCTTGTGCAAATGAAATCAATTTAATTTTAACGATTAATTAGTGAAATGAGGTGAGCGAATGAGAAAACACAACTAACCTAAGCTGAGCTGAAGCAAAACAATCCTGCCCAAGATTTTGAATAAATGAAGTGAACAAAAAAATCTGCTCAACGTTATCTATATTCCTCTTAGCGTAATTAGCAGCTATCTGTTGTTTCTTTTTTTTCTAATTTAAAAAGTAGTTCCTCCTTAACGAAAAGAAAATGTGAAACAATTCAAATTTGTTCACAATTTGCATATCAACAAAAATTGACGAAAGAAAAAAAATGTTCTTCCCTCCCTCGTACATAATAAGATTTCATGTGAACAAGAGAAGAGAGAAAGGAAAAAGAAAAAGAAACACGAACACTTCTTTCCATTTGCAATTGTTAATCAAAATTCGATTATCAAAATTTTACATTCAAAATTGAAGTCAATTTGTTGCCGTCGCCCTCTAGAGTCGGAAATTGTACAAAAAAAAAAAACAATTTCCCCCTTTCCACTGCTTTCTTCTTCATTTCAGCGATTTCAAAATTTTCACGGGATCAAATCAATTTTTAATTAATAAATAACAAAGCTTTCAACTAGTCGGTGTTGTGGTGGTTCGTGATTATCCGTTGGAAAATGAGTAACTAATCAAGAAGAGCATTCGGTCAGAATAGCGAAAAGCCGATTCACTGAGAGCAAATATGATATTCACTTTGATGTCAACAAATTGTTGTACATTATATCTTCTGCAACTAATAAAATAGATATTTGGTTATCTTTTTCGAAACATTTCACACATATTTATTTCCAAGCTTATTCTAATTCAAAAATGCATTTTCTCTGGTAAAAAAATATGATTTGCACAACTAACGTCAAAAAATGATAACAACTCATCGATCAAAACTCGAAGTATGTATAGCATGAAGAAAAACTAAAAAATAAAAAACAGCTAAACGTTCACAACTGCTCTTGGAGATTTATGACGAATGTCAATTAAAAACGCAAATATCATACTGTCACAGATGACATTTTAAAAACACTACATCAAAAAGGATTCTTCCAAAGATTTCCAGTGTGCTGTTGTCCAATATTATCACAACTATTGATCGACCAACTTTTCACCATTAAAAATATCTGAAATATTAGCCAGAACATCAGCCAACTTATAAACTATTGTAACTGTAAAATTTAATTATCCATTTACTTTCCTTGGGCTGTCATTCAAGTCAATCATTTTTCTAAATTCATCACAATAAATAAATATCAGCCAACCAGGTAACGCGTACATTTAAGCCATGATCAGTGTACAACTAACTAGCTTGAGATCAACAACATTCCACACCTTCATCTCTTCGTCATGGCTCTCTGGAAATGATGATATTTTGTATATCAACATCTATCTATATATATATATACTGTGACTGTATGTTTGCTTGTGTTTCTCAAAAAGGATTAATTTGTGAGCTTTGATTCAGGATCTCGAAAAGCTCAGGCGAGGTCGATACCAGCGAGCCGAACAGTCAGTCAAGACAATCGTTCAACATGACCGAAGTGATCCGCAGCGATAAAAAAGTCACCAAGTCCAGGTGGGCATTCTGGAGTTCAAAATTTCGCTATTACCGGAAAGGACATGACAACGATCATAGGGTGAAATTTCTGACCAAAAGTCAACGGCAAAACGTCGTCCGCAGTTGGGAAAAAGTACCAAACAAAAGGGCACTTGGAGAAGAAATATACATCCAAATATTTATGCACAAGCCAATGCTCAAGGTAATATAATCAAAAATACGCCTTTTTCTTTCCAAAGTAAACTAACTATTCAATAAATAAAACCTTTCGCACTTTCACCACTAATTCACTTAATGATAATGGCTTATGATCAGTCTTTTTTGTTAATGAATTATAAAATAAACGTATAAACTTCAAAATTAAAATAACTACATCTAGAGGTATATATATTTTTTTTCTTGTTAAGAAAACTTATACATTATCCTATTAGAAAAAACAATCGGAAAGTACGTTGATCTTCACGTACAAAATGTAAAAAATATCAACTGACAAAAGTTCCAGTCGCTTATTGAATACATTATTCTCCTAAATCCTCAAAGCTACAAATCATCTGTGTGTGATCGGTCAACGCCATCATGACAGTTGATGATGAAGTGCAAGTGGAGAATAATTAAATTGGAAGATTAAAAATTAGCAACCGCATCATTATTATTGTTCACTGATATTTCATTTTCGAATTTCAACTTTCTTGTTCAAGGTTGTTTTCAAAGGACAATTCAATACACTGAATAACAATTGCATTTCATAATTAACCTATTCCACTAGGCTATTACTTAACCAAATTTAACAACAATCGTCATAGGCTGAAATAGATTGTCCGTCTCCATTACCGACAGAATCATTATCTATATTGCAAAGCCAATCCGCTCACATTCGTTCATTTACCCACTCTCTCAAACTAATTGCACTGGATTAATTATTTAAATATGTTCCGTTGAAACTACGCTTTTTCATCCCTTTAACAACGCGCTGTTGTGTACATATTTCAATGCATAAATATAGATGATATCAATCTGAGCACCAAATTGTAATAAAAAATAAAATAGAACAATCAAAAACTAGAATCATCATCAGATGCGTGTTTCAGAGTCTATTTCCATTTCGCACGGTTCCGGTGGATCAGTTACGCAACAATGCCCTTTTCACTAGACAAGCAGCCATATTTGCCGACTTCATCGACTGCGTTGTGGGATACTTGGCAATCGACAATGGCAACTTGATCATGGAACTCAGTGAACGCGTTGGAGTCAATCATGCCCTGATGACATCGGTCAACTTCGACCCTGAATGGTGGGTTCTGTTCGCCAACTCTGTGCTCGATTGCATACGACAATACTGCGAACCGCAATTCATCTGTCTTCCCATCTCGCGGCACATCACCAGAAAAATAATGATCGCCTGGAGGATTCTACTCAAAGAGGTGGTGGACCGTATGAGCGAGGCGTTCATACAACGCCGGGAACTAGACATAAGACAAGAGAACAACTGCGACCCTAACGCTCAACTGGTCGAGTCGGAAGAGAAGCAAAATCATTCCGAAGATGACGATTTGAACAACCCTAATTTGGAAATATTCGACGTACAATTATAGGACTCACTCCACTGTTTCTTTCTTATCTGGTCTGATTTACTATTATCATATTTTTATACTTTTGGAGGAAAAATGTCAAACTCATTATGCTGCTGTTGTTGTTGTTGTTGCTGCTGCCTTTTACAATCAAATAATCATACATGCAATAAAGAAAAGAAACAAACAAAACTACACCATTATACAACCCTGCCTTTTTGAAGTTAACAAAACAGAAAAGCAAAATAAAATCACATACCTGAACAGTTAGTAGTAATTTCGGTACAATTTGCAAAATGGTTCGGTGTCAGAACAGCAGCGATCCATTGATTTTTCTATCAAAATCTTCGCCTCATTTTCACTGATTCCTGTCAACGAGCAAACAGAGCTGACAGCAAGTCGTCTTATGCAGTCCTAAATTATTTAATTTTTATTGAAAAAAAAAATTGAAACGAATCGCAAATGCAATCAAAATCTGAACCTTGAAATCATAAAAGTACAAGTGACTGGAATCTTTGAAAGCAGAATGTGCTGGACGACAGTTAATTAAATGTGCTGCCCTTATCTAAACAAAAAGCACACTGCTCAAATTATTTTTCACCACGCAAGATACAAGTAAATTAAAATAAATAATAAATAAACACCATCAATTTGAAATATTTCAAACAACATCTGTCTAGTAAAACATGAAACAACCTATTAAAATAGAAATATACTGTAAATTTTCATTACCTCGGAACAAATCAAATTTTCAATGTTTGATAAATCAAATTTCGCTCTGCAAGAATCAAACATGTGTATCAATTCGTGTCCCATCGCACGAAGAACATTTTTCTCATCGACAGTATCTTGGATGCAAATTATTATCTAAAGTAAATTTATTCAAAGTAGAGCAGTCAACAAAGTCAAGTAACCGTGCTTGACGATGGAAAGGATCAAATCCGCCGATCACATTTTTCGCACAATTCTGGAACGATACATTTCGATCAAAATCAAACGAACTAAAATAGCATTCTGTTAGATTTATTTCAGCGCTAAACACCTATTAGTCGTGATGTAAGAATTTAGAAAAAAAATTTAAACTTTAAGATGGAAATTGTCTCAAATGTTCAAGTAAAAACTGTTCACTTACCAGCCACTGCGACGAAGAGACCAAATGAGACTCTGAATCGCGGGATCTAAACTTCCAATATTGCAAAAACAAATAAAATTATTACAACAATTATACTTTGCATTGCTTTTTGAGCCGTGCTTTTCAAATCGGCGCGTTTCGCTTGGAACGCTTTGGATGTTGAATTTTCCAAACTGGATTCATGCCGACCACGTTCAGGAAACAATTTTGAACTGATACCGTCGTCGAAAGTCATCAGCCGTCTTGTGTATTTCGAAAAAAAATTTCAAAACTTGCAACTTTACTATTACCTAATTTGATTTTCAGGTACAAATATTCGTTCTAAATAAAAAACAAAAACATTTCCATAAAAATTCAACAAATGCTCGTTTGAATGTTTCCACAAAACGTGATCTTTTTTCAAATAAATTTCCATACTTTTTCAATAATTATTCACTTTTTAAATACTGTCAATTCGAAATTTCGTACACAACACAACACAACTAGTCGAATTATTCAAAATCTGATGCTGATTGAAAAATACATTCTGGATAATATTTGAAAATAGTGAAAAAAAATGAAAATTACAACCTAATATTTTACAGTAGAAATGAAGCACAAAACAAAAGTGAACAAAAAATTAGAATAATTTGCTCTCGATTGCTGTGGGGAATTGTACTGGCAAATTCCAGTTGACGATGCATTGCAAAGAATCAGTCTTTCCTGTGCAACCGGCCAAACCAGTTGTTCCGTTGTGCTTATTCTTTGAATCATGCTTTCCAAAAAAAGAACTACAACACCCGTCACAGCAAATACAACCAAAGCGCATTCACTCACTGTACAGGCAAGCAGGCAGACAGCAAACGCCGGTTTATTTACCATTGCCCTGTTATTAACGATCTATTTTGCAAAAGTGTACACGCCACGCTCGTTGCATTGTCTAAACCAACAAAAGTGCCTCTTCTCCTGGAAACTTTTCCAACAGGCAAGTTATTCTCCAACGCTTCCTACCCAAATTTAGTCGGACAGCGAATTACAATTATTCATTTTTTTAATAAGCAGTTCTTTTTGTTTCTTTGAACAATTTTAATGTCCCTTATTTTGTTTCAGTTCTCATGGAATTCAACCAACCGGACCTTTCAATATTGCACGAAGATTCCGATACTGTAGATGTGGCTCTGCGATTCCCCGGCCTCAAGCTACCCACACTGATGGACAAATTGGTGAACTTTTTCAAAGAACGCCCGATGCCAGATCGCCTGTTTGGAAATGCCAAATTTTCTCTGTGGAATTTGAAATCTGAGTATGTAGGCGATTGATGCAGATTATCAAATGAGCGTTCAAAAGTTGATAAGCATAATTCATTTAACAGCCAACTAGAACTAGAACTAACAGTGCGAGGTGAAGACAAGAAGGAGACAAATTACCGTTATGTGATCCGCAGGTTTCCTTGTGAAATTGACGTGCATCGCGCTAGATTGAAAGTAAGTCATTTGGCGCATTTAATTCTCATTTCCAATTTAATGAATGATGTACTGTTGAACAAAACGAACAAAGATACTGTACATCATAAATTCACCAGTTGTGATGAATATAATTTAGGCGAAACAATCTTACGACAAAACTCATTGCTTTTTAATAATTGAATTTTACAAAAGTCGACACGGTGCAGATTGGAAAACGTTCATGGCGTTGCATGGAAATCTCGACGCTGGTTAAACGGAGCGTTCTTTTTTTTCAAAGTTCGTTTTCTCCATTTCTGTACAGATTGTTCCGTCGCGTGTTCATTTTTATTGCCAAAGTTGCAGAAAAATACAGTATACAAATGTTGTGAGAAAAATGTTTGAAAACATTTTCAGCATAAACACTTACTTTTTGGACAACTTTTACGCTTTCGAACAAAACAAGTACACAAATTTATGTTGTAATTTGAAAAAATAAATTTTCAAAAATTTAAACTTCTCAACAATTCAGTACAAATTTCAATAGAAAACTTTTTTGACAATTATACGTAAAAGTAAACCGGTCTTACCTGCACAGTTATGCATTCGATGAGTCGTAATGTTTTATTTCAAAAATTTGCATAAAGCATTCATTCACGTTTCAACAATAAAATAACAATAAACAAACAGTCAATCAATTAAATAATACAAAAGTCTCGGTGACAAACAGAAAGTTAACTTCGGTGACAAGTTATAGTGATCGGAACAAAAATTACAGTATCACAAAAATGTTCAAGATTATCACGTTCAATTGGCAGTGATACAGTTAATTGTACGTTAATGTATGATTGATGAGTTTTGATTAAATTGTTTACAATTGTTTGCGCTTATCGGTTAATGATCGAATAGTGAAAAGCAAATTGACCAGCTGAAATAAAATTCATCACCATGTACGGTAGTTGTTCACTTACTGGTCAGTCAAGACGTTGAACAGAGCTAATATGAATGCCGGACGAACAGGCCGATCTCAACGTTTGACACAGAAGAATCCACGAGGTTTGACGTCTCTCTGTGAATTCTTACAGTGCCAAGCACTGAGCACCGGATCAACGTTGGACGAAAGCAGAAAGTCGTGTAAAATGGCCGGAGCTGAGACGACGGTGTAACGCTGATCTTTTTATAGCACTGATGAAAACACGGTCCAGAAACGAAGCAGCCGTGAATTCATCCAGTGCCATTCAAAGCTCAGGCTAAGCGATCCAGCCCCGGCAATGTACATATATATACATATATATATTTATTTATTTATTTATGATAGCTTCTTCTGCTTCTTCATCTTTGTTGCGATCGATTGATTAATCTTGCCAAAACTTTTCACTTCTCTGTATTATTCCATTTGCTTCTGTCCGAGCTTCAAAATTTCGATATCTGAGTCGAATAGGAAGAAAAAGAAGAAGAAAAAGCAAAAGAATGAATTAGCATGTTTGTAGTGTGCAAAATTGAAAGAAGAGTGTAATGCAGAGAGAGAAAGAGAGAGAGAGAGAGAGAGAAGAAGGAAGCGCGCGCGCGTGTGTGTGTGCAAGAGAGAGTGAGAGAGTGAGTGAATGAAAGCGTGCGAGCGAGCGAAAAGCAGCAATAATAACAGGCCATTGCCGCCGGTTAAGCTGCAAACAGTTCAATGAGTACGGAAACGAATCAATGCAGCAGGCCGATGAACGGCAAGGTGAAATGGTAAATCAATTTCCGCCGACAACGCTAACTCGAATTTCTCCTGTCTGCCAACTGTACAGTAATACTACTAGTAGTGGTGGTGGTGTTGAAATGTATAACGAAATATCATCATGTTGAGGATGAAAATAAATCAGCAACAGCAACAACAACACCCTGCAGATCGACAAGGAAATTAGACGAACATCAAAGGCAACAACGGTTGCTTACAACATGAAAGCACACCGTCACTTAGCAACAATTGACTCAGACGGAAATACTTGGAAAAACAACAACGTTCGATCAGGTTCTCCCAGTTATAATAGTTTTTTCTTTCATCATTATTCGTAATATAAAAAAAAACAAATGTGTACGGTATTTTATATAGTTAGTTGTCTTTTTGTAAAATCAATAAAAATAAACGTATCTTACACTCGTGGAGTTGGCGGCGCGGTGCAGTAGCATGTAAAGAGAAACGTTTGGAAAATACTGGAGTCGACAGGTCGGGAGTAAAATTTGGTCATAACGCAGAGCCGGTCACAAACAAAAGACCGCCAGTTTTCGAGGTTCATTCTTTTTCACAACGCATCATTATTATTATTATTATTATATTCATGAAACAAGCGTCCGGTTCGGGGGAGAATTCAGAGCGAACTATTATTGTTCATTCGTCGGCATTTCGGTGGCCTGCAACGTTGAATCATCATCATCATCAGTATTGTATAGTCAAAAATAGAAATCAAAAGTATCTTGTCGAATCCCACTGCTCAACTGACCACCGCCTTGGTTAATTTAGGCTTAATAAAAAGCATCGTCCTTTTTTCACCAGTTTTTGAATAAAAATGCTGAAGTCTGCCGATGAAAGGCAATTGGTGGCCAAACTGACTAACCAACTAACTGGTCGACGAACATGTCCGGACACAAACCGGACTTGTCGGCAAAACAGATTTCATTGGTCAGTTTTTGATGCTAACCACCAGCAGGCTCGGTGAGATGGGAGAAAAACAACTTGGGCCAAGTGAATTTCGTCCAACATCTGTCGGAACAGATGCAGAAAAGGCGGTGCCGGAAGTGAACAAGTCAGGTGCAGGCAGATGCTGCAGGACGATAAGCCGCTGACTGAGCGACCTTCGCCGAGCACAATACACAGTCTATTATTGTCATCAGAAAAAGCAGCAGAATAGGTTGAGAGAAAACTGATCCATCTCCACTGCCCAAGAGAGACAGACATACGGGCACACATTGGAGAAAAACAAGGAAAAAAACAAAAGAAAACCACTACGACCTCTCTCTCTTCAAAGCAATGCGATGATATCCGTCCATTGTTATAACTATTGTAATGAGAAAAGTTTCATCTGTACATATATTTATGATCAGTTTGACTTGGATGGTTTTGGACTTGTGTTTTTTCGCTGTTGGCATTTCCTTCAAAACCTACCGTACTACTACTAATGTAGGCTACAGATGCAGTGGAGTGGAACACCGAAGCCAGCCGGTGGAAAACGCTCGCCCATACACACGTACACACGTTCAGTACAATAGGATCCGGTCGAACAAGAAAAATCAGGACAAGTGAACAATACAACGCCCTGACCCTAGGGACGATTTTCTATCTATCCGCACAATTCCACCGTCCATCTCTGAAACGCGGATCGCTTGGAATGAATGCCCAATTTGGCGTCGAGAGAAAATTGTATACATAAAGCGATAGGGGAAAAAGTTTGAATAAAGTCATCCACCGTAACAAGCAGCAAGAGAGAGAGAAAGTGAGTGGAGAGTTGAAATACGTCAATGAAAAAATGGAAATTAACATTTCTTACTTTTTCTTGGCACTGTGAGTCGATCGATGATAATAATATTCGGCAATTGGGAAAATTAGAACCAAACTATACTAATAGGGAGAAGAAGTGAAGCTTGAAAATTATGATACTTGAGTAGTTGCAATTTTTCAAAACACTACTTCACAATAGACAAAACAACACCGACTTGAAAAGGGGATAAATAAGATAATTATTACCAGAGGAGTTCAATGGCCGAATTTCATTGGTTGACAAACAAGCAACCAACAATTTTCCCACCGTTGCAATGAAAAGTGAAAAGTGAAGAAAGGGAGCTAGCCGAGCCATGTTGAAGTGTTCGAAAGGTTTTCACCCGTTGCTAGCGGAATATATACGCTTGTCCTTGACAACGTGAAGATTAGGTCGCCGGTCCGTGAGGATGAACGACGATCAAAATGAACAAGCGGATCTTGGACTACCCAATTTTATACGGCCGAGTCAGACGCCAACTGGAAAACAATTCAACTCCAACCGTCCGTCGTCCGTCTGTTGTCCGCCTGTCCGCATGGAATCCAGCCCAGTAATGGCAGCTGCTCGGCGACGACAGCCAACGCCAGCTGTCGCTGAAGGACAACCACCGACATCACCGTTTCCATTTCATAACATCCAAGCCGACAAAACGCTCGTTCACGTTGTCAACCGTACGGCAAAGCAACTTTGTTTTTCACATTCTTGATTTAAATTTTCAAACCAACCAATGAACCAACACGCAAATGAACCAAAAACATACAAAAATTCAAACAGAGCAACAATTACAACTCGTATCAGGAAACGGATATGCGCTTGACAAGTTGCTGAACGGCTGCTGCTGCCGCATACATAATCAGGACCGAAAACTTGTCCCGGAGGGGAATATCGATCAATTCGGTAAATCAGACGTCAGTTGTTGGTTGAAAACGCTGAAAATGCTCAATTTCAACGTTCACCTCTACTAACAACTGTCGCACAACAATTCAAAAACCACAGTCACTCATCGTGTTGAAAAAACCTACCAAAAACTTGTACCTACCTGTTTTTTTAAAAACTACAGTAAGAATAACGTTGCCGAGTAAAATGGAACAAAAAGCTTCCCTGCGGTGTGGAAAATGGCGCAGTTGCAAATTTTCAGCTGCTCTCAGTTGTCTCAGTGAACGTGAAAACACGTTCTCCCAGTACAAATAGCCTTGGGCAATATTTTTCACGAGCAAAATTCATAATGGCAAGCAAGCAGTTTGGAAACGTTGCCATCACTTAATAGAATCACTTTTACACGAGAGAAAAAAGTCTAAAACGACAGAAGCAACAACAAAACACGAATAATTTATAAACACAAAACAAAAAACAAAATAGCAAAAAAATTCGAAATTAATATAACAATACATATTCGATAAAAGAAAAAATCCAGCATTGCATGTGCATTATATGTGAAAATGAACGTAAAATTCAATTTCAGAAGCAAAATTCAACAGTTTACCATAAATAGTAACAACAACCAACATATTTTAAAATAAAATAACAAAAATGACACTTCCGAAAACATAAATTGACAAAAAAATATTTCAAACAATCATGTTATCTAAATCTAAATGTGAAAATATAAACAACTATTAAATCACACAAATGATCGACAACAGATAAGATACTTGAGTTAGAAAAAATTTGGAACGCTTCACGAATTTGCGTGTCATCCTTGCGCAGGGGCCATGCTAATCTTCTCTGTATCGTTCCAATTTTAGTATATGCCCATGGAATGGACATCTACTCCACCCCGAGTGATGTATATAAATGAGAAAATTTTTACTATAATGAGAAATTGGGTTTTACTATTTAATATTTAGTTAATTGAGACAAATTAAAACACTTTTTTATTAAATCCAAATAAAATAATATTCTTTTTTTACAAAATTAATATTTTTATTACTTTTATTTTTATTTTGAATTCAAAAATGTTCCTCAAACTATACAGTAAAATTAACACATTAATGAGATGCATGATACTTTTGTCGTTCTGTATTGCAAAGGATTTTGATTAATTAAAATAGTATTAATCATTCTTAATTTTTACATTCAATTTTAATTTTGAAGGAAATACTGCAGATAAAGTGCGTTAAGCATTTTGATCTATTTTACTCATATAAAAGTGTCTGCTCCTTTATGCCTGCACATTTTGACTTTGTTTTTTTGAATTTTACCTACAGTAGCTTAAAGTAAGTTTTAATAACTGTAAACTTTATTATTTGAAATAATTTCAGTTGGATAAAATAATTTTCATTTAAAAATTAATGACAACATAATGATGTTATACGTTTTAATTGTAAAATGCAGCATATAATTTTCTCACGCTATGAATGTATACTTATGAACACCAAAGTCTGCCTTACTGTATCAAACAAAAAAACAAGCAAGTATGAACAATTTTCAAAATTCAAAATTAACTTCGTTTTGCATTGCAAAGATGCAAAATCGTCTTCTAAACCTGACCGACATTATTTCTGAAGACAATAATTGCTCGTGCAATTTTGCGAGACTGCTTGTTACAGCGCACTGCTGGTAAAATCTTTTTCTTCCAAAAAACGCATTTGAAAAGATCACTAATTCATAAGTATAATTTGGGATGTTTGATTAATTGGAAATACCCTTCTCCTGATATGTTAATAGGCCATCGTTTGCATCTTTGGAAAGTATTTTTGAATTGCTGTTCTTTTCTGGTGGCTGCTGGTTAATCCGTGAGAGAATGCTCATTGCTAGGAATAGTGTTGTTCAATGTGCACAAACAACAGCAGTCGCTTTCGTCTAATCATCATCATCTTGTTCGTTGAAATTGGCAAATCAAGTCCTAAATCCGTCTGGCTTATAACCAAGCAAACAGAACGGAAAAGAGTTGAAAAAGCGGCTTCTTCGCTCGACGATGGGCAACACGAATTCGTGCCGTAGTGCTGCTGCTGGCAACAAGAAGAAGAAACGTGACAATAGCTGTGACAACGGCACTATTGTCGGCTTGAAAGGCCCGAAGAAGAGGACCTCAACGGACAAGACCATCAACTGCAAGCATCTTCTGCAACAAGCTAACGTCCGACAACGGGACCGACGAAGCGTTGGAAGCCTTTTGCGCTTCACTTCAGTGGCCAACATGTCGACTACAACAACTGATCGTCACAATCGTCGCAAACGTTGCTGCAGCGAATCGAATGTATTTTTCAACAAAATTCACGAACAAGCTGAACACCCAATCCAACAACGTATTTCTTCAACTGGATCCGGTAATTTGAATACAAGTATTATTAATTTGCCTTCTCACTGTATCTATGTCAAATTTCACCTTTCAGATGATCTCTGCTCATCTGTAACAGCAGACGATGCTGTGGATTGGGCGTTGAAATTTTCCCCATGGCACGACGATTTGGAAAGCGTCTACGAGGTAGTTTTGCTGTTGTTGTTGTTCTTTTCTGTCTGCTTCAAGCTTATTTTCTGAAAACTTGCAGAGCTTGAAACGAGAACAACGCCTGCAAAGTGAAATTCGCCTGTTGAAGTTGCAAAAAATTATGCTCAAAAATCGTCTAGAAACTGTCAACCACGACAGAGAAACGTGGAAACTGAAAGTAATGCTTGCATTCGCCTTCTTGTGCTTGTTGTAATTGGCTAATCTGACCAAAATTTAGTGTCACGTTCTGGAAATGCAACTGAGTCGATCGGAACGAAGCTGCAGTTCGCCAGCGCTAACCACCACCACCAGCAACAACAGCAGAAGCAGCAGCGCTGCCCGCTCTCCTAATCCACGTCTGCGTACACTGACGCCAGCATTAAATAAAGTATTTATAAAAAAATAAGCGGCACGTTTAATATATACATATTTCTGTCTGTTTTATTTTTCTGCTTCATCAAGAAGTCAACAACGATGTTTCCGCATTACAGTGCTGAGCGGAAAATATACACCCCACTGACGAAACCGCACGTCACGTTCGACATGACCCCGGATATGATTCATTACAATGAAAGTGACAGTCCACTGGATTCATTCGATCTGCTTTGTCATAAGCTAAAATCGGAAATCAACGTTCTCGAAGAGCAGCTCAACCAAGTCAATCGCAGAGTCTACCGCGGTGTTCAACAATGATCATTATTGTAGAATAAGTTGTTTTTTCTCATTCTTGATAAACAAATTAACATTTACACCTACCTCGATTAATGAAATGAACAGTTTGAGTATTGGCTTAAAGTTTAATTGTTCATCTGTTTAAGCGAGTTGAAAAATAATTATAAAACTCCAACTTGTCATATAACACGTCATATGCATGCCAACAAGCAGGTTAAGATTCTCCTTGAGATTTGTTTTTCATAGCCGATGCATAGCGTTCAATGTCATCCAGACTCAGTGTATCCAACAGTTCTGAATAACGCTGAAAAATGAAAAAACAATTTTAAAAAATTACCATCTGAAAGAAATTACCATTAAAAAATATTACCTGAATAGCTGAATTAATGGCTGCAAAACGATCTGCATCCGAAAGATTGGCCACACCTTTGAGCAAGTTTTCCAGTGTGTCTTTCAACTGAGCTTCGTGACGTGGAGTGGATAACAGTAAATAAACGTGAGATCCATCAACAATTTTCTCCGACAACAACGTGTTATTATCTAAGTAATTCAATTTTATATCACAATTGACATTTGAATCACGTTTCCAAAATCAAACCTCGCATTACATGTTAATTATTGCTTAAAAAAGTTCCAAATTTAAAAATAAGCATCTAATAAAATTAACACCTATTATCCAATTAGGGTAAAAGTGCGTTACAAGGTTAAATTGGAAATTCACGCGAGCAAACAAATTTATACCAAATCACAAATATCACTACCATTGAGAAATTGGTGAAATTACAATTTACACACGTCCACATCGTTTATGAATTAGTCATTTCAAATTACTGCTAAAAAGAACGAAAGTTCAAATTAACCACCAAGTGAGACCATCATCTTAACCTCATTTGTCGGAACTACAGTGTACCGTATTCAAATAAACGCGACATATTATGTTCTTGAACAATTTTGAACTTTAACAAACATATGAAATCAACATTTTAAGAAATGTTCTTTTCAAAAAAAAATATTCTTTTCATATCATCATACCATTCAAAAACTTTCCATTCATTATCAGCCGTTGCTCTTCAACAGGAATATGTAATCGTTCTGATAACTGCTCTTTGATATGCATCACTAGCGACGAATCGGAAAGCTTAATTGTATTTTACAAATTTTAAAATTACTTCAAAAACAATTAACAACAGCTGATAAGCCTCACTTGCAATAAAATACACGGTTTAGAAATTCGAGAAACTTTTACACGTAACACATTCGATGACATGTTAGCCAAAAAATTCTGTGCTAAAATTAAATCACTGATGCACTAACAAGTAAAAGAAATATGCTGAATCCAAAATCACACCGTCAACAGTACTAAAATTACAAACAATACTGCGCTGTAATGTAAAGGGACTAAAAAAAGAGTATAAAATTTCAATTTATTACAGCAACAGAACAAACTACAGGCCAACTTATAAATCAATTTGTAAGAAAAATTACGATAAATAAAAAAATATCAAAAAATCTTACCGTCACCGATCAGATTGAAAAAAATTTAAAACACAATAAAACAACACCGCAGACAATAGTTCCCTTCAACACCGGTAGCACTTGAAATGATACTCAACAGCGCAACAGAATGATAATTGTTACATAATAATAATCAAGTACAAATTTATATCGTAAGGAAAAATATGCGTTAATAGTTTTCAATGAATAAGGTTCTCAATTCAAATAAAAAGCATCTTATTAAGTGCAAACATCATGTGAATATATCGTGTGAAAGTACATTTGAAACTGCTAGCGGTAAAACTAGATGAAAAATAATATTATGTAAATAAACAAAAAACGCAATTATAATAACAGTTTAAATAATAAACGCTAAAGTCACATTCCAATTTTATTATGAATCACTGTTCGTTATTAGTAAGAAAATTCATACTACAATCATACGCATGCATACAGTTAATTAATACCTCATTTTTAAATTAAATACAGTCTGTTTAGTTGGTGAAAAAATTATTCTTTTATTAAAACAATAGTGTTTAAAAATATATGTGTAGATTTGAAAATTAAACTTTAACAATAGTAGTAAAATAAGAATTGTTTTACGAATAATGAATAAAATTTAGTAATATTGAATAAGTATGGTCGGTGTTCAATGAATAGCAAATTTTGCTGTTATGTTTATATTATTTTGAATATTGTTCATAATTGATGGTTGGAGAGACTTGTCTGGTTTGGTTTTTCGCTTTCGCATGCGTCGTCGACAATTTTATTATTCAAATGAATGGTTATTTGAAAATTTGACGGCATCAGAATGAACGTAAAACGCTTTCCATGTATAATTTCCATGACAACGTCGGCTACTATGGAAGCCGTCCGGTTCCGTGAGACGTGCATTTCAAGCTTATTCTGTTTTACTCCAATTGTAAGCCATATGTGCACAGTGTAAAATGCAGTGTAGCTGCTGTGCACGTGCTCGCATGCGTGGCGTTCTAATTGATTGATCGAAATGGTCAGACCTAGAAGGAGGCAGGTGCGCCGCTGGTTCTCAGAGTATGCTTATCGATTCCAAGCGGCTGTCTATGTTTAAAATGATCACGACGGTGCAATTCTATTGGATGTTGATTGATTATGCGATCAGCCACGGGGGCAGTACAGTGTAGCCAGTCAACCGTGATCACAATTTCATTTCACATGTACGAGACGGGAGAACGCAAAATACAAGATGGGCAAGGGTGGAAAATGCGAAAATAGAACAGAAAAGCAAGGCAAAAATGAAAAACAAAATCCTGAATCATCACATTGCTAATGTTTGGCAAGCTTTAATGATTCAAACGCGCAGCTTGCTCGGCGCAATTGGTCAATAAAGAACAGACAACGTCGAGAGTAATTGGCGGCAAAATTGGGCGCCGCAGGCTTCTGATGATCATGTACGTCTGAGCAGCACGCTTCTTCGCCATTTTGACTCTTCCGGCTTTCAGACTAGCTTTCACACATACATGCCTACATACGTATGTGCGTCCATACATAAATACGTACGTATGTACTTACATATAGGCGCACCTCGGATATAAATGTTAGGCCGTTGTTCTTCGCTCTCGATGCTTTTCAAATTGTCAATAAAATCGATGTTGAAGAGAAGCAGCAATAAGTCGGCGCCTGCCAGCGCCAGCGCATCCAAGCAGATTACTTCTTCCGCGCTAATAGCGCAGCACGGCTTCCAAAGTTCACACTGCTTTTCCCTTTCAAACGCACAGCATCCATCATTTAGCTAGTTAGCAGCTGAGTTGGTCGTCTTCGTTGTTGTCATGTTGCTTTTCAGAATTTACTATATTCATAATTTACAATTGTCCGTTCATTGACATTTGATTTATTCTTTATTGTGATTGTTTTCATATTTAACCTTGATTTTCATCTAACTGAAAGTTCAAATTACAGTAAATAATAACTAATGTATATTTTTGAAATTAAATATTTATGTTTACTTCGCGAGGAGAAACATTTTTGCAAATCAACAACAACAACAACAACAACAACAACAACCAAATACAACATGATGAATATTATCTTCATTAACATCAAGGTTTCATCTTATACATATATATATATATATATATATATATCCAGCTGTGGTTAATGGCAACGCAGCCTAGCTGCGCCGTGAGCCGGAAACAGCTGCTCGCGTGAGCCTGATAAGCCGTCCAAGCAGGCACCAATGTAACTCTTCTATTGAACTCAATGATATAAATACAATAATCAATACCGAATTTTTCACCCGCTAGTGGTCAAATTTTCTGATCAGTCAGTACATATTGAATTAATTCATCATTACATTTCAAACATAGAATGCAGCTTTGTGTTCATAAATTGTTTTGTTTTTCAATTTTAGCTTAATGAAAAAACTATTTACAATATTTATTTAAATTTTAATTTAAAAAAACTTTTTCTCAAAACTGCACTCATTCTTTGCTGTATGTATTCATTCATAAACGTGCAAATGTGAGCAAGTAAGTAAAAGTAAGCTTGTACATGAATGTGTGTGTGTGTGCGTTGAAGATGCATAAGCAAGCGCTCAGAAGTTGCTGCAATCTGCCCTGATTTGGACGAGCGCGAACAAATTGACGCCACAACCCTCCAAGGATAGCTAAATGGAAATTGAAAACGTCGGACATGGAAATATGCGTGCAGCTTGTGACAGCTGAAAAATCAATACAAGCAGAACATGCGGGCCGATTCACAGGCACGCTTTTGCACATGACGCTTTTCATTAACGATCCTCCGTCTCTTTCTTGTCAGGCCGACTAAAAACTCGCCACACAGTTGAACACCAAACCAGAAGATCAAACAAAAAACTGTTCCCCATGAAAAGCCAAAAACAACAAAGCAAATAAATAAATAAATAAATAAACAACACACCCTCGATGAAATCCACTTTCAATTTTTTTTGCATTTCTAAGCCAAATATACAAAAAAAATATTTTCCCAAAAAATTTCCTTTGTTTTACACATCTATAGATGTTGAAATGCTTGCTTCTTTCCACATCTCTTTTACCATACAGCTTATAACAACTTATAGCAATCGCTATATATATATATATATATATATATATATATATATATATGTATATATCCACATTCGATCAACATTGATCGAAACACAAACCGCCATTTTACGTCACCTTGACCTGAATTTATCCAATTTCATCGTAAGCGATTATGGTAAATTGAATTTTTCTTTTTATTCTTATTCTTTAATATTGAAAAAAGAAGAAGAAAGCCGCTTTTTCTCAAGTGCTCATTTTCGACGACTCGCTATTGAAAAAATAATAATTATAATAATAATAATAATGAAATTCTTCTTCCTAGAAGCATTAACAACAAACTACATAACAACAGCAACGATGATAATAATAATAATAATAAATATTATTAATAATAACAGATGTCTAAACAATGCTAGTGCAGTGTAGTAGAAATCAGATCTGTCGATAACAGTTTCCAGTTCCAGCAAGCTGATTGAATGCTATGCTGATATGGGCTAGCTTCATTTTTCAATGAATGAGAATCATTGTTGGGTGTTGTTGTTGTTGCTTCTGCTTTTTCTTATAGCTGCTGTTGCTGCTGCTGCTGTTGACCAGTTGCGTTCTTGAAATTACACTTTCAGATGAAAAGAAAAAGGAAAAAATGAAACAGCATAAATCTTCAACTCTCCATTTGCCATGCGCATTTATATTTATAAATTTGAACACACTTCAATTTCAATAACTGAACAGAAGAAGCATGCGCTTGGACTAGCGCGGCTGACGCTGCAATTTCCAGCCAGATGTATATGTGTGTGTATCCATTCGCCTGCTTCGCCTCCATTAATTAGCTTTACACTTGTTACACTTTTCCAAAATGAAGCTTGGTTAAAAAAAATTTCCACAAATAATTTTACATCAATCTTCTTATCCAAATATAGGGAGAGCATTATTGTTATTGTGATTATTATTATTACTGTTGTTGTGATTATTCAAATTTCCAAAAAAAAATGCATCTCAAGCTCGTCGCTTGAAAAGATAAAAAAAGACAGTTTTGTTGCTAGTTATCGATCACTGTTGTTGATGTTGTTGCATGTTTGAAAAATCGTGACGACTGCAATTCTAATTTTATACAAGCAAAACAATCAAACCAATTGAACCAGCAAAACATCAAAGCTAATAAATTTGAAAATTAAAAAAAAATTTCCAATCAACAACAACACGCTATAGAATAATACACTATAAATGATGATGACGACGACGATGCGTCGATGAGGAGGATGTATGTTGTAAAATTGTTCGCAAGGTCTGAAATTAAGCAAAATACAAATAGACAATTTTTGAAAGCTGGAAAATAAAGCTGAAAGAGAATGATAGAAATTATTTTGCATAGCTGGCCGTTCGTATGCATGTATGTATGTATGTTTGTTTGTTTATTTGCCTCCTGAAATTTAGTTCGTACGCGCGCGTCAATGGAGTAACAAGTAGATGCAGCAGTGCTTGCGCTACATGACCTTTTCGCCCCGAGTAACTTATATCTATCTATCTAGCCGGCTAGCAGCGTTGAAATTTGAATTGAAACGCGCATCCAAAACCAGCGCAGCGAACAATTAGTTCGGTCGTCTATGGCCAATGTTCAAATATTGAAAATATCCCGCAAACTGACTTCCTGATGATGATGGCAATGAATCACACCAACATCACACACCATCAGCCCAGCTGAGCAGTGCCGGGGAACAATAATCTGCAGCAGCAGCACTTGCACACTAAGCTAAAGCTGGCTGAATATATGCATTTATTCGACGGGATTTTTATTGACAAGCTCTTGGCTGCGCGAACGCGTTTGTCAATCAGTACAAATTTGCAAAGCCGGCCAGAGGAGTCGGCCCAGGCTACGATAGATCGAGAGGACAGTGAATGAAATTACGGCCGACGGAAAAGCGGTCCGATTCTTTTCTTTCAATTAACTCGAACATGACAACAGAATGAATGTTCAATGCCACACCCGAGGCGCGCATCCACCGTTTAACTATACTACTAACAACAACTGCCAACCAATGTTAAAGAAAGAAAGAAACTGCTTCAACAAAAATATGACTACTTTGAACAGCATTCAATAAACAATAATCATTATAATAAAGCGACACTTTCCTAGAGTTTCTTTCTCACATGAATACACAAAATAGACTAAAAAGCAGCAGTTATTTTTAAAATGTTCTTTCTTTCTTTCTTTTTTGTTAAAATTTCCAAAAAAAAAAAACAAATAAAATCATCCCCCTTTCAAGATATATTATTATTATATACACGTGTATATAGGCACACATGTGTGCGCATCATGCATGCGCGAACAAGTAAGTATAATATTATATATAGTCGTTGGTTGTTAGCAATCGTTCTATTCTTTGAGCGCCACTTTTCCAATCAAATCCTCTTTCTTGCAGTCCTGCTGACGTCAGTCATATAATTGAGACGTGCGTTTCAACTTATATCTCTCCCTCTCGCGCTGCTATATAGCTCGCCACAAAGCAGGCGGCGCCCAATCAGAGACGAATCGCTTTTTGTTGTTGCCTCGACGGGCCAGGGAGTGGACAAACAGCGCGCACAGCCAAAAGCTAACCGAAATAATAAATGATGAAGCAAAATTAAAAATCAACCAACCAAACAAACAAACAAACAGAAAAGAAGAGAAGAAAAATAAAGTTGAAGAATTTTCACGATGAAATAGATAAATAAATATGGCGAAAAACGTTTAATTCAGTTATAAATCTCAACAAGGCATACACAAACGTACAAGACAAAAAGATAATGCTCCGAACGAAAAGAAAAAAAATGAAGAGCAAAAACAAACCAAAAAGAGAGAGAGAGACAGAAGATGATAAAAAAGAGGAAAAACTTCAAATATATATAATGTCATTCTAGACGGTTAAATGCAAAATACGGCCATCAGCAGTACGAAAATAGAAGATTTTTTTTTAAAAAGTCAGGCATGTGCAACACCACTGGCTGCGTGCCTCAACAACATATAATAATGTGAATGATCAACACCGTCGAAGGAAAAACTGCCTCCTCTGGTCAGAAACAACAGCCCAAACTTCAAATCTCATCACTTTTCCCAAATGCATTTACGATTAAAATAGCATTTTGTTTGTTTGTTTGTTTGTCCGTTTTGAAAAGCGTCGTCCATTTACGTACAAATAAAAGGAGCATAACAAAAACAATAACGACTCATTGTAACAGTAAAAAATGTTTTTTTGCGCTTCAACACACTAAGATATTAGTAATAATAATCAATGGAGCGAGCAGTAGAAAAAAAACAGCGCCAAGGCCCAAAATTGAACGTTTATCATTGTTACAGAAGGAGCAAAAGAGAAATGAGTGAGAGAAGAGAAAAACGCATTTTCATGCCGCGCGCAAAAGGGAACAGGGGGTGGGGAGGGGCAGATGGGAAGAGAGAGCAAGCGAAAGAGATACAGATACAGAGAAATAGAGAACAGACAGAAAGAGAGAGAGAAAGGGGGAAGGGGAATATGTGTGCGGAACATAACACAGGGACAGACAGACGGACGGTGGAGCAAATCGATTCCTATGGAAATTGAATGGCAGAGACTAGAACGCAGAGAGACAGAGAGAGAGAGAGAAAGACACAAACAGAGAGAGATAAAGTAATAATATACATAGACAATAGAGAAAAAAGGAATGAATAATAACAAAAATATATAGACTAGCAGTTTTTGTCAAATTTTGGGCTCGAGGCTCATTTAAATCTCGAGACTGCATTTCATCTGATGTTAAAAGTGAAACAGACTCGTCTACACTCAGAACACATTAAAGTTATATGTTATTTTTAAAAAAATGAATAAAAATAACGTAAATGCAAAAACAAAAAAGCCAATATGAGAGAGTAAGAGGAAGAGAGAGGGGAGGGGGGAAGAGAAAAAGAAAAAAAATCAGAGAAACAGAGAGCGAGTAAGAATGTGCGTGTGGAGAGAACAAGCAAACTGCAACGCGTACCGAAGAAAATCGATCGAAAGCTGAATGGCGGACGCGAATGAAAACGCATATTTGAGTAAATTGGCAGTACGACACACCACATATACACATAAAAACTGAGAGAAACAGAAAGAGAGAGAGAGAGAGAGAAGGAGAGGGAGACGGGAAAAGAGAGAGAGAGAGAAAGAGTAAGTGTGTGTGTGTGTGCGTAAAAGCAAAAGAAAATGAATATTCTCTACAGCGAAAAATTATCATCACAATTTTCATATTTTAAAAAGAAAAACAACATAATCTGTACAAATTCAAAAGATGAAAGAACAACATTTGGAAAAAGAAAAAAAATTTTTGTTCTTCTAACTATAAACATATGCACTCATAGAACTCTATAAATGGAAAGCAATTCAACAAGCCTCATGCGATCGATGAGCCGAGAAATGATGACTTCAAAACACGTAGTATATAGCTAGAAAGACTTTTGCACAGAGAAAATGAAAAAAAATTACTTTGACCACCGCAATTGATAAAAAGTAAAATCTACTGCCGCCGTCAGATGTTGTTAGCATTCGATATACATATGAATTTCACGTCACATGCAAAACTTGAACAATAAAAGAACTGTCGAAGAAGGGAGCAATAGAATAGAAAAGAAAAAGAAAAAAGCTGCGTCGTCGAACAAAAATACAAAATGAGCAGCAACAGCAGCAGCATTCACAAACAATGTACAGTTTGTAAAAATTAAAATTAGACGCCTTTCTTCTTTTAAATTCCCCTGGCTTTTTTATATGTCTCTCCTTCTCCCTCACTTTTCTCTTTCTCTCTCTCTCTCTTTCTCTTATTGAATAATAAAATGAAAATAGATTATACTACACAAAATATGAAAAAAGATCACAGACACATACTGTCGCTTTGTGGTGCTGCGTGCAGAAGAAGACTGTTCTGTCGGTTAGTTCCAAATTTTGAGAAAACTATCCCAAGAGCCTGTGCAGACGGCCATTCCATCTTCGGTGACGCCAAGGCAGCTGACGCGATTGTCGTGACCAGCCAACACGCCGGAGCGTTCTTGCTGCATGCTATCCCAGACGTTGCAGTTGAAGTCGTCGTAGCCGGCAAAAAGAAGCCGGCCAGACTTGCTGAAAGCGACCGACGTTATACCGCAGATGATGTTGTCGTGGGAATACATGGCCAACTCTTGGTCGGCTCGAATGTCGAACAGGCGACAAGTGGCGTCGTCGGAGCCAGTGGCAAATGCGAAACCGTTCGGAAAGAACGCCACCGCATTGATATCCGACTCGTGGCCAGGGAACGTCTGCTTGCACATGCCGTCGCGTATGTCCCACAGCTTTGCCGACGCGTCGCAGGCGCCGGAGACAAACGTACGCATATCCGGCGACAGGCTCAGCGACATCACATCGCCCGTGTGACCAGTGAAGGCAGTGCACTGCTGACCTGTCTCGATATCCCAAAGTGCGCTGTTGAGGAAAAAGCGGTGAAAAATTAATAAGTTAAAAGTAGAAGAATAACAACAGTGAAAAAAAAACAATTTTCACAATTTCCTCACCATGTCATATCGCCACTAGAGGTGACAATCTGATTGTCGTCCAGAAAGCGACAGCAGGAGAGATAGCCGGTGTGGCCGGGTAGTTCGCGCGAGACCCGGACGTTGCCTTCGCGCGTTTTCAGCGAGTAAATGCTGCAAATATTGTCCAGTCCTCCGCAGGCGACGTAGTTACCACTGGGCGCGTAGGCGCAGGTCATCACCCAGCTGCTGCGCAACGGGATCGCGTGCACTTTGTTCGTCGTGTAAGAATCCCAGACAATTAGCTTGCCGTCCTGGCTAGCTGAGACCAAATTCCGGCTGTCCGTTGCCCAGTGCATGGCGTAAATTTTGGCCAAATGGCCACGCAAAGTGCGCCTGGTGCGCATCTGAATCCGACCGATCGGCTCCATCGATGCCGCAACCGCGGCCAGGGTAGTGTCGTTGGCCGCTTTGCGCGCCTCACGGATTTGACTTTTCAACTGCTCTGCCTCTTGGCGCAGCGCTTCCAGTTCGCTCATGATTTATACTAATTTTCCAGCGAAACACACACAGACACACACACTCCAGCTAGGCTAGCTAGCTAGGAATTAAACCACACCGTTGTTGGGTGCGGGCAAGGCTCCCAAGCACGCTCTTCTTCCTTATCTTCGTCTACTTCGATGTAGCTTCTTCAGCTGCTCAATGGATGTTTATTTCTCTTTTTTTTTATTTTTCTTCTTCTCGATTTCTTCTCTATCTCTACCAACCACTCTCGCTCTATCTCTACAATCCTCGGTCTCGGTGTTTGTCTCTATGTCTGACTCACGTCTTCTTCTTCTTCTTTGATGCTTCACAACAATCTGCTTTTGTTCCAAAACAGCGCGCTTTTCAGCTTGTTCGCTTGCTTGTTCACTTTCGCCTTGAAAAGCTGCTGCTTTTTTCAAAAAAACAAATAAACAAGAAAACAAAAACACTGCTCAAGTGCTCAAAGCCGACTACACAGGGCAAAGCAGACCGCTCTACGGAACGTGTGTAAACGCGCGCGGTGACTGCTACACTCCTCGGCGACCGGCACGGCGTCGGCTTGGATACATCGGCGCGAGAGAGAAAGAGCAAAAAAAAGAAGAAGCCGGCGCTTCAGACGCGGCCGGCGGATCTCCGGCGTTCACAAAGACCTGCAACGTGATAGGGCCGCACAGCGGTCGCCGCACGATGACGATGTTTTCCCATTTAATAACTTGAACGTCAATATACTGTAATGTTCAATTTCGTCGATAACACTTCATTTGCAATTTAATTTTTTTGATTGCATAAAAATGTTCTATATTTTTATCTGTACCTATTTTAAGCTTTTTAACTTTTCATTTCTATTTAAATTTTTCCATTCAATTTTAACAATCAGGATACTGTAATAATACAAATTGACATTTTACTGGGTGAAAAAAGTAATTGTTCAGAACATTCTCACCTTTAAATTATAAATAAAATTTACTTGTCGAGTTTTTCAATAAGATATGCTTTTTTATTTATTTATTTAAATCAACTTTAAGTTAAATTGTTCAACTTGTTTACAAAGTAGGAGTAGAATTAAATCAGTTAAAAGAATACAATTTGTTTTGATTTTATCCATTTTCGTAAATTTTAAACTTTCGCTGAAGTAAATCAAACACCGTAGTTTTCAATCAACTTGGTTGACTGTAATTTCGAGCTATTATTTGCATCGTGAAAATCAAGCGTTATTGATGTGAAACTTCTTTTTCTGTTGCAAAAGTTCAAGTTGATGTTAAAAGATTTTTCTTTTATTTTTAGTTTTGCTTTTTTCTAATTTTATTGACAGCTGAAACTGCATTTGAAGAAAAAAAATTATTCATAGATTATGAACGAAAAACGTACGACAATTCCAACCAATCGATTTGTGATTGAGTAGTGGATGCTTTTGGATGTTGTTTGCAACAAGAGTAGCGCGACGTTTCTCGCCGGGCTTTGAATCGATTACAATTTTTGAAAGCTCGTAACGTTCAACGAGCGTATATCAATGTGCGGTTTTTATTTCTACTAACCCACATCTGTTTACGTAAACGATACAATTGAAATGTCGTTTTTTGTCTTAGTTGAGGTGATAACGTTGAATTGACAGCAGAAATGATTAAACGACCTTCTAAATATCGACATTTTCCACTGCGTCACTCAAACACATGAATCACATCTTTCCCAAAATTACTGTAAATAATTTTTAAAAAAGCACGAGCAAAGTACAAATGCACCTAATATTCAAATACCAAATACATGCATATGCAGATGTTAATAAGAAAAATACAGCATATTATGATAATGCAGCACTTACCTTTGTTCACATTCAACGTTTGTGACATCCAAAGAACAATTTGAATTATTACAGTATACCTATTTTAATTGATAAATTTTTATCTAATTTAGAAAAGGAAAAAGAAAGATAAATTTATAGAAGATATCAAGATTTTTCTGTTTAAAAGAATAAATTATAAAAAAAACGGCTTGCTTTACAATTAGTAGGCCATTTTTCTGTTACAGTCAAGTAGTGATTATTTTCAACTTTTCACTGTAAGAACATTTTTTAAATTTTGAACTGTTTCACTTTTTGTTCTGTTGAAGAAAGAAGAAAAAGTTAACATGAACCATAATAATATTATTAATAGTAATGATAATAATGGGACAACAATTGCTACGTGTGTGTTCTGAAGATCATCGACGAGCAGTTGCTGTTGCGTCAGAGGACACTTTGACCGAATTTTTTTAAACGACATCGGGTCATCTAGTGCTTGTTGATAGCCAATTATTTTTTGTGTCAACAACAGTCAACAGGGGGGGTCGAAATAAAAATGGTCTTTTTCTTCCGGACAATTGACAAGCACAAAAGTGAAACATGAAAAGAAGAAAGCAGAGTAAATACGACCTGCCACTTTGCCCCCCCCCTACAATGCTTTCATGTAGTAAAAATAAAAATGTATCCTTTGCTTGTATCAATTTTCTTTTCCGCATTATAAATCAGAAAAAAAGTGAAATTTCAAATTATCACACACAAACACAAATAACAGTTTACCCATGCACATCCAGCTTTCACAGTTAATTGAAATTGGGTTTAAAGTATTCTTTTCTTTTGTAAATAATTGCAAAATTCCCAACAAATACAATGGAATAATAACTATTATTGACATCAAGTGGAAGATTGGTGAAAATTTTTTACGCAAGCTAAACTCGTCAGTGGAAGAATTGAACCGTGGACGTCTTGAAACGCGACTCCGTCGTTCATTCAATATGCAAACATGGCACAAGCTTTTGTTTCATGCCAAAAATGTGCACGCGGCAACCTTTGGCAGCTTTATCAACAGACCCAGGGCACGTTTGGCCATTTTGCAACGCAATATCCGACCGGGTCGTCGACGTTTTCACAATTGAAATTGCAATTGTCAATTTTTCAATTCAATTTTCACCTTGATATTTCTAGCTTTGTTTGTTTAAAGCATGCTGGTTTTTATTCTTTTCCGAGGAAGTGCAAAAATTCCATTTCCAATTATTCCCACCAAAAAAGGAAGAAGATTCACGTCCAAGCACAGTCGGCGGCTATGCTGGGTTCTAGCAAAGAACAGATTATATTTGGTTCAACAGTATTTTTCAAAAGTCTATTTAAACTGAGACATAAGTGTGGAATAATAATTAATTTTTACTTAAAAAATAATTACTTTTAAGAATTATTCTTAACCGTTATTTTTTTACGATAGCGCCAATTGTGCTAATTAGGTATTCAAAAAGAAAACTGTTTCTTAAAAAATAAAATAAATCAATATTACTATTTTTTAAATTAAAAAATAAAAATTTTTTTAATCGGGATCATTTCAGTTTTTTTAAATGAATGAAAATAGTTCATCAGCAACAATTAATTGCTTTTCAACAATTGCTCAGTATGGATGTTTATCAAAGTAAATAAATTTTCAATTAAAAATTAACCATGCGGTAAATACTAAAGAATAAAAAAATTTTTTTCTTTTCTCATTATCATGTGATAATTGAATTTATCAATCAAGTTGATTAATGAATACAGTAAAAATTTACTGTAAATAAATGTAATTCAAAAAAAGAAGAGTCAGTGGCCACGTAGCGTTTTTGAAAAAGTGTCTGTTCAATTTTCAATGTACCAAATGTCGAGTATGCAGGTGCGTGAATGTGTCCCGATTTCGCAGTTCATCATTTGCCATTCAACAGCGTTCGTTTTCCAAATTTATTCATACCAAAGCGAGTAAGTATGGAAAAATTAACAAAGCGTTGCTATTAATAATTACGGTCAATTATTTGTCATTATGATCGATTAAAATTTCAAAAATGTCTCACTTAATTAGGTCAAAAAATGAACTAAAAAATGTCAAATTTATTTTTGATTGTATTCACTGATTAGAGATGATAAATTTGGTAATGTTTTTTTGGTGAATAAGCGAAGAAGGGGAAATATTAATTTTTCATTCAATTATTGATGCGTTGGGATGTTTGGGTTGAAGATCAAATTTCTTGACCGTTTCGGCGGGACAAGATGTTTCTTGTCTTGCTTGTCTTCTTCCTCTGAGTTGGATCTGGTGAATATGTTTTACAAGACAATTGTCAATTTTATTGCGACAACGCTGACACTTTCGGCTCGTTGCTTCTGCACAGACGGCTCGCACCGTTCACTTCATCATTCACTAGACGATTACGGGCTTGGATAAAATCCGATTTTGATACGCTTGTTTGGCAACAATTTGTCCTACCCGACCCGGCTCATCCAACTGGAAACTGCCCGGCACCTGTCCACTGTAGCCCACTCTTTTTCTTTATATACACATACATACATGCATGTATGTATTTTTTGAAATTCAAATTACAACGCCACGTGGGCGGGGTCTAGCTATGGCTCGTCCTTCATTTGGTCGACGATGACCGTTTGTTGGCCATTACGACCTGACAGCTGCAGTGCGACAATTAGCCGTCTATGAATAACGACCGGAAGATGCTTGTGATCGATCGGTAGACATTTCTGTAACATGGCAACTGATCAATGCCGAGCCAGTTCATGAAAAACTTTCATTCTATAGCAAATGTTATTTTTACCGTTTGTTCTGTTCTGGTCTGTAGTAAAATTCATTTGCCTACAGCTTCGTGAAAATTATTCAAATCTGTACAATTTTCACAACATCTGCCTGCTGTCATTTGCGTATTTTACAATTCGTTCTAGTGGTACAAAATGAGCAATAGTTGCAAATCGTTATTTTATGCGATTATGTTACAATATTCAATATCTCTAATTGGCTAATGTTGAGCGTTTCATATTATTAATTATTCCAAAGTCAACATCTGTCGCATCTTTTTGATCATTGTCGATTGAATATAATTGGAAGGGGTGGGGAAAGAGGAGGAAAATCAAAAAATTATGAAAATGCATAAAAAACCGGTCCTTTGTTCAAGTGGGCGTTGTTGTTGTAGTTGCCAGCCCAGCCAGTAGTAGTGATAGCAGTGTGCAGCATTCCAAAAAGTAAATTGTCAGTCGTATCATGACGGTTGCTGCTGACCCGTCTGGTGATGATTGGAATTTTTTGAGCATTTTAACTGAGAATCAGCGTGCGTTGGTTGGTTGGTTGTTGTTTCTTTTGGCGTTTGGAAATTTGAATAATAATAAAAAACTTGATTTTCACTTTCATCACCAATCATCGATTACCATCGACTGACTTGTCGGCCAAAAGTGAACCGCGGAATTGAGTGGGCGGCTTGGGGGTGAAAAGTGTTCAACGGTTGTGTGTGATTGGTCAATTGTCGGCCAAGGTGCCCGTCCGGCTACAGCGCACGTCACCTGGGCGACCGACCGCGCCGCAGCTCATTGCTTATTCCGGACCGATTGTGCATGCGCTTGCTTGTCCAAGGGGAAAAAGCGCTTCTGCTTTTCAGGCGATGATAAATTAATTCACTGTCGGCTTAATTGTCGCTTGTTGTTCGAAATTACAGAATCGACCTTGATTATAATAGAGTCCGACTGCGGTTGTCCAGATTCGTCATCTTTTGCCTGTTTGTTTGTTTGTTTGTTTTCATTGGCTTTTCATCTTTTCTGTGTGTTTTTCCTCTTCATCCCTCTGGTACGGATCCATGACCATCGTACCGAATCTGCTCACTGTAAGATTTGTCGGTCCGGCCTCAGTGCTTGGACCCTTGTTGGCAAGTCGACTGGGCCACTTGCAACGTGCCAAATCCGAACAAGTGCCAGATGACCAAGGGATTTCTTCTTGCCAGTCGGCTTTGTGCTCTTTGCACGTCTACTCTGAATCGTATTGTTGGTGCTTGTGCTTCGGGGCTTGCCTTAGGCGGAGGTATCGTCCGGCACGTTGCCGTTCAACGTCCAACAACGACCATTATTCATTTCATTTGCTCGCCCACTTTCTGCTCCTTTCGTTGGCCATTGTAGCGCGTAAGTGAAACGAATAATTTTATTTCGTTTATTTGTTTGTTTTTTCTTCCTCTTCTTCTTCTGTTATATCATTTATTTTAAACTTTCTCGTATGTGGAGATATTTTATTCAAATTTTTTCAATGCTCTGAACTTTTGGAATGCGCTGGCGTAGCAGGAATTTTTTCTGCTCATTTCGATCCATATAATAGATTGACAGCTTTCATGCTTTGTGTCTGTCTACCAATTGTATTTCAAAGTAAATAACAATTGATTCGATGAGTCAGAAGAATTGAAAATGACAAAACCTTTACAAAACTGTGAGCACCCCTTCTAATGATCTATTTAATTGTCATTTTGACATTTTTTTAAATTTTTATTTCCCTATGAAAGTTTGCTTAGTTGGTTGAGAAGTTTTGTTGAAAAATAGTCTCCTTTTCACGCAAGCGACGGTAACGAAGCGTGTCAAGAAGTTGGCCTTCTTCTGCCAAGTAGAAATAATGAAAAAATAAAATAAATAAATTAATATATCTATCTATCTATCTATCATCACTGGATGACCGTGTTGTTGATTGGTTAACCTTTAATTTTAAATTGTTCGTTGTTAATAGTTGTCACTTTGCATTTTTTCAGACCTGTACAGATCGTTAGCCGTCTACATTCTGGGTGCCGAGAGAAGAAGTTTGTGGTTTTTCCAATCGCCTCCACTATTTTTAACCCTTGTATTATACTTTGGATGGTCGTGGCAGTTTGTCAAAGTGGTCGGTAAGTGAACAGCATTCTTCTTGTAAATGCCATTTCATTCTCTCTTTCTCCGCGCGAGATATTCTTTTTCCAAATTAGCTGGCTTGTTGTTTGTGTTGCATTTTTGTGTAAGGTAGACGCGTCTTTTGTGTACACTGGTAGGCGCAGTCCGGGCTCCATTAGTACCGGAAGGTGCTTTGTCGGCTGGCACTAGTTACAAGTTTGTCCATGAGAAGCCTTTTGGGTGGCTGTGATCACAATAGGCTCTTTCCTCGTTGTTTACTCGCTGGCTCGCAAACAAGCCTGTCAAATCTATAACCTTTATGTTAGCTTTATGAGGGCCAAGGGCTGGTGACAATTTGTCGGTCCAGCTAATGTTTACTCACGTCTTTGCCAGCCCGCCGACGGTGGTCTTGTATTAATAGAATCTGCCCCCTGCCCTTGACACTGACATCATCTTGTTTTGATATTTTTATCAAAAATATTTTTTTACATCAAATTTTGACCACAGTGTCTGTCTGTCTGTTTGTCTGTATGTCAGCTTGCAACTAGCTTCCACTGCTATTTCGGATGTTTGCTGAGCGAACGGCAGGAAAGTGTGTGTGTAGGTGTTTATTGCAAACGTTTGATTTTTCAATCAAATCGAGAACGTCTCTCTGGATGACGTTATCAATTTACTGCTGCTTTGCTTGAAAAGGACGTGGGCGGCGGCTGTGGTGGTGGTGGTGGTGGTGGTGGAAAAATTTTTCAAAAAATAGCCAACCGATGAATATATTTTCAAAAATGAATTATTCGTTCGTCATTCTATTGAAATTTTGTAAAAGAGAAAAAAAGAAGAGCTACACTAATTTCACCTGTCAGCTGTATATTTTTTTGTTGCTCTGCTGCCATTATTATTTCAACATGCGGTCAATTTTAAACATTCGACGACTAGCCGTGTGACGTGGAAAAAGCATTTCAATGTCTCTCGACAGCTGAATGGAATAATTTCTGCCAACTCCGCTTGTATTTATTATTAGTTTTGCAAGTGTGATGAAAAAATTCCAACTACAACAGCACATTTCTACTCTGCTGAACTTTTCGCTTGATTTCAAAGTGATCATCAGAAAATTTGCATATTGCTCCGTGAATAATTGATTGTTCAGTGGAATAATTGGTGATGTTGAGCAGACGTTTGCTGACGTTTTTATTTGCAATCTGCTGCATCGGCAATGCGGACGTTGGTTTTGCAAGTGAAAATAGCTTCTGGTACGACGTAGCAATCCGATGCAATTATTTCCTCATCTTCACCGGTGCAGTTGCTGTTGGTAAAATGAAATAACGAATATTGTCCGACAAGAATTTTTTTTATCCCCTCTCCTTCCCATTCTACCGCGTATGGACACGTAGTCAATTTCCGCTTTGCGAGGAAAATTGCGCTTTTCATCATGCTCCATCCTCTACCCACTCTGTCTAGAATGTCAGGAAATTGACCCACGGTGGCGTGCTAGTTTTCCATTTTTGACCAGCAATAAATTTTTCCACAAAACTGGACCATTTTCCTCTAATGAATAGGGAAGTGTCGACAAGCTCTGACAGTGATGCTTTACAAAGCTTTTCCAAAATGGCATATATATATATAGAGAGAGAGAGGACCTTGATGGGAGGTTGGTTAACTTTTTTTTTCTGATCTGTGAGAAATTATCACACAGAAAGGCCAACTTGAATTGATATGGAAAAATATCTTCCCATTTTTTTCATAATTTCAAAAAAAGTAAAAAGAACAATCAACTTTTTTCAAAAAATGTGATGCCATTCAAACTTTGTATATGAGTAGTGGATTTTTTTCTCTTGAAATCGAAGGTGACAAACAATTTGCTCCAAGGTATATGACCTTTGCTCGTTATAATTCACCAATTTTTTATATATTTCGTGTAACATTTAAATGACAGCCGGTCGTTTATTTATTTTTTTTCAAACGTCAAATTTACCGAACAAACTCGACTACTGTTTTGTGTTATCTTTCCCATTAGCCTAATTTGTGAAATTTCTCGACAATTGCTTACTTGACCATCTTATTTATTTATTGATGAAAAAAGGTGACGTTGCAATTATTCATTTCGACTCTATTTGGATATTTCAATTCGTCTATTTTTTCCATAATATCAAGCTGCATAAGCAAGTGTGAATAAGTTGACTTGTTCGTTAATGATAATAATAACTGCATATTTACTTTTACTGTTGTTAATATCTGTTAAGCTTGCGTTTTGAGATTGAGGGTCAAAAGAAGAAGAAAGAAAAAAATAGTATCTATATAATTCGGTCACTGTCATTTGCCAGGTGACAACGAAGCCACGCGCGCTGTTTGATGAGCTCCGTTGATAAGTTGGCTTTTTTTGTTGTATGCTACCAAATTAAAGCCGTGAAGTGAAAGCCTCCGGGGGAATGGACAGTTGAGCAGCTGTCGGCCGGTGAAGGTTTTTGGTTCTTTTTTTAGCCAGACCGACAGATGCTTGCTGAAAATTATTTCAAAAAATAATATAATGTAAAATAAAAAGACAACAACACCGACCAGCTTGTCGACCGACCAATATCTGACCCTTGTTTTAAGCAATAGCAAATGATGAAAGCACAAAAATATATACATATATATATATATCATCATCTGAAACGCGTTTTCTCCATGGTTGAGTTTTTCTTCTTCTTCCTCTACTTCTTATCATCGAGGTTCATCATTTAGGATAAGCTTGATGCTAATCCTGTTGCCAAACCAGCCGGCGTTGATACTCTGCGCAGGTGACCGGTGTTGTTAGCATTAATTTTCTCTGTCCACTTGATGAATTGTAAAAATTCAAAAATTTTTCTTCTCCACATACTTTTCACTTTTTAATATTCAAAATTGCTATTCTCCAACTGAACAAATAAACATGCTTGAAAAAGGGGGATTTATGTTTATTTTAAAAACAAAAACCACTTTGAATATGCTGCCCTTGTGACCTCGACTTGGTTTGCTCTTTTTTCCTCAGGTTAAATGAACCGAGCCTTGTTTGTACGCCATTTGTCATCATTGTTAGCTTCTTGCTTGGCTGCTTCACGAATTGCAATTTTTCTTCACAAATCACCTTTTCATCTTTTCGTTTGTTCATATTTATATATATATTTTTTTCATTGCCGGGCAGAAATTCAATAATTGCTGTGCACATGCAGTTGGCCGGTGATTAAGCCGGTCGGCTGGGTTTTGGGGTTCTCTTTAGCAAGCTAAGAAGGGTCCCGGAAGCCGGCCGGAAACACGTCAATTAAGACCAAAATGGCTACATTGGCCGGCTTGTTGAAAGCCACGGCCAGGTGTCTTCGGCGCCCATTACGAGCTCCTATAGTGACCGAGAAATGGTTATTATTGACCTTTTCTCACTCCCGGAGACGTTCAAAATTTTACTCATACACAAGGGACAATGTGAAATTGAAATTTTTATTTGTTTTGGGTTTTTTATTTATTTTTAGAATGTTTAATTGTTAATAATTGTATATTTTTAAGTTTAATTTACAATCATCGAATGAATAAGATGAAATACTTTCAATTGCCCCTGCTTTTATTTAACAAACAAGAAAAGCGATAGATAAAAATTGCATTTTATTTTATCTCTGTAAACACACACTGCTGACGCATATATTTGTATTTGCTGTGTGTCTGTGTGCTGTAAAATTTCAACAATAGAACAAACACAATTAGTAATTAGTCATCTTGAATTTCAATATATTTTTTTCTTTTGAATTAAAAATTGTTCAGTGAAATTAAAATCAAATAATTTGTTGTTAATGTTGATATTTTAGAAAGTTGCTCGACACGACCGTCACCGAAGCATTGGGTGGTCAGGCCACCACTGAGCACTTATCTACTTCGGGAAAATTGCACTGAAGATTACGCTGCCTTGTACTGCCTCAACGATGGCATTTGTTTCAGAACGAAAGTTACTGATACTTTTATATTCAGTTGCGAGTCAGTATATTATTTATTCATTTACTTAATTAATTCATTAATTAACAAAATAATTTCAAGGTGCCAACCAGGCTGGTACGGGCAACGTTGTGAATATCAAGACACAGGTGACCGTTATTTGCCGGTACAACAACGCGTCGAAGTAGCTGGTATTGCTGGCTCTGTAACGGTGTTGATTATCATTGTCATCTTTGTCTCGGTGGTATTGTACATTTATTATCGGCGTCGAAGAATCAGCGACACCATGCAAACATCGCCAGTCATTTCCTATTGCCATGCTTGTGACATGCCCATTCGGCAGTTGTGTAGCGGTATTGCATCTAGCAAAGTATATACACATTTTTTGGAGGGGGGATATATTATTTATGTTTTCAAAAATTTCATTTTTCTTATATTTTCAGCCAAGAAGTCATGTAAAAAATGCACTTCGAACATCTGTCGACGTTGGTGATTCAGCGAATGCCAATCAGTGTGATAACCGCGAAGATGCAGCTGCACAGACTTTGGTTTAATAACGTTCTGAAGTCAAATTTTGCAACAACAACAACAACAAAAACCAAGCTTACGAATGAAGAATCTCTTGCAAAAAAATCGACTTGTTGATGAACATTTCGATTTTTCCATAAAACGTGTTCAAAGATTGCTCCAAGCTAAAACTAGAAGTGGAAATTTTAAATTCTTCTTCTCCGCATCGCGGCTTCTTTATCCATCATCGATTTGGCTGCAGAATCATTTTTCTCAACCAATCCTTGCAAATTTGCTGGTATCCGTTTTCTCTTCTTGCTGACGTGTTTCTCCGTTCCCAAATAGCTTTCACGTGACATGATATTGCGAACTTGTGAACGCTGTTGAAAACAATTGGTTGGCCAAGATTTTCAGAGGGTGGATGGAAAACCAACAAACCGGCCGAAGCGATCGTTTTAATGCTAATTTTACATTTTACCACTGCGCCGCTTAAATCGAGCTAGTCAAATGGCATTAGCAGCACAAACGACGACATGTCAAAAAATTTCTTTTTCTTCCCCTTCATTTGTCTTCCTTTCTTTTCAGTGCATTTATTAAATTTTGAATTGAATGTATCTTTTTTCTTCTATTTTCTTTTTTGCCTCCACGCTTGAAAATTTCAATTCATTTCGCAATTTTCGCAAATCTGAATGCTCGAATGCCAAAGTGCATTTCCATTCCGCATTTTCACTCAACGCCCGCGTGCTTATGGGTGGAAACATTTTCAAAAAAAGCGAAAATTAAACTGCATCATGTGAAAACAATCGTACATTCACTTTAATTTTTATCAATTCTTCATCGACAAGCAAAAACTATTGAAAATCAATCAAAGGGTATTTCAAAAAATTACCGCTACGCTTTTCTGTATCATAAAGTATATTAGATATTATAAATAATTTTCAAAGGCTTTAATGAACTTTCAAAAAAAGTTTAATTTTACTGTTTTACTTCACTTTTTAATTGTTTGATTAAACATACCTTTGTATCAGTATAATATCATACTGTAATAAGTTTTAAACAAAGCAACTGTTGCTTATTGTGTTGACTTGTTGCGTTGGTTATATTAATGACAACTTCATGTTGTTTACTTGTTCAATTCTCATACTATATTTTGATTGTTTATGTTTATTGCAGCATTTTTATTCATTCACTTTTGATTCAGTTTTAAACTTTGTATTTCTTTTGTTGTTATCTTGAAATGCTGTTCTATTCAGTCAATACAGTCAGTCAGTGATGCTATCGCTAGATTTGATTTATTTCTCATTCGTATTTCTGTTTGAAATGATTTTCTTCTTCAAGCAGCGTAGAACTGAATAGTGACACTGAAGCAAGTACAATTGACACTTTACCTTTCAATTTGACGTGGTAAAAAATTGTTTTCTCATGCAAAATTGAAAGCCCATTCTACTATAATCATCTTTATTTGCCACGCATCATTTTTTGTCTTGAAATTGATCACTTTTTTAAATTTTATTTTATATATATTTTTTAATGAAAATATTCAAAATTGAACTTTAATTTTATCGTTACTTAAAAAAATGTTTCATATGAAACCTGACTTCAGTTAAATTATTTTCTACAGTACTCTTTCATTAATTTAATTGTATTTATATTGCTTTTCCAATTCTGGTGTTTGTTTGTTTGCCGTTTCAGAACAGATGTCAGCTAGTACAAGTCAGAATAAGATTTCTGGTTCGGGAATAGTATGTCGGGTTGAGGAGTCGTTTGCATTTATTTCTTCCAAACGATACGGCTCCATTTACGTACCCGGCAGTGTAATGATCGTCGAAGGCGACGACAGCCACGGAGATTCGGCGATTTCTTCGAAACTTCGAGTCGACGATGTTGTCCACTTTAAAGCGATCAACCAATTCGGTCCCAAAGATTGCCAGTGGATGGCGGTTTCGTTGAAGAAGAGCGCCAAACAAGCGTTGGCCAACAGTTCACTTCCTTCGATCATTTCCAATCAAATTGGCCTGATAGTCGACATTCATGACCGAACGATGTTCATTTACAATGAAACTTATGGAGAAATTTATTATCCATTGGGTGCTCATTTGGCATATTTGCAAGAGCTGAAAATGGGAAGCGAGGAAGTTGTTTATGCATCTTTTATGGAAACTTTTTACAACAATCAGACTGTTTTATTTAATGCGGTACGTCAGACGGAAGTGAACGATTGTGCATACGTTGCGACGGCTGTGTGGCCTGCCAATGAGCAGATCACTGGCGAAATGAGTAAGGTTTCATTTTTTTTATTTTCAAAAGCAGCAATTGCAGCAGTGTTTCTATGTTTTTTTTTTCTGTTTTATTCACAGATGTGATGAGTGAAATTGGTAATATTGTGAAATTGTCGTCACATTATGGCTACATTTTGTCCGAATCATTGGGTCGAGTGTTCTTTTCCATTTCCAATTGTGAAAATTACACGTCGCCAGAGTTGACGTTGTTCGATTTGTTCGAAGTGAATGATTTGGTGCATTTCAATCCAATGAAGCAGCCAGAAATGAACGGCTGCAACTGGAGAGCGTTGAATGTGATGAAATTCAAGTTCGCGGCCGAAGAAAACCCACTGTGGGATAATGTTGTACAGGATTACCAATTTGAGAACGACCAATTTTCCATTTCCAATTCCAATGCAACAGTGCTTGTCGATGTAGAAAATTCGAAACCACCCAAAACAACAGTTGACAAAGCTTGTCAAACTGTCACACCACCAGAAATGTTCCTTTTGAAAGCGGTTACTGCTGATCCGACATTTTATATGGAATTGTATCGCAATTTTCCTCATCTTATGAAATTTATCGATAAAGCTTGTTTTCAATATTTCTTGTGCTGGTATTGATGATCAAAACGAACAAACAATTAATTTTTTATTATAGAAATTGAATTTGATTCGTCCAGAAAAACATGTTTCAGAATTTTATTCTCTTTTAATTATGAAAATTGACATGACAATGACTAAACTTGCAGAAATAGTTTAAATGGATGAATGAAAGGTGGTGGCTTTTGTCAATTCTGACATCTCAGCTGTTTACAGATGTAAAGTTGAAAATTTCATAATTTTGAAAATGCTCGAACAAACTTTTCAACAATTTTGAAATTCAACTCTGCTCGACAGGTATAATTTTCAACCTTGTTTCATTTGTAATGTTTCGTTTACAACGTCAACAAAACACTGAGGTATTTATTGTTTTAATTTGTAGCTAAAAATTAATATTTATTTTCACATTGTAATCATGTTTATCATTTTGAATTTGAAATTCAAATTTAAAAAAAAAAGTGGTCTAATTATATTAGAAAATTTGAATTCAATAAGTGATGCTCAGGTTGAGTTTGAATTGGATGCGACATTTTTGACGATTCGCGCGCTTCAATCGATGCTAATAACGTTCGGTCGACACAATTCGAAGCGTGCGCTTGGATTATTATTGATCGTAGCCGTCGATTTTCGTCCACAAAGCATTCACACATTCGAGTTGGAGTTTCGTCACAGCGCGCCGTGGTTGGCTTTCAATTGATCAGCAAACCCTCGCACAAGAAGCGTCCGATTGTCTAGACTTTTTACTGCCACCAAAATGGGTAAGTGATGCAAAAAGTACCTGCCATCTTTTATACGGTGTTCTGTAGAAAGAACTGGTTGCACTCTTATTTTATTTTCATTTTTATTACACGTGACAAGATGTTCAAATCGTTCAGAAATATTGACCCGTTGTTTGTTGCAACCAGCTGCACCGGTTGCCACTTTGTTGTGCAGCATTAAATGCTTGCTTTGTTGCAATTTACTTTTAACATATTCGTTATTGAAAACAAACAGACTTATCGACGGATTTATGAATCAATAATGGTGTTTGTTTTTGTTTTGTTGAAGGTTTATCCCAAGTGTTTCTTCGACTTATTTCTGCCATTGTCTCCAGTTTAATCAGCCTGATCTGTATACTGGTTCCGATGGCCGCTTTGTCGCAAGGAATCTGCCGTGGTTGTACGACCGTGCACAACAGCGTGATGAATTTGATCAACAACAAACCTCGCCGTAAGCTCATGTTCAACCATTGCA
Source organism: Trichinella spiralis (assembly GCF_000181795.1). Lineage (NCBI taxonomy): Eukaryota > Metazoa > Nematoda > Enoplea > Trichinellida > Trichinellidae > Trichinella > Trichinella spiralis. The sequence continues at coordinate 1,125,754 of NW_003526941.1, forward strand.
CTAATTAGCATATTTACCCTCTCACCGGAAATTGCAAGTTCATTGTTTGTGAACACACTTACAGCTGGTTGTTTTCTTCCATGCATGTTTTTCTCCATTGATTTTTCCATGTTCTACCAGCATGTGTTGTAGATATTTCAGTTTAACCAGTGTTTAGCTTGGCACTAGTCAATTCTGGACCTGTTTCGTCTTCATTGATGGTGAACTAACTAGGTCTCGCGCTTGTGGTTTGCTATCATTATAATACGTGTTTACACTTCAGCATCTTTGTTTGTTGTTCGATTGCAATTGCAGCTTTTCTTATTTTTTAATTTGAATTTCTTCCAACAAGATGAATCATTTTTTGTTCATCTGTTCTTTATCATTCCCAATGACTCATATTTCATAGCCTTTTATTATTTACGAATGATAATAACAATTGATACATCACTTAGTATACTGTATTTGAAAATCAAGTGGATTAATTTACAAGTTGTTGAATGAATTTTCTAATTTTAAAAACTTTAATTAAGAATTTTTTTTTGTTTTATTTATTATTTTTTTAATATTTGTTTTTTCACAATCATTATAATTTAAAAATTATAGAGAAAAGTTCAGTTGTTTGCATTTTCGTGTTTTCCAACTGCAACTGCCGACAAACACTATTGGCTATTCTTTCTTTCTTTGTTGTTTTCCTGATTTTGCAGCTATAAGACAGCTGTTCACTTAAACGATACTCCTACTGTCGATACCCAGGATAAATTTTAACTCTCATATCGGCTGATTGATTTCAACTTTAAAATCAGGTGTCGCTGTTGTATTGATAAGCTTGTTTGCGGTTTTCTGTAGCAAAACGCCTGTTCATCAGGTCGCGCTTTTCTCACTGTAGTAATTCGATCGTGATCGCTGGCAAATTGGCATTCTGCTCGACTTCCAGCTCATCCATCATTCACTCTGTGGGATATTTTTATATTATTTTAAGATTGTTGCCATTTAGCTAGCTGCGCAAGATGAGATCAAGTAAGTAATTTATGCACATGCAAACGTACAATAAGCATGTAATGTTGTGCTTTCATATCGGTTTTTCAATTCAATTTGCAAACGCATTGTTTATGCAACAGTTTGTTTACAGCGTGTTGGCTTATGATCGATTCAGCAAATGATTGCTCTGTCGGTCATTCAGTTTATTATAATGCTTGCTTAGTTAAGTCTCTTTGCATCTTGGAATAGTGCTTGAATTGGTTGAGTATAGATTTCTCTGAGCTTGTTTGTCATTGTGCATCATCGATTGATGAGCAAAGGAAACTGAATTGTTATTCCATCATTTAATGCATTGGTTTTTTTTGTCGTTTCAGTTCATGATATACTATGCTGGAAAGATCCTGTAGCGTCAGGCGTAATCTTTGCCATTTTATTCATAACTCTCATATCGCTTCGGTATTTTTCTGCTTTGCTAATCATCGCCTACGCTGGTTTGCTGGCGTTGGCAGCTTCTCTTGGTTTTCGATTGTACAGCTTGGTCACTGCACGGCTACACGGCAAAGAGCACGTCGATCCATTCAAGTGAGAATTTTGATTTTCCCCTCTCATCATACTTTGCTTTTATTGTTTTTTTTCTCATTTTTTCAGACCCTATCTAGAGAATACAATTTCCTTTCCTGCAGAACGGTTGCATAGCCAAGTTGATGTGTTTGTTGATTTCATTCAAAAATTCTTGGACAATTTGAAACGACTTTTTTTGTTGGAAAAAATTTTCGAAAGTTTGAAACTATTTGTCATGCTTTGGTCGTTGACTTACGTTGGATCTTGGCTGTCACTTTCATCTTTGGCTGTTCTTGGTGAGATTTTCTTTTTTCAATAAATGTACAGCATTTATTTATTTATTTATTTATTTATAATATTTAGCATTGATCTACGCGTTCACTGTTCCATTGTTATTGGAAAAGCACGGCAATACAATCAACAAATACAAAAATATGGTCACAGCTAAGGTTGATACAATTTTGAAGACAGTCGATGCAAAAATGCCATTTTTGCATCTAATTCATTCTGAAGAGAAGAAGAAACAACAATGAAATAAATGATCATTTGCACTTTCATCTTTTCTCATAGTCAATCTATAAAACTTTATATATCATATTTATGTAATAATTATATTTTCTTTTGCAGTTCAAGAACCTGCTTGCCAACGGCAGTTCTTCTCCCGTAATTTCTGTTTTATTCTGTCTTCTTTTTGGTGCTTGTTTGATTTTCTCGTTTTATTTTTAAGGTTCTCTTTTTTTCTTGATATTAATTATTTTTTCTGTCATTTTGCTGCGCAGTATATTTGCTAATTCTCTTCTTGTTTGTTTGTTCTGCCGGTACAGGCATTTTTCTCTTCACTGCGCTTCTTCTCTTTTTTTTGCTGGTTTTCAATAGTTGAGAATAGGGCGGTGTGACAGATTTTAATTTAATTTTTTTTATTTTAAATATCACTGTTTATTATTTTGCATGTTACTGCAATGTGAATGCAGTGTAGAACAGAAGATGATGAGGTAAATATTGTCATTATGGTTTTCTCATTTAGTCGCATAATTTTGTTGCTGCTGTTCATACATAATTAAAGAAGAAGAAAAAACATACTTTTGAATAAAATTTCCATTTGTTAATTTTTATTTTTTTGATGTAGATATATGTATTTATTTATTTATTTGGTTTTTATTTTCTCATTATAATTAGAAACAGCCGTTGAAAAATTATTGCTAACGAACGTTGAAAAATGGCTCAGCTGTGCGCAGTTGTTGTTCACGTTGTTCAGATTCACTTATCAGCTGACGAAGAAAACCGACTAAAAGTTTTATCGAAAAGTTGAAAGCAATAGCTAGAGCAGCAAGTTTGTTGTGCTATTTCGTATTTGATTTTGTTGTTCAAACGGACAAAGTTGTTTGCTTCAAAGGGAAATCCCTCCATTATTATTCACTGACATTTATAAACTTACACACACACACATATATATATATGTATGTATATGTTTGTTTGTTCATTTATGTATTCTAATTTTTAGAGAAAAAAACAGTAGGTGAATAGCGGCTGCTTATGCAACGATGCTGTGATTTTTGCAGACGCATTGACGTAATTTGCATAAAGCATGGCATCTTTTTGGCGAGTGAGGTCTGCAAAGCTATTATTACGCAAGAAGATGAACAACAACAACAACAACAACAATAGTAATAATGTTGATGATGACGACAATGTTAATGATGAAAAGCAGCAACAGATGAGCAAGTTCTTCTTTGCTGTACCAATAACAGCAGCAGCATCATCGAATCATATTAGTTGTGCAAGAATTTTCGGGCAACTACTACCTACCGCTGCTGGTGGTGGTTGTGGTGGTGAAGCAGAACAATGGCACCATCGGTGTCGAATAAATATGACGAGCTGATTGAGCACAGAACACGATGGTGGTCCACATACCCGACGTACGGCTTCAATGTCAAAGCTAAACCACGGGACACGTTGGATCGGATTGTCAGCGACGTGTTCGGTGCACCCAGGAAGCTTGCCAGGTCCGTTTCGGCGGCTAGCTTGACTTATTTTCGTGAAGCCGACGTCGGCGTGAGCGGTTTGAAGCGTTCCCCAACGTACAGCAGCCTGAGTCCGTCGCACGCGTTACCGTACGATTTGCGCGTCGCCACTCGCTACATCGACGTCATGGAGCCGCGCAAAGTGACCACAAGCAATTGGTATTTGAACACGTACGTTCCTTACCAGTTTAGAAGAAGCATGACCAACCTCTGCTGCGCTAAGCCTGCTGAAAACAAACCACCCATATTTTCGTACGTCACCAGATCTTACTGTCCAGCTTACAAGGATGTCTATTTTAATAACAGGAAACAATTTTCTCATTCTTATGGAAATGATTATTTGAAAGAATCTTGCGCCTACGGGGGAGAGTATGTTCGATCAAGACTGCGCTTTGTCGACCGAAGCTTACCGTATGTACGCACCAGTTACGAACGACCATCGTCAGTGGAACGTTACTTGAGATTCTGGCGTGGAGGTAGTTCGCTGGCGTTCGTCGGCACTCCCACATCATTGCCAACTTACACGCAATCCCGTCTGCCTCATCGTATCTACATGCTCACTTCTAGACTGCCCTTTTGAAAAAAAGCTTATCCATCTCACTGTACGGCAAACAATCCTTTTCTAAGAGAATACAACATCTGTTTGCTTTTACAGTAGCTTGCATAGTTAGTTGCACAAGCTGCTGAAAATGTTTAGTTATTTATACGTGTGTGATCTGATGTGATGTGATGTGATGTGATGTGATGTGATGTAATGTGATGTGATGTAACTTTTTGTAGTAACAATAAAAATAAAAAACGTTTATTTATAAACGAGGACTGATTCGCACTCTTTGTTCACAGTTTTTAATTTTAAAAAATGAAGAATACTGTAAAAATAAAAAGTAATTTTAATTAATAAAATGTTTTTAATCGATAAAGAAATCACAGCAAAAACTAGTTCAAAGTGACAGTAAACTGTCAACAAAAAATTTTCTTTAATTATGCAATAACTTGATTATTTTTGATACTGTATTGTCGAGATTTATTTAGCTCTGTGCGTCAATTTTTTTCCTTCTTTTTTTGTTTCGAAATGTAAAATAGCATTTTCTTCAACAGATATGTTCAGTCAACATTTACTTATTTATCAATGGTCATTGTACTCTACTCTGCGTTGAAGCATGACGATACGTCGTTCCAAGACCGGTCAGTGAAAGAAGTTTAAAATTTTCAACGCTCACTTCAATGCTCAAGCTGAATTCAGGTAAGTGATGAATTTTGAATTTTTGTCCAGCACTTTGTCCGTTGAGTAACTGACGTTTTGGAAAGATCAGATTGAAAATTTATTTTTAAGATAATCGCATGGGAGACGAATTTCAAATTTATTTGTAATTGTGATTTGCAAATATTTGCCTTCTTCTTTGCAAGCTTTGTTGCAATGTGAATTAATTGTTTATTTTCTTTATTGACATTTTATTTAATGCTGCATAATATTGATACGCATTATCAGTATCTTTGCGCGACACATTCATTATCAAGCAAAAATTCTCAGTTCAGTAATAAGTTGATAATTGATTTTCTTCAGTGTTTTTTGGTCATTTTATTTTGAATCGATTCATGCAACAGGAAACAATTTTTTCTTTGAACTGATTGATTTTTTCCGTTGCAAATTTTACAGTATCTCTTCAACAGGGACCCGTTCACTGTCCCAGGGAAACAACGAAGCGTTGCATTTCGTTGACTTGTATTTTTGTAATTTTCTCATTTTAAAACAAATTTATTGTCATTTTTTGAATATCTGGTGTGAAAATTTTAAAATCGACAATTCAAATTGTAGTGTTCAGCTTTGTCATTTTGTCATTCGCTAATAGGGTTTTCAAGTAACGTTGGCCACTATTACGAATCATTTAATTTTCAATCGAAGTAAATCACGTTGTTGCATTGCACAAGGCAGTTCTTAACGATTTCCAAGAAACGCTTCAGTTTTTCAGCTGCAATTATTGTCTTTGCAACAAAGTAGACAACGTGAGAAGAGAATCAGATTGACGTTGAGAAATAATCTCAATTTATGTTCGATATCGAGGCAGTGCTGAGCAGTTGTCTTTTGGCTGTCAGAGTTATTTTTCAACATGTTCAATCTATAAACGGACATTTCAGTTTTGCAAATTGAGAAATGTGCAAAATTTGAACAGCGCTCTCTGTTGAACTTTATTTTTTATACTATAGGTGTACTGTAATTGTTTTTGAAAAAATATCTTTGCCAGCAATTTGCTAAACTAGTGTTGTCATCGTTGTTCACCATTTAAATTCAATGGGGCAGAAATGTCATCAAATGGGGGAAAATGATGTTTTTTCTTTTTTAAGATTGCAGCTTATTTTATTCATTAGTGTTTGATGAGCGGCGGGCTGAGCGGAAATGACTGAAATTGATTTAAAGTTGTTGAGAATGGTAGTTTTCTTTTCCTTTACTTTTCTGTGCCGACAGATATTATTTATTTTTGACAAATTTCGATATTTATTTCTGTGAGAATGGCAAAAATGAAAAAGAACAAAATTTTATTCATCTTCAAATAAATAGGTTGGGAAAAGTGTTTTTTTGTTTTAACGTGACGAAACTAGAATTTTTTGAACGATATGCCAACAATCTTTAATGTCAGTTGATGCATTTGCATCATTGCTACGTTGAATTGATCAANTTGGTGATCGGGTGCTGGAGAGGGTTCAGTTGATTTGGGTGGAATTGCAGCAACCATAATTTAGTACTTGTGATGTTTGAAATCTCTGCTATGAAACGCTGGTTGTGGAAAAATTTTTATCAATCCTTAAAAAGTTGGGATGAGCAGGGCGGGACATGTTCTCCCAACAGGGTCGGTGATTGTGGTAGTATTATTGTTGGTGAGTTTGTCGAGCGCATTCTGTTCTGATTGGGTGGAATAAGAAGAAACTGTGCGAATGAATTATTCNAAAGCAAAGCAAAGAATGCCAGGTGATAGTGANTANTTCATCGTTGTTGGCAGCCGTTCCTCTGATCGACATACGACGACTGTTGTGTGCAAAAAGGGCTTTTGAAAAAATAGCTTATCGCGTTCAGTTCAATTTACATCCTTTGAACGGCGTGCACACATGCTACACACATACACACACGCACACACACACACACACACANCACACATACAGAAGACGCACGCTACATGGGAGAAAAGTGAGCTTGGGTCCTCGAAATGCAGAATCCGAACGATGTACCAGGACGTATGGTGAAATTGTTTCATTGTCGTTACGTTTCAAATCAGCGATGTGCATATTGTACTTTGAGTGGAATGATGCATTCGTACACGCAGCTGTTGTACTTGAACAATGGAGGCATTGTTTGCTATTTGTTCATCGGCATCACGTTGATGTGCCTGTTTTGTTGCGTTCGTTTTGAGCTCGACGACGAGATCAATCTTTTCTTGTATGAACCACGCCCATTGCCGACTTGTTTAATCATCGGAGCCAGAAAATGCGGTACAAGGGCTCTTTTGCAATTTCTCAGCTTGCATCCCAAATTGCGCATCGTTACCCAAGAGTTGCACTTTTTCGACAACGATACCGCTTATGAACTCGGCTTAAGCTGGTACCGCAGTCAGATGCCTTTGGCCAACCATTCGGGCGGAGTGACGATTGAAAAAACTCCCGGCTATTTTACCAGCTTATTGGCACCGAGTCGAGTTTACCGGCTGAATCCCAAGATGAGACTTGTGTTAATTGTTCGAAATCCCGTCGTGCGTGCCATATCCGATTTCACACAGGTGGTCCACACGAAGCGATCGAAAGGTAAGCTGGTGCAGACGTTTGAACAAGCCGTTTTTGACAGAGACGGTTCGGTCCGGGTCGCTTACAAGCCGGTGCGTAACAGCTTGTATGCGTTGCATTTGCGCCATTGGTTGGCTTATTTTCCAATTGATCAGATTCACATTGCCGACGGAGATCGGCTAATTGAGGAGCCGATTGTTGAACTGCGTGCTGTGGAACGATTTCTCAACTTGCCACCGCATATTGGCGCTGAACAGCTCTACTTCAACCGTACAAAGGGGTTCTACTGTTACGTGCATCCCGTCGACGGTCCGTCCTGTTTGGGCAACACCAAAGGCAGAGCGCACGTCAGGGTGAGCGTGGAAGCTCGACAGAAGCTTCAAGAATTTTTTCAACCGCACAATAAGCAATTCTATGCGCTCATTAATCGCACTTTCAACTGGTAGTCAATCAATCAACCATGTAACGAACAATCAATCACCTTTATTATTATTATTGTTATTATCAGCATTATCATCAACATTATTATTGGTGTTGTTGTTATGGATGGTTAATTTTTCTTTTCTTAACACTAACAACGTTGCCAATGGAATCAGCTTTGTGTGTGGCATTGCTTCCAAGTAAGAGGCGTGCCATCGCGTTGTCGAAATTCGCTCAAAAAGCAGTCGCACTCGTCTCGAACACAAACCGCCTCTGGATACGCTGGACATTGACGGTTGTCGCAAGGATTGAATACCTTGCACCACCGACCTGGTCGAGATTCAATAGCTGTACAATTGTCGGTTTCCGGTGAACAACGTTCGCAAAGCCCACATTTTTCTGCAATTGAAAATTTCAAATTCAACCTCTCTCTGATCAATGAGCAAAAACAGTGGAAATGAAATAAATAATAAACGGACAAATTCTCCTTCACTGATTGCACACATGCTTGTTTTCTTGAAGCTCATTTTTTTATTCAGCTTATTTTATTTTCTTCTTGTTAAGCAAAATGGGGATTGTTTGCGTTTGCAGCTTTGAAAATGAAAAATTTTACGCAACCCTTGAAAAATAACGAACAAAATTTTCACTAATGGATTTCAGTTCTAGCCACGTTTAATGCTTTCACAAATTCATCATTTCTACTCGCTCGCTTGCTTGTTTGTCGGTATTTTTGCCAACACTGATTAGTTAAATTGACATTTCTACGTGCTTGAACATTTTGCATAAGCGTCATTTGCTTTTCTATTTTTTCACACCAATGACTGCAGCATTATGCTAACCGAGTTATTTGGGCACTTAAAAATAGGTATTAACGCTTACATACACGTACGTCATTAGTTCTTGGTGAGAAAACATAATCCTCGAAAATTGATAGACTAATAATTTTGATTGGACTTGCTTGTGCGCAGCAGCTATTCTGAAATTTCGGCAACTTTCTTCACATATGTTATCATCTTTAAATGAATTAAAACGCACATCCATTTCTACCGGTCTGTGTTATGATGCTTTCAAAGCCGCTGTTGGCAAGTGATGCTGAACGCCTAGAGTTCAGTTTGGGAAAGAGGGTTGTGTTTTTACTTAGGCTTGCTTTCAAACTACCTCTCTGCTTTTGGTTATAAATATGCGCATGTTGTTAGCACTGGGATTGTTCACTAATCATTTTCAAAAACCCTATCAATGTTGATTTTCTCAAATGTTCAAGTGAAAGATGATTAATAAGACAAAACAGAACAGCTTTTGATGATTATTATATTATGCATATTTTGTTGTGCTTCTTACCTACACATGTGTAGCGGTCACAGGGTACTTCACCTCCGCAGAATGCTGTGCTGATAACACATTCTTGGCAGGCGCTGCATTTGGTCGTTCGACAGTCGTTCGGCTTTGTTTTCCCATCAGACATTTTCTCAATTTTCGTACCATTTTTCATAGGTATGCAAATGTACTCGGACAAATCGTTCGGATTGAGCAGGCAAACATTTTCATCAGGGCAAGGATTTGATAGGCATGGATTTTTTGTTTCATTTGATTCTGTTAAAAATTCAACTAACCATTAATAACTGATTGCAACTTGTAATAATGATGATGATGATGATGAAATTGGAAAATTTTTCAATCCTTATTTCATTTTCATATTCATATGAATATATCTTACGTAATGAGCAAGTATTGTTGTTAGAAATGTTGCTTAATTAAAGGGGAATTTTGTTGCTTTCACAAATTAAGAAGACATTATGTTAAAATATGCATTACCAGCTTGCTTGTCTTCTGTCATACAATGAAGTTTGCATTTTTCAAAAGAGTTGAAATTGTTTTCGTTTCCCTTGCAACCACCGTAGGTGAACTTTTCGCACACACCTTTTTCAGAGTTGTAGAAGAAGCGTTTGAACTCTGCTCGACAAGGGCCTACATCGGCTGGCAAAGAGCATACCTCTTTCCACTCATTAATAATACTGTAAATCTGGTGGCCGTTTTGAAACTGAAATTACATACATATATACAGCATATATGAATATCATTATCAAATGATGGCAGTTTTTTTTCTTCTTTTTAATTTAAATTCATCTTTCTTACCAGTACAAGGAAAAAGAACAGAATATTGGAAATGTGCAACATGATAATAATTTTTATTAATCGAAGTGTTTTAATCGACTGTATTTCTGCTTTGTTGGTGTAAATGGTTAATCAAGCGATTCGATTAATTGATAAGTGAAAATAAAAATTTGAATAACATTATCACGTATTGCATATTATTTCGCTTAGGGTTATTTCAAGGAAAGGTACATTTTTCACTTCAAGCTGAATTTCATGTTCAGTTTATCCTTATTATTATTTATTATTTGGATGGATTTTTAGTTTAATTTATATTTTATTGAAAAGAATAGGTCAGAATTAGAAAATGTGCTTCTTTCTCAGTTGACGCTTTCTTCACGAGTGACCAGGACAGTAAGTAAGTAAGTAATGAACAAAACTGGGTGACACTATTTATAGAGTTGTACGAAAATTTTGTGATATTTGAAAATCTTTTTTTTCAAAACAATTGTAAATTCACTGATCCACCAATGAAAAATTGGCGATATTTTTGAATATTCTCAGGTAGTTTATTAAAAATGTATTTTTCATTTATTGCACGAATATCTTTCTTCTTCTTCTTCTTCTTTTTCTTATTGTTGTTATTTGATAAGTTTTCCTTCTTTTCTTGAGTTCATTGAGTTATGATTCATTTTTGAAATAAATTTTAATTGAAAAGTTCGTTGACTTTTTCGTTGAAGAAAAAGCTTTTCACTTGAGAAACATGAAGAGGCCGTTTTCATCGTGTCTTGAAATATTTTTTACCATGTCAGGGTTGGCTGTGTGGATGTCGCCCATTTTAAGCGTGACTTTTCCCGCTCCCGGCCACTGTGTGACCTGCTTCAACCACCGCACAAGGCCAGTCGGTAACCCGAACGGCAGCCCAGCGCATGCTAAAAAGCAGGAGCTGCATCTGCGTTGACCATTACACACAAAACTGTGTGCAATGTTATTGTTGAACAGCAAAGTGACGTTTGCATTGTTGGGTATTCTGTGTTAATTTTGTGGAATAAATTTTATGAGAAAAATTATTATTTATTGTAATTATAGGATGCATGGTTTGCCAGATATTTTCGGCACATCTGAACAAAGGTGAACGAGCATATTTGAAAAATATCCCCAGAATTTCGTACAAATCAGAAGTCGACATGGCTGAAGAATTTATTAGCAACGAGCATCAATTACAAAAACCACAAAAGGTGATGATCAACAGCATCGTTTCAACTGCTGCAATTTCTCAGAAAGGTTCGTCTTTTTTTGGAATCGAATAAGGTTCACCACTTATATATACACAGGTTGTGTGATGTGAATTTAATAACAAAAGTTAATCGTAGATTTTCATCTGCTATTGAAAGGCTAATTACAATTATGCTACTATGGGTCACACTTCAATGAGATTTTATTTCATTTCAAACTATTCAATAGATGAGAAAAACGAAGATTTTAAAGAAATTAACGGCAAGGACGAAGCCGAAGCATCCGGCGACGGTCTCATTGATCTTCCAACTATCATCCCGACAACCTCAATGGAAACAGTTTCCGTTGAACCGTCAAACGATGACGATATCACCATGGTAAATCTTACCCAGGCTGAGATGCACAAAAAAACTGAAGAAAAAAACAACTGATCCAACGGATGGATGGGATGTACAGACAGACGGATCGATACACAGTTAAATATATACATATATATGGATAGATAGATAGATGCATTGTTCTGTGAGAGAAGCATCTTCCATTTATTGTTGTTGTTATTTTCTTGTATACAATTCAAATTTCTCTTTTAAAAACTGATGTTGTTCATTGTTTAAGTAGAAATTAAACAAAGAAATATCAACAATAGCAGAACAATTTAAAAATTCGCTTCACAGTCAGCGATCTACGAGCTAGGACAATTTCCGCTTGAAGTTGTTGTTCTCCACCAGACTGTTGTCGACGGACATTTCAACCAATTGAGCACAACTCTTTGGAAACCAACCACGCCGAATGTTATGGCAATTGCATTCGTCTCCGCAATTGGTTAGCATCAAAATACCGTACATCCAATGACTGCTCCATCTAGAAACAAGCACCCGTTCGCCAACAGCCACCGGAAGTCTAAATTCGTGAAGAAGCCACGGCTGCAATGCACAAGTGGAAAATCCATGCTTGAAAGCCCATACACGACCGTTGTAAGCACGGACGATTTCGTATTCTTCGGAAAAGTTCTTCTTCTGCCTCTTCTGTTCAAGTTGCTCAATCTGAAAAAACAACACTGATCATCAACCAATGGTGATCATCACTGGAACCTTGAAAATTATTAATACCGTCAAGTCGTACTGACTGCTTCCACATTTCACTGGATAACAAATGCCATCTCCAGACGGTCTCCAAAGTTCACGAAAGTTCGCCTTCCAACCAAGGTCGTATGGATATACGAATTCATCTGAGCGCTTTCTCAAATTTGCCTGCATGTGAAATGTAGAGACAATTTCAGAAATAATACTGAATTATTATTACTATTTTTAGTTACCTTTTCACAGATGTACACTTCAATACCGGTACGATTGCGGAGGATGAGTTTCAGATGACAAATGAACAACAGTCCAACTGCGATGAGCACTCCAAGTGTCAAGGCGATGCTGAAGCACATGAACAACAGCAATGATATATTAAGATGCTGTCTTTTCGGATTGTAGTACACTGAATACCAGTTCTGAACCAAATAGAATTTAGTTTTTTTTTAAAAAAAAGCAAACTGAATGAATGAGAATCATCAAATGTTGAAACATACGCTGAACATAAATTTATATATACAGCATCCTTGAATAATGGTCGCGTGAAGGCAACTGATAACAATCCAAAACAGAAACATGAAGAAAAAGCGATGATTTAAGAAGCCGCAACAGTTATTTATCCAAGGGCAGTGGTGGTCCATTTTCAACACACATCTGTTCAACAAATAACAACTTGTGTGCGTAAGTACGGCTAGGAGGAAATCAGATGATCTGTTACCGATTGCATTTACGGCAGTGATGCGATCGAGGTGCTTTGTAACCTTTACACAATTTACAATATTGCAAGTATTTTTTGTCACCGTGATTCATCTAAAAATCAGTATATGCAATTGATAATCTACTTTCAGGATTATGAAACGAACAAGGTATGATTTCATTTGTTATTACCGGTGCCCAACCTTTTCGAAGAAAACCCGGACCAAAGTATGTGGCGCAAAAGAAGTTGCTCAACACCATCATGCTGCACCACGTGAAAAAGGAAACATTGAGCCAAGCAAAAAAGCCATCGGTTAATGGCCACCAAGTGATGGCAGAAAAAATTGTCACAATACTTATGTAAGATATAAGTGCCAAGCTGGCGATAGGTCCGAAATGAAATAAACGTTTGCCAAAGTCGAACAGATCAAATTTTGGCAACGCTTCCATTTTACAATTTGCACTTTGAACTCTAAAAATGCTTTTCAGTCTGAATTTTCATCACTGGCAGTTTCCAGAAATTGAATGAAGAACAAACAGTATTGAAAAGACTTGGTGAAATTTTCACTTGGACAATGTGGAAGTGAATTTACAAAATTTGGAAAGAAAACTAAAGCAAAAGTAACATACAATACAATTCCAATCGTACCTGATCAAGAATTACTATCATGAATCATCAGCTGAAGTATTCACGTTAAAGTGGGTTCAGTCAGTTCATTTCTTCTTATCAAAATCACAAGCACTGTCAACACTAATGGATTTCTAACAGCGACAAAAAATCAAGACAACACTGAAAATCGTGGAGGCATAAAATACTTACAAAAATTTTTTTTTAGTAACTGGCTGAAACAGAACAGTAATTCCAGCGCCTGTAACAGACAGTGTGAAACTATTTTATAAAAACGACGATGGCGTTTTCGAGTAATCTACTGTTACAGTAAGCAAATTATGTTATTGCAGGTTTCATTGTGAATTGTGTGCATTTTTTGATAAAATAATTTACAAATTGTAATATTTAATAATTCACTTGATTTAATATTCTTCTAAATATTTTTTTAAATTTATTTTATTAATAACAAACTCTTCCTATTAACGATTTTGAAAATGAAGTTTTCAATAAAGCAAACTGCATATAAAATGAATAAAACTTCACAAAATTAAAAAATAGTAGTAGTAATGTTGTAATTGTTTAAAGTTAAAGTTTATTTCATAGAAATGCTGCTAATTTTTCTCTGTGTGTGAGCTTTTTTTTTCAAATTTAATCACAGTTGTTTAATTTGATTTCCTGCGCAGATTAAACTGTCATTTAAAATTTTTTCGCATTTTCCCATCAGTGATTTGTTTTATTGATTTCAAAACACTGCTACTCTCGAATGTTTACTTTCATTGTTCATGCAAATCGTGTAATGTGATTCAGTGCTTTGAAATTTTGAATTCAGTTTCCTATTATCAGCGTCAATCATCGATCGCTTTATAATTAGTAAATTGAAAGATCATTCAATTTGAATGATTATTTATTCGAACAATGGGATAATTTTTCCCTTTTGAAATGAATACAGCATTGCACTTCTGTTTATGTTTAAAACAGGCATGATTAATCAATGAAATCAATGGTTATTAAATTTATTTCAAAAAATTTCATTCGTGTAACTTTGCGAAATCTTTGATGTATTTGTAAGTTTGTTCAAAGCTTGTTCATATTCAGTATTATGTCACAAGGTAGTAAATAAAGTGTGGCAGTTATCAGTAAATCCTTTAACAAGTATTAACATTATGGTTAGTAATTGAATATGCTCGTAATAATTTCATAATTACTTCATACTGAGTGATTATTTTTTAAGGAATAATAAATGTGCCAAGAAAACAGTGATGCTTTTATTCATTCAGCGTATATCCTGATCTTATTTATTATTAAAATTTTTATAGGTTAAGATTTATTTATTATTAAATGATGTTTTTACGGAGAATGATTAAGTGGTTGAAAATCGATTTTTGAATTTCTATAGCAATGAAGATAATCGTGCTGACTGGATGTTTGCTCGTTGCTATGCAAAATTACCTTTACATGTACGTTTGTATTATTTGGTTGATGAAATTTTCATTTTCATGATTGTTTAAACGGTTTGCATGAAATGAAATCCAATTAATAATCATTTCATTGGCAATTTCTGTTTGATTTAGTCTTCAGCTGTAAACTACTCCGTCATCTGTTATGATTTGAATTACTACCTTCAAATCATAACCACTGATAATTATGGCAAGCATTATGGTGTTTAAAATTAAAAGTCACATAATTCTAAATTAAATAGTCCTGACAAAAAAATTTACAAGCTATCCCCGTTCTGTTAGCTATGTTTAAAGAAGCTGTAATTTGTCGGGTATGGTGATTTTAGCATCTATTCGCACGAAGTTTTGTTCTTTTCATTTCACTAATAGCACTGTTTGTTACAACTGTTGCCACTGATGACGTTTATGAAAAATTTCAGTTTCCTATTAGAATTTTAAAGCGGAATTTTTAAATTTATTATTGCACAATTAATGATGCGAAATTATTTTTTCGAGTTATTTACTTTACAAATTTCAACTTTTCAATTTTCAAAATACATCATTTCTAAAAGTAACATCCAGCGACAATTGTTACGTAGTAAGCATTGCTATCAGTGCCTTTTTCACATCGCCTTGGTACTTCCTGAGCGTTTTTTCAGCTGTACACTTTGTCAATTCCATTTCGTTTATCTGAAAAAATATTATCAAACAGCAATTACATTTCAAATAAATAAACTTAAAATACCAATAATTCTACATCTTCTTTTTTGATTACAATTGTAGTGCCTTCACCTGGCTCGTTTAATTTAGTTTTGCTCGTATCCAAAATGTTAGTAACAGCCTAGTAGATAAATAAATAACTGAGTTTATACATGTTTGCTTATAATGTATGCAAAATAATACCGATTGAGTAATTTGTGATGGAATTTCTTTCTCCTCTTCATAATCGGTCACCTTTTGTAAATCAGCTGCACCGCTATCATATTTATGCACTTGTGCTTTCTTAGGTTGATTGTACTTCTCACCGTCGTCTTCATCCATGACGATTGATTCAAGTGATTCTGCTTTTTTTTACTTTAAAATCAGTGTTTACATAAACTTCAGATTGTAAAAGAACTATTCTACTTGTTTTGAATGTTGAAACTAACTTAATTTCCTTCATTAGCAAATTTCTTATACTTTTATGACACTGAACCAAATAATTATGTCGCCATTAAAAAACATTTTAAGCTCATTATAACTCGCTGAAAACATTACATTAGAAAAAATTTAAGTTAACTACATAGACGTAAAAATAATTTCAAAATATTCAGTGTGTAAATGAGTGCTCAGTGTCAGTACTCAATTATTCTATTGCCAACTAGTTAGCTTCTCAGGATAAATAAAATGATTAATTGCAATAACAATTTCAGAACCCTGTGGTTCTACTTCCATTTATACTTTAACTATATTTTAAATTAAATTCTAAATTCTTTTTTCCAAATGGAGTCCCAAAGCAAACCAGCCATCGAATAAATTTAAATAGCTTCATCTGCTAGCACAAAAAAATGATTACATGCTTATTTAAAAGAATTCATTCAATTAAACTCTTACTTGATAATCAAAAAAATCAACACAATGTCAGCGGCGTTAAAGTTTGTGAATTTTCATAAAGCATATGCAGCCACCGTATCTACAGAATGAAGGTACTTGCATTATATTAAATGAACTTAACTTTTTTTGCTTAAAAATATTTTACTACATTATACTTTGTTAAAGTTGTTGCTGTTCATTTTCCATTCTACTAGTCATAAGAGGAAGATTTATTAACATACTAATAGACATTTCAAAAAATGGTGAAATAATTTTAATTGCATGTATTATTTTAGTGAATTATTTAAAATTATACAACATATAAAGATGAATTATGCTGCTCAATTTTAAAATAGTAGCACTAGCATATTACAAATAAATAGTTTGGCATGTTTAGATAGAATAATTCAAACTTGAAATTCAGTTTTTATTTATCGTAAGGCAAAGTACATGTACTGTAAGACAAAGAAAGTTCTTGTTTGTCAGTTGCATGTGCGTTTTTCGTTCCGTTCTCTTTCTCGTTACATGCATCTAAATTTAAGTTGAAATAAACAATTGGTAATTCGAATTTACATATTACTGTGTTTCTTTTGAATTGAATTTTTTTGCATTTATCGTCAGTCAGATGAAAATTATTAGTATTTGATTTCTGCTTTAGGATAGTAGAATGCCTCCAGTTGATAACGTGAAGAAACCACAAAATCTTGGCAGTTTATTGGAACTGATTTTCAATAGCAAAACAATTACTGTTGTGAGCGGCCGTCGATTAAAGTTGAACAAAGTATGTCACAGTTGTGTTTACGATGCACGCATTTTTAGAACGTTTGCTTAATAATAATCATAGGTACTTCGAATGTAATAGATTTTAATCAGAAAGTAAATATTTTATTCTTGATTTAAAATTTTTCATTTAGTAGAAATCATTTCAGTCTCTTTTTACATGTTTTTCAACATATTTTTGTGTTATGTAAGGCAGTAAATATTTTAATTCGATATTATGTTATTTGATAAATTTGACGATAGAAAAGGGAAATATTTTATTTTCAAGCAGTGCAAAATAGGTACTGCGTTCATAACTGTAATTTATATTTTAGATTAATGATTATCTGTTATCTATTGGCTCGAAACCTTGTCAAATTGCTGATATAAGTTCCATTGCAGGTAAGGAATATTTTGTTAATATTTAATTTTACGCTGTTGGGAGGAAAGCTTTTGTTATTATTTACGTAAATTTGGCATCAGCTTTCGTGAAGCCGGTTTGAACGTTTCAACTGTTTTTGCGAATTTTATTATTTAAATCTACATTATTCGATTGGTGATGAAAGTTTTGTTTTTTATTTAACTTTGAAATGAAACACGCGAGCATATTATTGAACATCACGCGTCACAGGCGATGTTACGCATGCTTGATAAAGCACCTTTTTCTAAGTGTTTTGCATTAATCATTAATTTTTTTCTATTAATGCGGGAATTTTATTTGTGCAGTACGTCTTTGAAAGTTTTGTTGTTCTATGTTTAAGATATATTTATTTATTTATTTATATTTATATATTTAATTCGTGAAAATGATAAATTATCGGCCTAGTTTCCATTCAAAATTTCCATTTTTCAATTTGTAATTGTCTCTTTGAAGGGTTTAATATTTTAATCTTTTACTTTGTAACAAAAACGAATGCATCTTTCAAATGCGGATACTTTGTATTGGTAAACAATTGACAATGTCAAGAATGATGAACAATATTGTGAACGAGAAAAGAATTTGTTAGTTATTATTGATGAAAATGATGGATACGTTGTATTAAGTTGACGTGCTTGTCGTAAAGCTCTGCAAACACAGTTGCAGGATTGAAACGCGTTCATACAAGGAGCATTGGGAACTCGTTTTTATAAAAAGAGATAGACTGGGGTTTTTTTATTCCGTACTTGGATGGTGAATGTGATTTAACCGAGAAAAAACGAATGATAATGCTATGATGTTGTTGTTGTTGCTGTTGCTGTTGCTGTTGCTGCTGTTGTTATTGTTGATGATGACAACTGCTGGTCTGTCTGTCTGCCTGCAAGCAGCGTTGGTTAAATTTTTACACGGCAAAATTTACTTCCTTATTTATGACTAGCGCGGAGGATGCGTTTGATTGGTTGAATTGTTTAAGCAAAAGAAAGAAGCGTCTCTGGCTTCATTGTTGATGATAATTGAAGTGTTTTCTGGCAGTTTGTGCACGTTTTTGTGCTGTTTTTCATTTCTGCTCTGAATAGTGTTGTTTTGATTGCAATTTTGGCACGCTGTTTGTTGGTGACGTTCAAATCGGTCTCACGATTTTTCTATTTGATTGCTTGATTAATTAATGTACATTTCTGTATTATGTGAAATTGAATGCATGATCAGATTTTATTTTCTACAAATGCAAAACTGAAAAACAGTCGCAGCAGAAGCAGCATTGAACAGCTTAATCAACGGCAGTATATTAATAATTTGTTTTGTTTGCAATTGGCTAGTTTGAACCGTTTGGTTATGTTCGCAGCTGCTTTGTTTGGATAGTTCAGTTTTGCTTGTTTTCTTTATTACTACTTTTTATTTATTTACTTTTGGCATGGTGATTTGTTTGTGGTGGTCTGTATATGGTTGGCAATTGAAAATTGTTTAGAGTGCAGAAACATTGTCAGTCAAACTCCGTTGTTCTTATCTTTGCATCACTGACCGCACTGTGATGGATCAGCAGACGAACACAAAACGCGAGGAGCCACAGCAACAGCAACAGTCACAGTCACAACCACAGCCACCACCACCACCACCACAACAACAACAGCCACAGCCACAGCAGCAAAATAAGCAGGCGACTTCCGGTCGAGAGAGTGACTCAGACGACGAGGACAGCAATTCTCCGTTGGAAGAGAGCCCTTGTGGACGATGGCAGAAGAGGCGCGAACGAGTTCAGCGCCGCAACGTGCCCGGAATTGACGCCACCTATTTGGCGATGGACAACGAGCTAGGGGTCGAAGTAGCCTGGAACGAGGTTCACTTCAACGATCGTCGCCAGCTAATGCTTCAACAGCGCAACATCTGCGCCATGTTTGATCGCCTCGTTGAACTCGACCACCCGTACTTGGTCAAAGTGCACAGCTATTGGCTGGACGAGGACCGGGCTCGGGTAGTTCTGATCACCGATTACATGTCGTCCGGCTCGGTGGCTCAATTTCTGCGCCGGACCGCTCAGGGCGGCGTCTCGACCAAGCCGCCTTCGAGCAGCGGTCGGTCGTGGCGCAAGTGGTGCTTGCCGGTGCTGTTGGCTTTGGACTATTTGCACAGCTTCGAGCCGCCAGTCGTGCACGGCCATTTGACCAACAGCGCAATTTTCATCCAGCAGAACGGTGTGATCAAAGTAGCGTTCGTTATGCCCGAAGGGGCGGCGGTCGAATTGCACGGCTTGCGAAGTGCGGCGACAAGCCGCGAAAGCGCCCGCCAACACCACCAGCACATGTACTACGTGGCGCCGGAGTGTCGGGCGCCCGGCTCCAGGGGCACCGTCCAAGCGGACATTTACGCGTTCGGCGTCTGCGCGTTGGAGATGGCGGCGATGGGCTTGCTTGGCGACGGCGACCAGTTGACCAGGGCTTTGCAGTCGCTGGAAAATCCCTCACAACGGCAGCTGGTGGAACAGTGCCTCAGCACGGTCGCGTCGCAGAGACCCACCGCCCATCAGTTGATTTTCCATCCGGCCTTGTTCGAGGTGCCGTCGTTGCTTTTGCTAGCGGCGCACGAGGTGCTCCGCGGTCCGGACTCGTTTTCTGAATTCGACCCTGCCGCCGCCGCTGGCGCTCGTGGCGGTCGTCATGCTAGTAGCGTTGGTGGCATTGGTAGTAGCGGCGGCAAGCTGCCTGGCCGGCGGCAATCAGGGGTGTTGGCGGAGTTGGTCGGCGTGGACGGCACGCGTCATGTGATGGTATGCCGCGAGGATGTGAACACGCATGATTTGGAAAAGTTGCTCGAAGACGTGCGCAACGGCATTTACCCTTTGGCCGGCTTGCAGCACCGTTCCTCGGTCGATGGGTCCTACGTTGCCGGTGATGATGATCGCTGCCCTGTTGGTACTGGTGATGGTGTTGATGCTTCGGCAGCCTCTGCTGCTGCTGCTGCCGCTGCTGGTGGTGGTGGTGTTGGTGCCGGTGATAGTGGTGGTGGTGGTGGTGGTAGTGGTGGTGGTGATGCGGCGGCCGTCAGGGTGGGGTCGTCGTCGACGTACGACGTTGTCTCGGGTCGAGGGTTGGGCGTGGCAGGAGACCATCGCGGTTCTTCGTTGTCGCCGTCCAGACTGAGGCCGTTTGGCGGCGATTCGTTGACCAACGGTTTGCAGCGCGGCGCTTCAGCCTCGCTGATGGAGCCGAAACACGAGGCGAGGAAAAAGCCGAGCCGTGCCGGCGAGTTCGAGGAGACCCGCGAGTTGGTGGAACTGTCGGCTGAGGTGAGACCTGCCGAGCAGAGCGGCGCGTACGTGCTGGCGATGATGCTCAAGTTCGAGGACCGTATGAATCGCGAGCTGACCGGCCAGTTCACCGACGATGAGTCACCCGAAGCATTGTCCGACGAACTGGTCGAGTACGGCTTCGTCCGACCCCGCGACCACCACCGGCTTGTCGACCTGATCGGCCAGGCGATGGCGTTGTGTCGCCAGTCCCAAGCCACGGTCGACGAGATTAGTTGAATCCAATGCAGAGCAATACATCGACTGTGGTGTTATTATTCCACTTTTCCCAAACGCTCGTGTTGACCAGTAAACAATACGACAATTAGTTACTTTGTTTATTTTTTCCAAAAAACAGCAGCATTTGGAAAAAAATATAAGTTTATTTTAGAACTCTCACCTTCGGTTTGGTTGTTTTATGCAGTTGATGTTGGCATTATTGTCATTTTTAAAACGCAGTTGCACAAAGTGTTGCTTTTAGCTTTGTATACATATACATACATACATACATACATACATACATACATATATATATATATATATAGTGAAAAATCTTCTTTTAATTGAAAATCTAAGAGAAAACGTACACTTTGAAATTGTGGTTCACCTTTCCTTCGGTCTGTTTCTCATATGTGTGTGGTGGACGATTTTTGCGATAAAATTTGCACCGATGAATATTTTTGTCTTGTAATTGTGCTTTTTCTTAAAATAAATTGCAAGTATGACAAATTTAGCTACTTTTGATACGTTATAACAACAGTTTCTTCTAACCACTTCAAATCAACAGTGCATCTTTTACAGACAAAGACCGCGTGTTGAGGTACCTATTCGATATTAGTTGTCGCAATTTGCTGCCTTTGATTTTTGTCAATGGCGACTGCGTCGGCGGTGTTGAAGAATTGGCTAGATTGGTCGAAAAGGGGGTTCTCAAAGAATGGCTTGCCGATCATCAGTACGACCTGGTGGTCATTGGCGGTGGATCCGGCGGCCTGGCCGCTGCTAAAGTATTATTTGTTGATTACGAAGCAAAGCAACAGAAAAAAAAGGATCACCTCATATATATATATACGTTTTGTTACGTAGGATGCTGCCCTGGCCGGCAAACGTGTGGCTGTTTTGGACTTTGTGACTCCGACTCCTTTGGGAACGACGTGGGGTAGTGTCGACCAGAGCACTGGCTTTTAATATACGGTATATTTATTTATTTTTTTATTCGGGGGTGTTTTTCTTCAGGTCTGGGCGGTACGTGTGTCAACGTCGGCTGTATTCCGAAAAAGTTGATGCATTGTACCTCATTGTTGGGCAAGAATTTGGCAGACGCGAGGAAGTTTGGTTGGAAATATGGAGAAGAGGGTTAGTAAGAGAGGCTTTTTTGTTCACTTGATCATTGTGCAATATTTTTTCTGTTTTCGTTTCAGTCAAACACAGCTGGACAGATATGGTAACTGCAATCCAGTCTCACATTACAGCGTTGAATTGGAACTATCGTGTTCAGCTGCGTGAAAAATCCGTCACATACTTGAACGCATTTGGCACGTTTGTTGGCAGTCATTCGATCAAAGTATATTTCAAAAAATAAAATAAAATCATTAATTTCTCTTTTTTATAATGTCAAAATTGATTAAAATTTAAATTTTTAGGCTACGGACAAACGTAATAAAGAACAAATCATCACGTCGGATCGATTTATCATCGCCACGGGGCTTCGTCCTCGCTACTTGGATGTACCCGGAGTTAAGGAGTACTGTATCACAAGGTTGCGTAGAAATATTTTTTGTTTTCTTGGGGTTAAGTTTTATTGTTAATTTTTTTAAATTCTAGTGACGATCTTTTTTCACTTCCCTACTGTCCAGGAAAAACACTGTGCGTTGGCGCGTCTTATGTTTCACTGGAGTGCGCCGGCTTTTTACGCGGACTTGGTTTGGACGTGACCGTGATGGTACGGTCGATTTTGTTGCGTGGGTTTGACCAAGACATGGCCAATCGTATTGGCAACCACATGCAAACTGTCGAAGGTGTACGATTTATTTACAAGTGCATCCCGACGAAGGTACTGTATGATTGATTGAGTGATTGATAGGTTCTCTAGTGTTCGATTGTTTAATTGATGTGATTGATTTTAAGATTGAACGTTTGCAAGATGGTCAGCCAGGGTTGTTTCGAGTCACTGCCAAAAAAGAAGACGGTGAAGAAGTTGTCGACGAATATAACACTGTAAGTTAATTTCTTTCAATTCTCCTACAACTGATTGATGTACAGTGTTCAGTTGTGAAGTTCAGGTTTCAAGTACAAATTAATTTGTTGAATAAAACTTTTTTGTATTTGTGAATTAATTTAACTTTTTATATTTAATTGCAAAGGTTCTGATCGCAATCGGACGAGATGCTTTGACGGACGCTTTGAATTTGGACAAAGTTGGTGTGGAAACGAATCCAGAGTAAATTACAAACAATCTTGCCAGCAAGTTGGGGAAAGTTGACTTTTCAATCGAGTGTTATAGAAACAAGAAAATTCTCTGTTATGCAAATGAACAGAGCACCACAGCTCCGTACATCTACGCCATTGGAGATGTACTGGACCGTGGTTTGGAGCTCACTCCGGTAGCTATTAAAGCTGGCCGCTTGTTAGCCAAACGCATGTTTGGTCTTTCCAGCATTTTGGTTGGAAGCATTTATTTATTTTTTTTTCCATCATCACGACTTTAATTCGACAACTTTTCAATATTTTAGTGCGATCGTTATTTGACTCCGACTACTGTATTCACACCGTTGGAATATGGTTGTTGTGGTATGTCAGAAGAGGAAGCGATTGAAGAGTATGGTGAGATCAACATTGAAGTACGTTTTCTGTTTTGCTCTTTAAATCATCTTGAAATTTCAGGAAACTGAACTGAGGCATGTTTTCTTCTGTTTTTTTTATTTAGGTTTTTCATTCATATTTTACACCACTTGAGTATACTGTTCCGAAACGTGATGATTCTGAACACTGCTATGCAAAATTGATCTGCAACAAACAGGATGATGTATAACAGCAATTGAAGTGTCTTTTACGCATGAAAAATGTGCTGCTTTTTTTCTACTGTTTTTCAGATGCGCATTTTGGGATTTCACCTGCTTGGTCCAAATGCCGGTGAAATAACTCAAGGTTTTGCGATTGGTTTGAAATTGAAAGCAACTAAGCACGATTTTGATCTGCTAGTCGGCATACATCCAACCTGTGCAGAAGTGAGTTTTGCAAATTTTTGTAGCACAGTTTTTATGTTTAAAATTTTCATTTTCAGGTTTTCACTCAGTTGACAGTGACCAAATCTTCTCAGCAGGTACTGAAGAAAACAGGCTGCTGAGGTTAAGCTGCTTGTTGACGTTTTTGGCGCTTTTCTGAAGTGCTAAATATATCGTTCAACAAGCGCGATATTGATAATTATTTTAAGATGTGAGCTGTGACAAACATTGCATAAACCATTTCTATGCGTGGCAATGTTTCGATGAAACACATCTCTTTTATTTTTTTTTCATTTCTGATTTTTGATGATTGTTTTAGCTTTTTCTCTAACTTTTGACTTACTCATCATTCGTGTTTTTGCTTTTTCTGTAATTTTTGACTTACTCATCATTTGTATCATTCAGTAACTTTTCATATCGTTTGGCAGTTAGTTGGTTCTGATTTTCGACTTTTGGCTTCGAATTACAATATATCATTCATTTCAGAAAAATTAACATTAAGTAATAATTCGTGAAAGATGAAACATTTCATAATGTTAATGTATTATTGGTACAGTTGTGAATAAATTTGATTTCTTTATTGTCTAAATTTTGCTTACAGAGAAATATAAGTTAACGAATGAAATCATTGCATACCGTCAACTTGACACCAAATTGTGCACGTGTGCATATAAACTGGAGAACGAAAATTTTAAATAATTTTCAAAATGTCTATAGAACAAAACTTTTGAATTTAAATTGAAATGCCGCAATTTTACGAAAAGATTATGCAATGAAAATCGACAAACTTTCTTTTATTTGACTAACTTTATACTGTAGTGCGATAAAGATGAGCAAGTTTCAATAGTGAAGTTATCATTTTCTCTAAAAAATACGTACACAGATTGAATTAATAATCACTATTTATTTGTTCACTGACATACACCAGCAGATTGAATATTCAAAATTAAACACAAACGTGAGCATGCACATTCATTCATTAATTATTTTCTTCAATATTCCACAAACTTTAACAACAAATGCTATGTTCCCCAAGTAGAATGCAAGTCGCACATGCGCATGAAATGCATACTATAAAAGCTGACCTATTAAAAATTTGAACTTTATGAATTACACAATAAGAACCGTGTAATATTATGGTAGATTTTTTTCACTTATATTTTCTTTTTTATTTTTGATTAATCATCTCATTATTTTGAAAAACATGAAAGCCATTGCTTTAATTTAATTGTTAAATTGTAATTTCAGCAAAAAAATTTATATAATTATGAATTTTATGTTGAAGTACTTTTGAACAGTGCACTGTATTAATTGCTCTTGATAATCTAATCGTATCTACAAAAAGTAGTTTTTACTCATAAATTTAACTGGCGGAATGTGTTTGCGCCACATTTGAAACAGTCTTATTTTATATCATTTGCAGTTTGAAGTTTCAATTATATTTTCTGACCAGTAAAGGTAAGTTACAGTTTTTTATTTTTTTGATAAATTCATGCATTTCTTTGTTTATTGGAAGCAGTCGATTCTGAGCATGAATGAAGGGAATTTTTCACACTGAGTCTGTAGATAAATAGTAGGAAAGAGATCTTGAAGTTTGTTTTACATCTGCAGACTCGTTTTAGTTTTTCTACGTCATTATTCAAGCTACTTATTACTTACTAATAATTATGAAGAAATTAGCATTATTATCCAAAGCGTTACGTTACAGTTAAATTATTATTATTATTATTATTGCAAATTTTGCTTATGTTTCAATGTACAAAATATTTTGAAAATGCAATATCGATGCATGTTGATTGTAATGGAATAAGATGATAATGATAAGCGAGTTTTCAGTTGAAATCTTTTTCGGAATTTATTTTTTGATCGTTGTTTTTATATTGATCATATAGGATATAATTGTTTTTATCTCTTTTAAATAATAAATTAAAATGAATCAATTTATTTAATGCAACGCTAGAAGCGTTTGATACATGCATACTTGTATCGTATGATCGTTTATTGTCATATCTGCAAATGTAAATGTTCACATCTTTCGTATGTAAATTTATAGTATTAATCTTGTTTTTCTTTTGTGTTATAAGTATGTAATTAATAATTTCAATGATTTTTTTGAAGAAAGTATTTTTTGCATGTGATCTGATGAAAGAATATATACATTTTTCCACGTGTAACAATTGTTACATTCATTGAATTGACTATACTTCAAGAATTGTACTGGTCTATTTTTAACGATTTGATTTTCACGTTCGACGTTCGAACAGTAAGACGAGTTAGTTTTGTATTAAAAAATGGATGAAATTGTTGCTGGGAAAGTTTTAAAGTTCCAAATGAAATTTTCAAACTAATTTCGCTTTCACATCGATCCTTTTTCACAGCACCAAACAAGGAAGATACCATTTGTGCACGCATTGTTGCGGTGTTGCTGATAATTTTTTGTTGTTGAGAGTGAAATTTTGAGATTTTTGTAATTTTTTTGCTTGTAATTGAAGAAAAAAGTTTTTTATTCTACTCGTTGAAAGCTGCGATTGCTGGTCGACTGTCCAAAGTACGGTGCGCACAGTTTAGATGAGTTTTTATCACATTTGACCAAGCTCAGCAGCAATTGGTTTTGTGGGTGAAAATGAGAAATATTCAAATTCAATCAAATTATCCATCAATTTGTATATTGTTTTTTTCTTACCATTTTCTGTCGTCACTGGTGAATTTATAGTGGGTAAATGGGAATATTGCAAGGTCATTATTTTCGACTATCATCTGCAGTTAATTTTACGCATGGACGATGAAAATATTAGCAACATGGAAGTTGGGTGTTTTGAAGATTTGAAATTTCACAATGAGCCCCACTAATGAGTGGAATGCATGGATAAAATTGACCAGTTGTTATTCATCACAGTATATATATGTGTAGGCTTTTCATATTGTGGATCTATTCCACTTAGCACTTGTCAAAAAAATAATATTTTAATTTTTTAAATTATTACATTAAATTTTTGCAACAAACAAAAGTGAAATCAATAAAAATCGAATCAAATGCAGTTGAATTGAATAAGATAAATTGGAAAAGTTTTGTTGCTGAAAATAGAGAGCTTAAAATTTCCATCGATTTGATCAGTTTTCAAAAAAAAAATTTCACGCGTGATGTGTGTGGTTTTATATTTTTGAAGACAAAAAAAGGGTTTTCAGTTGCGTAGTGTTGCACAATGGTTGAAAGCACGAAATTGGAATTGAAAGAAGCAACGATGAGAAAATTCTGGTAAAAGCAATTTTCATGTTGAACCGAAGAAAAAATTTCACGCAACCAGTTAAAAGAGCAGCATGTTTGACGTGCAAATATTCCAATGATTAGATGTATAAAATTATTTTCAATTTTTGTTTACACAATAAGCGACGAGATTGAATTTTATTATTATTATTATTACTTGTTTTGATACTGTATGCTTGTTGATTTTTGAAATTATTATTTTTTTCCAATTTTTCTTCGTTGCATCACTGAACACATGAAAGGGAAAACATTTGGCGTTGTTGCTTTGTTGTTGTCCGAAGAGACCAACAAGCAAACAACAACAACAACAAAGAATGCGCGTTAGCTAAAGTGTAATTTTAATATTGTGAGAGGTAAAGCTAAGAGGGGCAGCAACCATGTGGAAGATTTCCATCTCTGTTGTTGTTGCATATTATTATTGGGCGTGTTTATGGCACATGACTTGACAACAGTAATTGTGAAAAGAGGATAAAAAAGAAGCAATTTATATTTTTTCTTTATGGTTATCTTTTTTTCTGTTTTGCTGTTGCTTTTCAATTTTTCTTTATTCTTGTTATCTTTTTTTTCATTCTACTACGACCTGCATGGAGCAGCAGCAGCAGCAGCAGCAGCATTAGTTAGTGCATAGTAGAATTTATTTGCGCTGTATAATATTTGAATTATGCATGACGAACGGTTGAAAATTTATGTAACCATGTTGACTTTGTCAGGTTGGACAGGCGTGGGAATGGACGCGACGATCAATTTCCATTGTTCACTCTTTGTCGCTTTGCTTTGATGATAAACGATCCAAGTTGCTTTTCTTCCTTCTCAACATCCACGCACAGCTAGAATGAAAAAGCTTTCGGTAAGTGATTCACTTCTTTTTTCTTTCTCACTCTCTCTTTTGTTCTCTTTAATTCTTATCCCCTTATCCATTCCCCCCTCCCACCCCTCACCTCATGCCCTCGAGTTGCTGATCATTGATCTTACCAATATCAGCAATTGGGTTGTCTTTTCCAATGCCATGCGCTTGTCACGGTGTTTGTGAATCGAAGCTAATCTGTAGTATATCGTATACTATCGTATAGTATAGTACAGTATACGTAGGGGGCGAATTTTGCTTTTGGCTTAAATTTTGAAATCAAGCTTCTCTCTCAACATTTGAACAACAAACAGCGTTTTCTTTTTTTTTGTTGTTTGAAAGCAAAAGCAAAAGTGGTTTATCAACACTAATTGATGCTAGTGTTGCTATTCTTTTTCTTTTTTTTCTTGAAAAAATATTCAATCATCCTCTTCAAATTTTCGTAATAAATTGAGCAATTCAAAATACATAAAAAACATCAGTATTATTTATTTATTTATTTATTTATTTCATTTTCCTTGTGCATTATTGCTTGTGAACTGGCATCCATTTGCTTTGTTCATCTGTTTGTCAAACGCTGTCATCTATTGCAGTGGGATTGCAATTATATTTAGATAATATTGATGTTGCAATTTTACAAGGAAAAGGAAATTTCTTTTTAATTTAATTCATAATCTGTTGTTTTAATATAATATTTACTCTTTTTCATGGAAATTTCATTTGCAATTTTCCTCTTTTGCTGTTGCTCTGTTTTCACAGCTTATTACATTTTATGAACACTGTTTGGATATTGTAGAGCACGGCATGAACAAATCTGTCCATCGGTTTTTTCTAACATTTAAACATTTTAAAATCAATATACCGTATTCTTGTTTGCTGTTTAGCTTGTTTGCATTTTTTGTAATAGCAATGTACAGTGATATATTTTACCTGTCGTATTCTTTTCATTAGTTTCCCTGTATCTTCAGCATCGTCATTATCTATTTGTGCATTTATTTATTTATTTATTTATTTATTAAGAATGGAAAGAAATTCACATATAGATGTGATGATGAAGCAACTGGCCAGAGGGTGTCGTTGTCATTTGTGTGTCTCTTTTAATTTTTCTTTTACTACTTTTCTTTGATATCAGTTATGAGTAGCAGTACTGGTAATAGTAGTAGTAGTAGTAGTAGTAGTAGTAGTAGTTGCAGTAATACGAAACAAAAAGTAAGCATTGTTTGTAATTTTTGGTTGGAATATGGTAAAAATTTGAATTTTGATCAAGTATCTGTGTCATGTTATGTATGTTTCATTTTCAATTTCCACGCACCATTTGCACCAGGCATGTTGTTCACAGGAAGGAATGCCGTTGGTGCAAAAGTTATCATCCACAATTTCATCCCTTAACTAGTAATCAGTGTACTTGCTGCTCTTGTACACTTGATGAAAGCTGTCAATATAACAATGATGATAATCACATTGACAAATTGTGAAAATTAAATTTTTCTAATCTACATTATTATATATATATATATGTAAGCTGCTTAGTCTTTTCATAAAAGGTTGTTGCACCATGTAGTTTGTTGTTATTAATTAATAAATTGAAACAAACAAAAACTTGCATCTTTCCCATTTTTGAACTGCTAAAATAGTGTTGTAATTATTAATTTGCTTTTTCTTCTGAAATGCCGTTTTGTTGAACGTAGAAAGATGAGAGGTTTGCAGGCAGGCAGAAAGAAGATGATTCCATTTTTGAATTTTCTTCTTTTCTTTTTCAACAGGAATTATTTATTTCTGCATAATAATAATAATATATATTGAATTGATGGTACTTATTTTTTATTTAACAAGCTGAATTGCTTGCTGTTACGCTTTTTCAAGGCGAGAATCAAGGAATGGTTTTCATGTAAATTTGTTGTCTGCTCCAATCAAATCAGTACGGTAAACAGAGACGACCGTTATTATTAATTGTTGAATAATTTTCTTTTTCCTTTTGATAATATGCTGCTAAAAGAATTTGCAAGCAGATAAAAAAATTTTATATTTCACGTTGCTTTTCCAATTGCTCTTTTTTTTTCTCATTTAGTTACTTTTCATTGTCTCGCAAAAGCCATTAGCCGTGGCGAGTTGTTGTTCAATGTTTTTCTTATTTATTATTATAATTATTATTATTTCATCCATTAAATTGAGCTTTTTTCCCACTACAGCTTTGATGAATGTTACAAGCGTTTTAAATTTTGAAATCAAACTTGCTACACATTGAGAAACGTGTTATTCAACATTTTCTAATTAGTTCCAATTGATTTAAACCTTTCTAAAATGATGTATTATTTGTTTGTTTGTTTGTTTATATTTTTTAAAATTGCTTCTGTTTTATTTTTTCTCAGTGGGAAGTTCGGGTTGGTCTGTGAAACGCGTTTCAAATTGGCGATTATGTTGATTGCTTGCTTGCCTTTCTCACGACTTTCGTCCCACTTTGTGCCGACACTACTTGTCAAACGGGTTGAAAGCGTGGGAAATGAAAATCTATTTATTGCTGCATTTGAATTTTTTTAGCAATCAAAACATGAATCAGTATGTGATTTTTTTTGATTAAAATTGAATTTCTGATTTTTCATATTTTCTCATGGAAAAATTTCCTCTTCCTGAACGCGTTTTTTCTGGTAAACACAGATTGGTGAAGAAAAAAAAAGTATATTCTTTCTTACGCGTGTGTAACATTAATTTTCAATGCTTAAACGGAATACTTTTCAATGCTGTTTTTTCTTGCTGTTTCTTTTTGATGACTTTATTTATATAAAACTGTATCTCTGTGTGTTTGTGTGTTGGGCTTTTGGTTAATATTTATTTGTTGATCTGAAATTGCAAGTTGTTTGTCAAATTTTTGGTCAAACTTGAAAATACAAAAAAAAAGCACCGTTTGCATCCAAGACCGGTGCTAATTGTTTGTTTTTGGTCGAAACAACCGGTTAGCCTTGATTTATGAAAGGGTAAAATATAGCTACTTTTTGTAGTAGTATTCCATTTTGATTGGCTGTTGCAGTTGCTAACTCCGCTTAACCTGGCAGGGCTGCTGCTGTTGCTTTTGTTCTTCTGCACGCAGCACATAGTGACCAGTTACACTGATCCCACGTTTCTACGGGCAGGTGGCGCTGTGTTCGACGTCATTTTCCCAGGCTTAGTTGGCGTGTCGACCTGACGCTGTTGGTGAGCGTTCATCAGTGTATAGCTGTGACGGCGCTCACTTGGCTCGGCTCGACACAGCTCACCTCACCTCTGTTCAGTTCGGTCATTTGGCAAAGTTGGCAGCTTTAACTATCTCAACTCTTGTACTGATTTGGCATCTGCTTACTTTCTCTTTTCTGTGTGTGTGTGTGTGGCTTATTATTATTATTATTCAGTATAACAAAATTTTTTATCATCTGCTGCTTATTCTCGTTTATTTGAACGCCAAAAGCATATACAAACAAGCGCATTGAATTTTTCAATTATGGAAAATTTGAAAATTGAAGTACCCACCGTTGACGAGGTAATGTGAAATTTATGAAGGAAGCATTGGGAAATTTTTATTTTTCTCTCTTTCTCGCTTTCTACTCACAGCTTATTTATTAATTAATAATATTCTATTTATCATTGTTATCCGTTTGACACACTCATCTCTACGTAAGTAATATTTTCATGTGCGCATATATAATTTTTCCTCTGTAGTTTTCTGCAGTGGTGGGGGTTTCTGTTGGAATTTTTCCTTGGTGAGCATGGAATTGATGCGGGCTTGATAGCCCCTTTTCTCACGGTCAATTGTGTGACCGATCTCGATCGAGGTCAGCAACGGTTCGTTCTGTCTGATCAGCAGCAAAATATGTTCGTTCTTTCTATTGCTAGCTATTTTTCCCAAGTGACTGACCTTTTTCCCAGACAAACATCCTTTATCTCATCCTTTTCACAGACTTGTATTTTTTTTTCTTTTTGCATAATCTTCATCTTTGGAGGAGTGTGCGATTGAAAAAGCAAATGTTCAGCTATTCTCTCTGCTAATTGCGATTCGCTTTTCTTTTGGTTGCAAAATACAATTGCAATTTTGTGAATAAAATAATACTTTACGACAAGTCAAACTGGTCGCATCTTGTACGTGTTCTATAGTAGCCAGAGCAAAAGCAATATGATAATTATGGTATAGTTTTTGCTTTTTAGTTTTTTTTTTTTCAAAAAAAATTATCAGTTTTTATTTTTTCTTCGTTTATGAGACTTTTGTTTGGAAAATGTTATGATTTATTTTATTATAGGTGACCATTCTGTTCTACTGTAATTATTGAGTAGTTAGTTCAAGCCTGTGCAAACAGTTTTGCAAAGTTGTGTCTGTTGTTCAGTGCTCAAATGCATCGTCGTCATCGTGTATAATAATATTGTGTAATAATATAAACGCTTCAAACGGCAATTGTAACTGCTGCATAATTCCGTTTGTGGAGGGGATTTTGTTTAAGGGTGAATTATGTATGTAAAAATTTATGTAATCTTATGATTTGTTGCTTTTATTTTTTCTGTTTGTGTTTCTTACGGCGATCAGTGAAGCAAGTTTAATGATAATAATATGTTGATAGTTGGAGTGAGTAAAGTATAGGCATGTTTTTTCAAATTGAAACAGTAATATAATGTAATTTAATTGTAATGTGATGTGAATAATTTTCTTTTTCTCTTCTTCTCATTTCAAACTTATTATGCAGGACGTACCAACACAGCCGGCATTATCTCGGCCAGATTTGTTGTTTTCACCGTTTCTGTGGCCGAACAGTGTTCTGGTGAACAGTGGGAGTGGTATTGTCGCTGGTGGGCAACCGTTCCACGGTTCAACTTCTTCTGGCTTGAGTTCGACCGTGTTCAGCGAACCTTCTTCATCGTCTGCCACGTTGAACGCCTCTGTTTCGACCGCATCCTCTCTGCTTAAAGTCGCCATTTCCACGCTTCCGTATTTGTTGCCAGTCCAGGCAGCAGGTCCTCTGTTGAACAGTACTGCGGCCGCATACACGTTGGCGTCGGCCTACTTGGCCACCAATGCCCATTGGCTCAACGTTTTAGAGGTCAGTGTAGTTGTGGTTGTTTGTTTGCCAAATCGTAATAATTGCTCGATTGTTGTCTGCTTTCAGCGTTCCCAACGCGAAGCTATGGTCATGTTGTCACCGATGGACCCACCGTCTAGGCACAGTTCTCCGCAGTCGGTGGAACAGCAGTTGCCGTTTCAAACGTGCCCTGTCACGACAATCGCCAACCAGCAAAGCGCTAATCCAGCAACTGTTGCTGGTAGTCGGAAACGACGTCGCTCGAAAGAGCCCAAATCCGACGCATCACCGGTGAACATTGCTGCTGCTGCTGCTTCGTCGTCGTCGTTGGCCAGCGGCGAAGAGGAAGACGAAGAAGAAGACGAAGAGGAAGAAGAAGATGTTGACGACTACGACGACGATGGCGACGAATTGTTGAATCGTCGTCAGGATCGTCCAGCGAGCGGCTTATTATTATCCAACTACGATGCAGCTGCTCCACATCCAGCTTCTGCTGATACTCATCCATTGATGGCGGCGTTCATGCACAGTCAACAGCATCACCATTATTTGCAGAATCAGCATTATCATTCCGTCAACGTTTTGGACAGTTTGTCTTCATTCAGTGCGAAACAACGTCGAATTGTTGCCGAAAGCAACAAAATGCCAGGTTTGTCGGTTTTATCTTTTTTTAATAATAATAATAATAATAATAATAATAATAATCGATTTTAATTATTAAATGTTTTTGATGGAGGAGGATCAAAGGGAAACCCCAGCGGAGGGGCACAGTGGATAAAAGAGAGAGGGATATATATATATATATATTGTCAGTGGCATGTGTTTTCATATGTTTTCTACTTTTCTTTGCTTTTTGCATTCATTTGAAAAATAATCATCCACCAATGGTCAGCAATCAATCAGGCGAATTAATAGGAAAATCAGCAAACACATCGAGCAAAACAACAAAAGCGGCACGTTTGTTGTTTTCACATCCGATACAATTGATTGCTTCCACTATTTCACAACCAAAATCACCGCGCACCGTATTTATTCGTTTATGCGCGTGTATGAAAATGAAATTAAACAACAGTATATGTCGGGCTTGAATTGCAGCAGTCGCTTTTTTCTGAATTAGCCAATTGGTGAAAGCCACTAGAAATTATTTATTTTTTGATTTCGATTTTTTGGCCGGTTAACAGTGAGTGTGTTGTGTGCTTTGCTCTTGCTGTGGGCGATTTGTTCAGTTTGTTGTTCGAAAACGGTTATCGATTGACGTCGTGGCACCGTGTGGAAGTAAGATTTGAGGAGAAGAAGCTGCATCGTCGACAACAACGTGCACTGGGCGTTGTTGCGCTGCTTATTTTCGACCAAAAGGAAGCGGCTTTGTTTGCCAAGCTTGAAAATGTTGTATTTATTGGTCGGTTCATACTGCTGACTAATGCAGTCGTGGGAAAATGGCCGAACGGTAGCCAGCTGCCGCTTTGAACATCTTATCGACCAATTTATTTTTATTGTCGTCTTCGTCGTGTTGGTTCATTAATGCTTCATTGGTCGCATGCGACGGCAGCATGAAAGTTCCACTCTACGGTGATTGATGATGATGATAATTTGCTGGTGATGTCGAAAAAATTATTACCTACCACCTTGTGTACGCTTACTTGCTCGAACAACAGTCGAGTTGCGTTATTGTTTTTTGGTGAAAATTTCTCATTTCTATGAAACAGAATGAATAATCACCATCACCAGCAACCTGATCACCATCATTGTCGTCATGGGCAGCAGCAACGACGACAAAATGGCGCTTTATCTTTTGATAATTTTTCTTCGTCATTTCAATCATTTGACGTAGGCTTTTGGAATTGTCCCAATAGCGGCGGCGGAGGTGGTACTTATGCTGACCGTTCACAACCACTCTGTGCATCTTATTATTACTATTATCCAAATATACCAAATAGACCTGTTGAATTCGGTATGATTTTACCGGCTTTTTGTTGTACTTGATTCGATTTTTGATAGGAAAACAGAACATGAGTTGGTTATTTTAATTTTTTGTAAATTATTTTTTACAAATAGGATATTGTTTATTTTGATGTTTTTTTTCAAATATTATTTTCACAATAAATATAGGTGGTGATGTACGAAGTGAGCCGATTGAAATTTCTCCTGCGGTTGCCACTGTTCAGCCGTTTTTATCTTCTTCAATGGTGAAGAATGACGATCACAATAATTCGTTGAATCGTTTACCGATCGGCACCACCGCCGCCACCACGTTACCGTTTCCTCGATCACAGCTAGTGTATGCAGGCTTTTAGTGTTGTTTGCGAAGTTTTCTTCCAGTTGTTTTTAACGTGGTTGTGTTGTTTTCAAATTTTTACAGAACCGGCGTACAAAGTTTGACAAAAGAAGCAATGCTGCGCTACTTGCAAGACGATACTCAGTGCATCCTTACCATTTTTCACGCCAAGGTTGCGCAAAAATCCTACGGCAGCGAAAAACGGTATGCGCAGCCAGGAAATTATTAATTTCCTTCATATAATAATAATAATAATAATAATAATAATAATAATATCTTTTCAATACACACAAGCACACACATATATATATATATATGTATTCCTTTTTTTTGGTTTTGCTTACTCAGATTCTTTTGTCCTCCGCCTTGTGTTTACTTGTTCGGCAGTGGATGGAAGCAGAAGAAGCGGCAAGTGTCGTTTTTGTACCGTCAGATGATGCAAGTGCGCCGGGTGAACAGCAGCAGTTCGGCTGTTGAAGAAGATCCATCGCTTTCGGTGAAGGCGGATGAGGAGGAGGATTCACCATCATTGGAGCGGTCAGCCGGCAATCTGCAGCAACTCTACGACACCGACTCGATCAACTGCAGTACAGTGAACGACGCCTCGGCCGGCGATTTGGTCGCCTGCATTGGCATTGACCAATCCGAACAGGAGAAGCAGCCGTTGGATTTTTCTTGTGGCAAGGTGAAATGGAAATTTTAGCAGTGGATAATTTTTTTCATTTCTCCTATTTTTCAGAATTACTGCTCGGCGAAAACGTTGTTCATCAGCGACACTGACAAGAGGAAGTATTTCGAATTGCATGTCCAGTTGGCATACGCGTGCGGGCACGAGCTGGGCGTGTTTTCGTCGCAGAGGATCAAAGTGATCAGCAAGCCGAGCAAGAAGAAGCAGTCGATGAAGAATACCGACTGCAAGTATTTGTGCATTGCCAGCGGCACCAAGGTGGCATTGTTCAACCGACTCCGGTCGCAGACGATCAGCACGCGCTATTTGCACGTCGAAAATGGCAATTTCCAGGCTAGCAGTGTCCAGTGGGGCGCTTTTACTATTCATTTGTTGGAAGACGGTGCCGCCGAGTCCGAAGAGTTCGACGTGCGCGACGGGTTCATCCACTACGGGTCGACGGTGAAGCTCGTCGACTCGGTCAGCGGCATCGCTTTGCCCAGACTGATCATCAGGAAAGTCGAAAAGCAAGTCGCCCTGTTGGACAGCGACGAGCCGGTCAGCCAGTTGCACAAGTGTGCCTTTTTCATGAAAGGCACCGACTTTATGTACTTGTGCTTGTCCCAAGAGCGGATCATCCAATATCGGGTTAGAGGGAATTCCCTTTTTTATTATTATTTGTTGTGTAATGTTGGTGGATTTTTCTTTTCCAGGCTCAACCCGATTCCAATCCCAAACGACACGTCATCACCGACGGTGCCGCTTGGACGATCATTTCCACGGAAAAAGCCGAATACCGGTTCTACGAAGCCATGGGTCCAGTCCGATGCCCGGTTTCGCCTGTTCCCACGGTGCGAGATTTGTCGGTCAACTGCATGTCGCAGTTGACGCTCAGTGGAAGCCATTTCACGCCGGCTCTGAAGGTGTGGTTTGCCGAAGTCGAAGCTGAAACGATATTTCACAATTCCGAAGTGCTCATCTGCACCATACCGGATATTGACGAATTCCACTTGACCGCATCTCCGTGGGAAAAGCACGTGGTGCCGTTGTCGTTGGTACGCTTCGACGGTGTCATTTATCATACTGGTGTCACGTTTACCTATACGAGGAAAAAGGATGAAAAGACGACGAAAAATGAATCGAATTCCGCCGCCAACTTTGTAATACAAGCTGAAAACAAATGCGAAATGGCACGATTATGATCAATCAGAGAGGAGAGAGAGAGAATGTTTTGCTTTTTTCAATTAACCGCTCATTTATTCATAATCACCGACGACAATGATGATCATGATCTATCCAACTTAACAGACGCATCGATCTACCTATCTGTCTGTGCCATCCAACCTGCATAACATAACATGAATATATATATATATATATATATATATATATGCCCATGTGATGACACTGATATAAAAATACGCATGTGCACCACCACGTACAGATAGAAAGAGAGAAAGGAGTTCCTTTTCTCGTGATATTTATTTGCATGTATATGTTATGTCTGTTTGTGTTCCGTTCATTCAACTTTTTAATATTCATCGTTCTTTTTTTACAATATATGCAAAATATAATGTTTATAATGTTTTTAGTACTTAATTTTTTTTCATTTTTACGACAGTTTTTATTATTCAAATACTTCCGAGTGATTGATGTGCTCCGAGTTATTATAGTGAGTTGTCGATAGATGATAGATCTGCGCTTTGTATGTTTTGCTTTTCTCTTTTGCATTTCTGGTTGGTTGCCTGGAAAATTCCTCTCATATTTCTTTTACACAATGACTCCCCACTTTTTAAATTCTTCCTCAACCACGTATCATTTGTGCTTGTTACGCAAAAATACCTCTTCGCGTTGCACAATGCGCATCTTTTACTTTCGCTCTTGCTGTACACGTGCATACATTTTGTATTACAGTGTGATCAATTTTGCTTATTTATGCCCTGGGAAATGTAATAATAAAGTAATTTATCAATAATATTCAACCCGAAGACCGATAATGAATTGTTTTGCAATTTTGTGCGCTCGAATATTGGCACAAAAATACTTAAATCAAGCTGATTTACTGAATGAACATGTTACAAAAAAAAATTGCATTAATTATTTTACATTTCTTAAATGACCGTACACTTTTTATCCTACTTTGAAATTTTGTATGTACTTTTACAAAAGTCAGATAGATTTGCATCTTGATTAACAATTACTACAACTACTACTACTGTAACAGTATCGAATTGTTGAACTGAGCGTTTGTTTTTGTTGTGAATTTTGCAATTCGTTTGCGTAATAATGCAGAAAATCTAATTGCGCCATCTGGTGAGAAAATCTACCATCATTGCATAAACAGATTGTTTGTGTAAAATCATTTATTTACATATTACGTAAGTTGTCGCTGAAGTAATGAGTTAAGTTGGGGTTTAAAAATGGAATAAAATGAAATACATTATCATCTAATTTAAATTTCAGCTGTCTTATTCTCACTAATCGGTCATTTCGTATTATCTGTAGAGTGATAATAATAATAATAATAATAATAATAATTCCTTTAGGAACATTAAAATTATCACTACAAGCAACACAGATGATATATTCATTACCCATCTGTTTGCCAGTTGTTACTAGATGTAGAATTATTTTTTAAATGAAATCAAGCGTTTTTGAATTTTATTACTAACGAAAAACATCCAAACTGATGGAATTATATACTACACTGACAGCGGCTATGACTTGTATGAAAAGCGATCAGCTAGCTAGCTACTAAATAAATGATTAGATCAATTTTTTTCTAACAACCGGCGTGTGCTGCAGGTAGGGATAGTTTATTGACTGTTTGTTCTGCTGAATTCTGATTTCACACAGGTGCATATTCATATCTTGTTAATGCGAATTATCTTTTCATAAAATTTGCGGGCCAAAATCATTCGAATTTTATGCAGTGTATTAGGCTAACGCTGTAACGTACAAGGCGATGCAACATTCAAAAATTGTGTGAAAGTAGATGGATCTGTAAATTAAATCCGATTTAAAATTTATAAAACAACGGGTGAAATTATAGCATTGCAGTTTTCCACACTACCAACACAGTACATGGTTTTGTTTTGTTGGCTTACGTTATATGTACAGCTAGGTCATGGGCATTGTTAGAAATTTAGTACCGTATGAACGAAATCAGTGTGAGCGTTAGTTAATTCAATGGATGAAGAAAAATAAATTTTAAATCATGTTAATGTATGTTTTATTTTTCCACTGATTTTTTGAATGCTAATTTGAAATGTAATAAGCAGTGGGTAAGTATAATCAAGTTAGTTGAACTGCAATTAGGAAAACTTTGTCTTACTGTAGCTGTTATGATCGTTGAGCAGAATCGAGTTGCAAACTCGTGGATAATCATCGTAAACGGGTTAATTTTTTTGCACCAATATGTTTGTAAGTGCTCATTTTACTTTTTTATTTTGCATTTAGAACAAAAAATGTCCGATTGCTTGGAAGACATTGGGTCGAACGATTGTAACGGTCTGGAAGCAGACTGCGATCTATACGGCGACTGTGATGTCAATCTTGAAGACATGAACGAAGGTGCTGACAGTCCTAAATGTGCATTAAGGGAAGATTCTGTCGAGCGCATTGATGATGAAGACTTGTACGATTTGGATGTGTCGGACAAATCATCAACTGGCCAAAGCCAAGAAAAGTGCACGCCTACCCGAGCTATACCTACACTGAAAACCAGTAGTGGTAAAAATGTGGAAGTCTCGGCCAGCGATAGCCTGCGAAATGTTCGCCCGCACTCGTGCTATGTTGGTAGGTTTCCGAAAAGTATCATTCCACTTCATT
This sequence comes from Trichinella spiralis, assembly GCF_000181795.1. Lineage (NCBI taxonomy): Eukaryota > Metazoa > Nematoda > Enoplea > Trichinellida > Trichinellidae > Trichinella > Trichinella spiralis. The sequence continues at coordinate 1,165,803 of NW_003526941.1, forward strand.
GTCTTGCATGTTTGTTGCGCCCCAATTTCTGGATCATTTGAAATAATGCAATATTTTCACATCCATTCCGTTCACTACTCATTGCTGAAATGAAATCAGACATGCTCTGTGAAGCATGTGTATAGCAGTGCGTCTATATGCATATGCATATATATATATATATATATGTGTGTGTGTATGTATGTATGTATGTATGTATGCATATATATATATATATATACACATGTATATATGTTTAGTATTCTTGTAAATCAGTTGTTTAAATTTTTGGCAGCTAAATGGCGCTGTCATGCACATTAGTTTCATGTAGTTTATCAGATTTGTATTATTGTTTCACTGTTTTTTATTGTTAGTTTTTTAATGCAACAGAAGGCACTGAGTTTATATACATATACATATACATGTATACATACACCACATACACAGCAGAAATTATTCAAATTATTAATAATGTTGCTACGCAGAATTAGTTGTGCGTCACCATTTTCATCATCTGCATATGTATTTTGCTTGTATTTTTAAACTATTTTCACTTAATTTGAACTTTATTTATTTAGTCGTGTTGTTTCTCTAACATTTTATGATGTTTTTTGTGCGTATTGTTTTTGGTTTTGTACTTTAACTTTTTTGAGCTCTGTTGATCTGCCGCTATCGGCTTTTTCTGTCAGTCATGTCTTATGCGGTTTATTATTATATGCCAATTGCGTATATGTTTGGCGGTGTTGTTGCACTATTATTCTGTTACATACATTCCACAATTTTGTTTGGAGAGTTTCTATTAGTTCATTTATTCATTCATTCATTCATTCATTCAGTATTAATTGATGTACTGAGACATCCAAATGTAACAAATCATGTGCAATATATTATTATTTAAACGTGTCAGAATTATTTTTTATTGTTATCAGTTTAAAGTATATGTCAGTGCTATTTTATCTGTTCGTGCGCATGATCTCCTCTGATAGATCTCGGTCGATGTATAAAGCAATGATGCGTTTATTTGAGAGAGTTATGAACTTTTAGTGAAATAAATACAAAAATTAAGCAGTTTTCTTTATAATTTTTGCAAATTTTGGTACTGGATCTGATACTACGCTTTGAATTGGTTCTTTCTTCCTTGCAAATGTCTATCGCCTTGTTTTCGTTTACATTACTTTGTATTTTAAAATGAGCTGATGAGATGCAGTTAACTTTCAACCAGTATCAGAAGCATCATTACTTGGAAAATATAACTGTTCCATCCGCTGATTTTTGTACTTTCCACAGTTGTTTAGCATTATCGCTTTGTAGTTCATATTTTTATTGGATGCGGTTAGAAGTTGTGATGCGAAATTGGACAGCTGTTTCGATTTTTATCAGCATTTAAGATTGACAATTTGACGAAGCTGAAATTTTAGCCAGTGGAATGCGAAAACTGTTCCGACGTTTTACTTATTTTGCAAAACAAGCAATACAGTGTTTGTGATTTGCAGGTTGTGTGAATATGCATATTGCGTAGATTTGCATAATATATTTTCAATTTTTGAAATCAAAGCAGCTTTGTCTCGGTGCAGATTTGAAAAAAAATGTACGCATGACATGTTTGTAAATTTGAATTTCAAGTTTTTCAGTTCAATTGTGTTGCAGCAGATATTTTCAGTTAAAAGTTCTTAAAGTTCTATTAGTTGTAATATTTTTTTGCAAAGTAGTTTTCATTTTGCACGATCATTAAATTATTTTTTGATCAACTGTACTGTTTTTGAACTGGTTGTTGCTTTTGCACGAGATTGTGCGTTTTTATGTGCACTTTATAAGCAGTGCAATGATGGTGTATGTATAGTATAATTTGTAAATTTCTAGTTGCAGTAATTTGTTGCATTGGTTAACTGAATTTTTTTATCACTGTAGAAAAACAAGTTGCTGTGCGAGGTGTTGTCTATTCAAGGTTGTTTTGTATTGATTTGTTAATTAACAAAGTATGTTAAATTTTCGTACAAACAGCGGCAGATGTGATTTAACGTAGAAAAAGGTTTGAAGAAAGTTGACAGTTTGAAGTGCAAAATGTTTTTGAAAATGCTCTTATGATTATTTTGAATTGCTTGTCCGCCATTAGTTCAATTAGACACTAGAATTAATATATTTGCTAAATTGGATATGAAAATGAACTTTAACGTATAATTAATTGATTGTTCGCAACAGATGTGAGGTATGTTAGATTTGATAATGCGATGAAATTGTTGATTTTGTTGGAACTATAAAAAGAACCCGTGAAAAGTCTGGGTTATTTCATTTTTATATGAACTGCAGCATTTGTGTCGGGATTATATATATATATATATTGTAATACATGCACAAGAATGTGCTAACTGTTCGATTGAAATTAATAATAATGCAGCAATGATATTAATAGGCTGTCAGTATTACAACTGAAATAGTAGTAGATTATACATAATCATCATCATCATCATCCTTTTTGCACATGAATTTTGTTGTTGTTGTTATTATTAATCTGTTGTTTGTTTTCTTTGTTAGGTAATTTGACATGGTGGACTACATATTTCGATTTGCAAAATGCATTGCAAAGCATTGGAATAACCGATTTGGTCGAAGTTCGATTCAATGAAAATCGTGCTAATGGTCAATCAAAGGGATTTGCATCGGTCGGCTTTGCATCTGAAGCGTCAGTCAGGAAGTGTTTGGAAAGCCTGTCAACACAGAACATTCACGGCATGACTCCAATTGTGATGCCGTTCAACAAGTCTTCATTGCATTCACTGGACGTGACGGCACGTAAACCAGAAGAGAAATTACCAGTTAAGCAAAATCGTCAAGAGAAGTCCGGAAATGTGCAATTCTTGGGTACAATACGACTGGGTGCGAACGTATCTTCACAGTCCAGCGGTCACCGTGCTGAAGGACGCTCAAATCGCGGTTCTTCGTCCAACCAACGCAATCGCAATCATCCACCGTCATTGTTGTCCGCATCTCTCAGTTTACCAATACCGGCACCGACGATCACTTCTTTCACCACTCCTCCAATGGTTCCATCGGTTATGGTTCCTCCTTTGATTCCGAACCGTCCTCCGCCGGGCTATCCATCATCTAGCCGACCTGTGATACAGTCTGTGCTTTCTGGAATACCCCCTTCTGCTATTCCTCCGCCAGGTAGTCATGTCAATCCGAATTTTTACCCTGGCCTGGTTGGTGCATCGTCTCACAATATATACGGTGAAGTGGGACACAGTGACGATTTTGAAGAGATCATGAGTCGCAATCGAACCGTTTCAAGTAGTGCTATCAGCCGGGCAGTAGCGGATGCAGCCGTGGGAGATTATAGCTCAGCTATTGATACATTATTGACAGCTATAAATCTTCTGCGACAGTCGAAAGTGGCTCAAGATGAGCGCTGTCGCATTTTGATTACCAGTTTGCAGGATACGTTGCATGGCATCGAGAACAAATCCTACCGACGTCGAAATAAGACTCCACGCGAACGTGATCGCTCTCGAGAACGGCGCACTAAACGTCGGGAACGCTCTCGAAGCAGATCCCGTTCACACGATCGTTTTGCCGTCAACGACTATTCACCTCGTCGCAAGCGTTATTAATATTATTTATTTATTCATTTATTCATTCATTCATTCATTTATTCATTTATCTTTTTCTTTATCCATTCATACGCATTTTTGTATTATTTGTGCGACAGTTTTTTTCATTAATTCATTAATAACTAAGTGTGTTTTTAAAACATTATATTATCCAATTTTGTTGTTTATAGTATAAACATGATATTCCTGTCATTCATTTTAAACCATTTTCCTGCTGTATTTTCTGTATTTGTTGAAAAATGTGAATGCAGTATGGTTGAATATTTCCGATCTGCAAACAGTAAGGTGAGTTTGCTTATACTGTACACGTGAGACAGCGTTTATTATTGAACGTCATGTTCAATTTAACGTGCACAAGTTACTTTTTGCATGTGAACTACAAATCGGCATACCAATTAATGCATATTTATCCGTGTTTTCGTGTGATTGTTCCACTTGTCGGGTATCACCGGTTAAATAATTGTACTTCAGTAACAAAGTAAATATTCTTCACGCATCCATTTTGTCGTTGCAATTATTCTTGGAAGTGTACTGTAGCATGGATTGAAATTTGCACGATGCCCTGCAGAAACCTGAAAAAATAACCATTCAAGAAGCTATATTATCATGCATAAATTGACTAGAAATTTGAATTGAAATTGCCATTTAGTTGTATTAAAGAAAAGCACGTGTGTGCTATTGCCGCTACCTGTCGACAGATAATCTATAAGAATAAGGGCGAGAGAATAAGGCAAAGTTGAATACCTGAATAGAATATTTTTTTTCATTCCTTAAAAATCTTTTATTAAAGTTTACTTAAAAGTTTCATAGTTCATAGTTTGTAAAAAATAAAAATATCACTTCGGTCATCGACACAACTTTGTCAATAAATCAAACACACTCAGGTAATGTGTAAAATGCGTGCAACCTTCTTTTCTTTAAATACAGTTTGTCTGCATTTCAAAGCTTCATATTTTGATTTACCAATTGTTATGAAAAATTTTTCTCTACCACGGGTTACGCCTTCAGGTTTGCGCAGCACTATATTAGTCATTCACTTCTCCGGATTTTGTCTAGGCGTGTGTCAGTTGCGCATGGCTTTCTTCGGCTGCTGATGCTGATCATCACTGCTTGTCATCTTCCATGCACACTTATCAACATTTTCAATAGAATATTATGCAATTATAATTATTATATAATATTAATTTAATAATTGCATAATGTAATGTAATAAAACTGTAAGTATGTTTTGCTTTGTTTTTCAAAATTATGCATTATTGAATGATGATGTTCATGTATACCTACTTGTAGTGCAGTGTTTTAATTGCAGCTTAATAGATGAAGAGTAAATTATGTTATTTTGGAAACATTGAATTGTGACGTCGTTTGTTGTAAATATCACGTGAAAAATAAAAACTAATGTTAAATTTGATTGATTGATTTGATGAAATTTGAAAGTCATACATTTAGATTCATACATTATTAAACAGCAAGCAGTGTACATGTGAACGTAACTGACATTAGGTCAACATTGTGAACAGTTGTGCATGATTATTAGTATGTATTCATTTTATGACTGGTGTATTCATTTCTCAAAACTAAAAATAATAAAATAACTTTTTATAGCAGTGATATAACAGGAATAATGTTACATTTTTTTCATCATGAGCTCTTACAAATTCTGCATTTCAATTCGTTTATTTTATTAAACATTTTTCTTCGCTGTTTTTTTCATTTACGTTTGGTAATAATATAATCTGTGCTATTTCTGTTTGGTTTTTATTCCAAAACAAAATATCTACGAAAACAACAATATCAAAGCTGTCGAAATCTGTCGTGTCTGGTGTTCACCATCATCAGCGACCTTCTTTCTATTGATGGTTGATTTGTGCTTGTTTATATGCAAAATAATATACTTCATTCTTCAGTCAAGTTCAAGTGAGATTGATGGTTGATTTTTTACTTTTTGAGTTACATTGTAATTACTGTAAAATTACTGGGAATTAGATATTGATTCTCAGGTGTAAGAAGTTGTTCAGCGTTTCGTTGATGTTCAGTACTTGATGATATAATTTATTGTATATGAAATTGTGGTTTAATATTTAATGATAGTTGTTTTCTACATCTGAGAGCATTTCACACCCCATACGTTGTTGTAAATGATATCGGTATATATTATTTATTTGTGGAAAAAGAGGTGATTGGACTTCAGTCATGATCATACCATGTTATGCAGTTGGTCAAGAAATTTTTTTTCGTTTCCAGCAGTTGTTTGCACGGCTAAAATGTGCATATTGGAGGATTTAAATAATAAAATAGCAAGTTGTATTCCGAGCAATGTCGTAAATTGCATTTGACTTTCTGGTGGCCAGTGTTCTGAATCAGTTGACGTTAGGTGACACGAATTGCTAAATTTTTAGTGCTAATATAGCAATTTATTATGTAAATATTCAAACGAGTTTAGTTTAAAATGTTTTATATTGATGAAGTGAAATAAATGAATTTGTATATTCATGATACGTTTTGTAATGTTATATAAAATATAAATGGAATGTACATTTCTATAGGCGTACATTTAGTTTAGTTTAATTAAATTTATGCACTATTAAAAATTCAAAATTAGGTTATTCTACCTGAAGCAAAGTATACTGATATTTGCGTAATTAATTTAGTACTCCTTTATTGATTTTTAGTTTCATGGTCAGTTATTCAATGTATCGTCATCAGAGCACGTAATGTGCTTCAGTCTCTCCTACAGTTATAAACCAAGTTTGAAAGGTATAATACCTATCTTTTTCTTAATGTTTTAGGGGCATTCTTTGCTTGCTGGTTGCATGAATCTATAAATTTAATTACTGATGAATTGTTTTACGTCCAATTCTATGATATAATTGCATGATTTTGAAATTCAGTTGAATGTGTACTGTGGGTTGTAGGCAGATAATTGCTATAAATAAATAATATGCCTAGTGTTGAACACAGTGTGATATGCTGTCATGCAATTAATTGTTTGTTAACATTTTCTTAGTCATTCCTTTATTACTTGTTGAGCTTCATTTTGAGCAATTGTAGGCGAACATTGTCGAACAGTAGCTGACGATTTGCTTTTCCATTGGAAAGTTGGATGCGCATCCATGAAACAGATGTGTGTTTGTTTCTGTTGATTGTAATTTCATTTCTTGAAAATGATTCATCACAATTCAGAACAGCACAAGAAAAAGGTGCCTATCAAGTTGTTTTAATATTTGACATTGCTGGTTAGTTTAAAATTGAGATATTATAGTACAAAGTTGAGTTGGAATTGCAAATTATTTTTCAGAATAATTAATTTTGTGTGTTCAGTTTTAATGCAGTTAGTTTTGGCCGAATAGCGACGCCACCTGAACAGTAACAAGTAATTTTAGTAAAATAAATAATAGTAGCGTCACATAACGTCTCCAGTTAATTATTACATTAAGTAGACGCTGAACCTTGTTTTTCATCACTCGACAGTATTCTGTTTTTACATTTATTTTACAACTTTATAAGCATATTTACAGTGTTTTATTGCATTTGATTTAAAACTGTAATAACTTTGGTCATTTAATTAAGTTATCCATTACATTTATGCTAATAAGCTATTACTGACAGAAAAATAGGTTGTTCTGCCAGGGGCAGTTTCCTTCTTTTGCATAATTTAGTTATTGTGCTTATTTTTAGAATACTTTATTCATTGCATCGCCATGGAAGAACGCACGTGTTAAATTGAGTCAACTGATTAAGAAAGACGTAAGTTATACATTGATAATGTGGGATATGTATTTTTTGCATGCTGTTTGCATGATCTTAGAAATATGGTGAATGGAAACGGATTTTTTGTTAATATGAAATATCATTAAGCAGTTGTTTTCTATATTGAGATTTCACCTTCAATATTTACGTCAAATAAAAAAGAATGCTAAAAATGCATTTATGTAAATCAAATAGAAAATTCAATGATTTCAAGATATTAAAAATATTTTATTTTTCTCAGATGGCAGATAAGCAAGAAATGTATCCATTACAGTTCCGTAAAAGGTCATTTGTCATATTCACATGTTACATTTATTATTGTTATTTATTCGTCAATTGTCAAAAATGTAAGTCTGTTTTACTTTTTGCTTTTATTTCTCATTTTTTACTTTGTACGTTTTTATTTTTCAGTATTTTGTAGATTTTTTTTTTAAATACAAATTTTGTTTTGAAATGGTGAAAAGTAATCGAAACAGTTTAAGAAAGAATCCTTGCTTGGCACGTTGCTTTTGAAAATAAGTCTTCAGGTAAGTATTTTTACAGTGAATTTTCTAGTTGCAGATGAATCGAAACAGCTTGGGACTGATTCTAAAAGGTTTTTGGATTACGTTGCTTTGTTTCAGATATGATCTTCAATTGATTTTCAGGTAAGTATTTTTTACAGTCAAGACTTTCTAGTTTGTAAGACTAGGTACTAGGTATTTTGTACTGTTTATACAAGATTAGAAAAGCACTAAGATAAGCACTGTAATGTAAGCACAGGTAAGTAATTTTAAATACCTCGAAGCATTCGAAATGAAGAGGACAGGAGAAGAGTGTAGGTGGAGAGGAGAAGGGAGAAGAGTATAGGTGGAGAGGAGAGGGGAGAAGAGTATAGGTGGAGAGGAGAGGGGAGAAGAGTATAGGTGGAGAGGAGAGGGGAGAAGAGTATAGGTGGAGAGGAGAGGGGAGAAGAGTATAGGTGGAGAGGAGAGGGGAAAACATTTTAGGTGGAGAGGAGAGGGGAGAAGAGTATAGGTGGAGAGGAGAGGGGAGAAGAGTATAGGTGGAGAGGAGAGGGGGAGAAGAGTATAGGTGGAGAGGAGAGGGGAGAAGAGTACACGGTGGAGAGGAGACGGGAGAAGAGTATAGGTGGAGAGGAGAGGGCAGAAGAGTACATGTGGAGAGGAGACCCGAGAAGAGTATAGGTGGAGAGGAGAGGGGAGAAGAGTATAGGTGGAGAGGTGGACAATGAGATCTAAAAATTGCTCGAGGGTTCAGCCTGGGGCGTATCTTGAATTGTAGCCTCAGGCGAGCCTAAAGGCGTAGCCTGCGGCTATTTTCTTGAAAATCTTAAATTCTGGAATTTACGAAAATTTTGCCGGAGGCATAGCCCCAAGCATAGCCTGAGGGCAAATATTTGCATATAATTTGCCTGGAGCATAGCCTGAAGGGAAATGTTTTTTCAAAAATAGCCTGGGGCATAGCCTGAGGGTAAATATTTTTTTAATTTTGCCTGAAGCGTAGCCTGGGGCGTAGCCCGCGGCTATCTTTTTGAAAATCTCGAAAATTTTCACAAATTACGAAAAATTTGCCGGAGGCGTAGCCCGAAGCATAGCCTGAAGGCAAATATTTTGCCTGAAGCATAGCCTAGGGCTTAGCCTGGGGGCAAATCCAAATTTTGAAATAGAGCTTGAGGCATTGTTTAAGGTAAAGCGTATCCCTCTGATGCTACTTTCCGTGTAGCTATCCCACCTTGTCTTCTTCTCCCAACCTATGCTCCTCTCCTGTCCTCTCTTCACAACCTATACTCCTCTCCTCCATTTCCTCCTCCTCCAATTTTGAATTTGCCTTCCAGTGCTGGCACTTCCTGAATTCCAGTTACCTTTTCCAAATCTTCTTTTTCCTTCATTTCCAATTCCTTACCCTGTCAAAATCTTTTCCTTACCTGGTGAGCAGATGTCTCTTTCTTCCAGTTCTTCCTTTCTACTCTTCTCGATCTTCAGATTGTGATCTGAAACGTGACGTTCACAAAAGTAATTAGAACTTACCGCGATAGGAACGATGTCTTGTTTACAGATGTCTTCAGGGACCTCCAAGATGCCATGCCTGAAAAACAGAAATAAATAGCTTAAATAATTAGCGTACATATTACTTACTTTTGGTGACAGGGTGGTAATTCACACTTTGTGCATTCCCATTTTGTTTCTTCTTGTAGTGGATTGGTACGGTCAGATTGGTACTTACCTTCCTGTCCATATCTGCCTTTTCCTTCTTTTCTCACCATATCAAAATCTTTTCCTTAGCTGGCGAGCAGATGTCTCTTCTTTCTTCCTCCTCTATTTCTAGTCTTCTCGATGTGATTGTGATCTGAAGTGTCGTTCATATTAGTAATACTTAAAACTTACCGCCTCTTGACACGGACGATGTCTTCTTGTTTACAGATGTTCACTGCAGTCAGTTTCTTCAGGGACCTTCACGATGCCATCTTGCTTAGACACCGCCTGAAAAACAGAAATATAAGATTGAATACCTTAAATAATTAGGTTAAATATTACTTACTTTTGGTGACAGGGAGACAATTCGCACTTTGTGCATTCCCATTGTTTCTCCTTGCAGTGCAATGGCGATACTGTCGATGAACATGTCTATAAAATGAGCAGAATCAAATTTAGCTGTTTTCCAACTGACTACGTACCTATTTATGAAAGGAAACATTATCACCATTCATGAAAAATCTCTTTTTACTCCATTGCAGCCAGATACTCATCCTCTCTCTTTCAGGAGTGGTGGTCTATAAAACAGTTTTGCTTGAACGATGCATGAGTAGATTTAAATATAGTACTGAATATTACTTAATTTTTATGACAGTCGAAGACCTGTTCTTCTTCACTGACCATTACCGCTGTCTTGTTTTTCTATCTTGTAGTGGTTTGATATTGTCGATAACATGCCTGTGAAATGAGCAGAATTAAATTTCGTTACCTGCTGTCACTTACCTACTTACGAGGGAAAACATGATCGTCATGCATAAAATGTAGTATCAATCTGGATGGCTGTCTGTTCATTTGGAAGCAATTTTTTCAGATTGATTTTCTTACGAACCACATGTTCTTACAGGAAGCATTTCCACCGGTTGGTAAACCAAATGCAAGGAGTGTCAGGCACAAGGAAACACGATCCGAAGTTTCTTCGCTTTGCTAGAAATACATACATTTCAGGTAAATGAATTTTCTCTATTTATAATTGTCACTGATATCAGATTATATTGTCTTATTATGGGTGTGAAATAGCAATATTATGTTAATTGAAGACGAATGACAGTGCATCTGATTGAAATTTATATGTACACGTACTATCTGTAAGAACATTAACTTACTTGTTAAATGCGATGGGGTACATAAAGATGCTCCTATTCCTATACGGAGTTTAAAGATAGTTTATATATATATACGGAGTTAAAAGACAGTTTGCATATATATATACGGAGTTGAAAGACAGTTTGTATATACATACAGAGTTGAACCACTCTTCAAAAGGCGGAGGAGGGGGTGGCGGGTGGGTATACGGAGCTTAAAGATAGTTTATATATATATACGGAGTTGAAAGACAGTTTGTATATATATATATGGAGTTGAACCATTCTTCAAAGGGCGGAGGAGGGGGTGGCGGGCGGGTATACGGAGCTTAAAGATAGTTTGTATATATATACGGAGTTGAAAGACAGTTTGTATATATATACGGAGTTGAAAGACAGTTTGTATATATATACGGAGTTGAACCATTCTTCAAAGGGCGGAGGAGGGGGTGGCGGGCGGGTATACGGAGCTTAAAGATAGTTTATATATATATACGGAGTTGAAAGACAGTTTGTATATATATACGGAGTTGAAAGACAGTTTGTATATATATACGGAGTTGAAAGAAAGTTTGTATATATATACGGAGTTGAACCATTCTTCAAAGGGCGGAGGAGGGGGTGGCGGGCGGGTATACGGAGCTTAAAGATAGTTTGTATATATATACGGAGTTGAAAGACAGTTTGTATATATATACGGAGTTGAAAGACAGTTTGCATATATATACGGAGTTGAAAGACAGTTTGTATATATATACGGAGTTG
>NW_003526941.1:1178984-1182725 GCF_000181795.1 Trichinella spiralis
AGAATGAAATTTGCATATAAACGCGACCAATGAAATGCGACCTATTGCCAGCCGGTGTACCAATGAAATTTGCCTTTGATGACAGCGAATAAAACGCGTAATAGTTGCAGCCAATGAGACAATGAAATTTCCAGTTGATGAGGGCGAATAGAAAGCATCATAGTGACAGCCAATGGGACACTGGACGATTTAATTCGCATATTATAAAGTAGGCATAGTTAGCTACTTCTTGAAAATCGTACAGTTGTGTATACTTATACAAGTTTACACGTGTATCATTTGTGATTCGTTCCATAAACTGATTGACACCTCACGTACTCATAAAGGCGGAAAGGAGCTGAAATTGACTTCCACCGTATGTCCTCTTCATTAGCTACCAGGATACGTTTGTTATCACAGATTATATGGATTTCAGAAAATATTTTCCAACTGCTGAATTCTTAGACGAAGTCGTTTAGAAAGCTATTAGGCTTGTTGACGTTGTCGAGACGCTGATGCTCTTCCAGGAGTGTGAAGTGCTAAATGATGTGATCACCACAATGTGTAGTGGTGACGCCCAACTACTCCTGCACAATCAAGTGATACGTATTTGTAGCAGAATGTGCATTTTCTTGCGTGCTAGTTCCAGTCATTCCAGTGGTAGTCATGAGGGACCTGAAAAATAGCGCGTCCATGAGCTAATATGTGGAGTAGTATGGAGTGGGACATCAGTTCGTTGGTTACAAACAAAACGCAAGGGACAAAACGTAAAATTTTCTAGAATAAAATTACTTTATCAACTCAGTTAAAGTTAAATATCCATACCCTAATTAACTTTCATCAGTACAGATGACGATAAATTTCTCACCTTCCATCTTTTAATCAAAATTTCAGAATATAAGTGAGCATAAGTGTTTTCCATACATGTCTTTGTTCCTCTGTCCAAAATAGTCAGACATGTTGAATACTTCGAGCTAAGTAAAGGTAAAGGTGATGAATTAAATCTGTGAAGTATTAAGCAGCAACAGGTTAATGTAAAGTATACGTACTGAATCTTCAGATCTGTTATTTATCTTCAGAGCTGTAATTACTGTGCTGTAGCCTTTCCTTGATATGTTTGCCTACAATTTCCAAATTTTAGATCGAGCAGACTTTCTTTTCATACTTACGTGTTGTCTTTATTCTTTCCAGCATTTCAAACCTTCAACCGTTTCCAATACTTCAAAACTGGAAAAATAACTATGGAATAAGAATTAAATAACAAGCGTACGTTTATAGTATTTGAAAAAGAAACTCAGTTAATGGAAAATTTACATACCATTTTGCATTTTCGGTGGAATATGCTTCGTTCTTTTTTTTGAAAGTTCTATATTAATGTAAATTTCAATACGAGTGAAGCGAAACAAACTTTTTACTTACATGTCCTTTATCATCCGTCAAAATTACGCGACCGTTTTCAATCACGGAAAAGAAATCCAGATTTAGGAATTTAAAACACATTGTTTGAATATTAAAATCAGATGCACTGTCGTTCGTCTTCAATCACTTTTTATAATATGGCTATTTCACTTTTACATGGTGGTATTTATGAAAAGGATATAATACACAGTATTGTTTATAAAAATAACATTGTATTGCTTACATGCTTTCTATGTTCACTTGATTTTAAGTATGTGGAAATGGTGATCGGCTCTCTTTTGAAGTTATCAAAAAACGATGTTGCAGTAATGCCTGTATTGGTACATTTTCATATAAAATATCAAATCTAACATTAATTAGAAATTGTACTTGTTGATATAGATCACACGTGTACGCAGTATTCAAGTCATGTGAATTCTGAAACGAAAATATATTATGTAGTCTGTTGCTACGGTCCAGAGCTAAATACGTACTTGTCTGCACCATCTATAATAGCAAAAGTAATATATGGCTAAGAACATTTTCATGTTAGTATAATTAGAGGGGTAAAACCAATTAGTTGGTTTTTCGTGTATTTGTTAAGTCATGCAATGGTAGTCATGCAACATCAAAATGCATTATCGAATAACATACCTCTTCATTATATATAATATTCAAGAGTGAAATTGTAATTCAGGACGTTCCGTTACGGCGACGAACGAAATAACTAACCAAGAAAACTCGTGATACACTAAATAAGAATAAATTATATGGCCGTGGGGTGAAATTTTAAAAGGTTGTGAATGTATATAATATTGCCCTTGGTAGAACAAACTAATTTTCATTTAGTAATAACCCTATAGCATAAACCTATTTCAAAATGTTTATTAGTTTTACTGCTATGATGAAGGATAATTTGCTTACATTCATATAATTGTATGCAAAATGCAATTTGAGGGTAACATAACCTAATTGCTTTCAGAAGCTGCTAAACAAAAGAAATTTAAAAAACCAAATACAATGCGTAATACTTCATATTGCCATATAAAAAACTGACTGATAAGAAGTATCTTTAAGGGAAAGCAAGTAAAGGAAAGTTTCCAACACTGCTACGACTTAATGTGTTTGTTGTACCTTAATTTCGAATGAATACGTTTATAATTTCATTACCCTAATAATAACGTTCGAATCAGATTGTTGGAAAATACTAGTACTGGAGAAGTGCATTTCAAAGAATCGAAAAATATTACACAGATGCGTGCAGTTTTTGCGAATACTATATACTGAAGTAAAAACTATATCCTATACTGAATACAGTAGTGGCTACAGACATATACAGAAATTCTACATTTTTAGAAAAATCTTTCACCAAACATAACAGTGATCAATCAGAGAGCAATGAATACCTGTTCACACAGTCGTTGCCTTCATATTATTCATTAACGTGCAGTAGAAATGGCATGTATTGTAATTTGCAGATAAAACAGATAAGTATTAGAAAGAAATTTGGTAAATATTCATATTGTATTACATTCTGAGCTATCATCGAAGATTCAGCAAGACAAACGAAATGCATCACTTCGTGGATAAGAAATAGGTTGAGGTGTTGCATACAAACAACGTGAGTATAATTATTAAAAAGCAACTTACTTTTAATTATGCATGACGTTGAAGAGTTGAAAAGAATGGGCTTTATGAAGAAAGTTCTTCACACTGATAAAATGAATGATGATATAAATAACATTCCATTCATAGGCGATACTGAGCAGCAGACTCGAGATCTTTACTTGACTAATATTCTTTCTCATAATAAACGATATGACCATAACGATGACATTTGGTAATGTGGGCCACGTTCAACCTCAAGGTAATAGAGTAATGTTACATTGCCTTTGGTAGACTGTGCTAACTTTTACACAGGAGGAAATTAATCACACACACAGAGAAATGTATTACTAAATGATAAAAAATAATATGTTCAAATCGAAATTTGCTACTATCACAACCAGATGAATTGCAACATGAAATGTTACATTGTGAGTTCGTATTCCATTTGTAAATAACATCAGTTATTATTTACATTTCAATACTGAAACAATTTACAGCAAAATAAAATGATATGAAAACGTAGGAAACCTGGAATGAAAAAAAAATAGCAGGCGAAAAGAGATGTAAAACAATAAGCCAATATAAAGAATGTTTCATGTGGTGTATTCGTTGCTTCAAACAAATAGCTGACATTTAAAGAAAGTTACTGATAAAACACTTTCCTACGTATTAAAAAAGGCAGATGGCAACTTTCGATTCCATTTATTCGACACGTACGGGTTTGAATTGCCGAAAACCTTTCAGAACCTCTAGTTT
>NW_003526941.1:1182735-1184568 GCF_000181795.1 Trichinella spiralis
AATTCATCTTTTTTTACCAGTACAAGGAAAAAGAACAGAATATTGGGAAATGTGCAACATGATAATAATTTTTTATTAATCGAAGTGTTTTATCGACTGTATTTCTGCTTTGTTGGTGTAAATGGTTAATCAAGCGATTCGATTAATTGATAAGTGAAAATAAAAATTTGAATAACATTATCACGTATTGCATATTATTTCGCTTAGGGTTATTTCAAGGAAAGGTACATTTTTCACTTCAAGCTGAATTTCATGTTCAGTTTATCCTTATTATTATTTATTATTTGGATGGATTTTTAGTTTAATTTATATTTTATTGAAAAGAATAGGTCAGAATTAGAAAATGTGCTTCTTTCTCAGTTGACGCTTTCTTCACGAGTGACCAGGACAGTAAGTAAGTAAGTAATGAACAAAACTGGGTGACACTATTTATAGAGTTGTACGAAAATTTTGTGATATTTGAAAATCTTTTTTTTTTCAAAACAATTGTAAATTCACTGATCCACCAATGAAAAATTGGCGATATTTTTGAATATTCTCAGGTAGTTTATTAAAAATGTATTTTTCATTTATTGCACGAATATCTTTCTTCTTCTTCTTCTTCTTTTTCTTATTGTTGTTATTTGATAAGTTTTCCTTCTTTTCTTGAGTTCATTGAGTTATGATTCATTTTTGAAATAAATTTTAATTGAAAAGTTCGTTGACTTTTTCGTTGAAGAAAAAGCTTTTCACTTGAGAAACATGAAGAGGCCGTTTTCATCGTGTCTTGAAATATTTTTTGCCATGTCAGGGTTGGCTGTGTGGATGTCGCCCATTTTAAGCGTGACTTTTCCCGCTCCCGGCCACTGTGTGACCTGCTTCAACCACCGCACAAGGCCAGTCGGTAACCCGAACGGCAGCCCAGCGCATGCTAAAAAGCAGGAGCTGCATCTGCGTTGACCATTACACACAAAACTGTGTGCAATGTTATTGTTGAACAGCAAAGTGACGTTTGCATTGTTGGGTATTCTGTGTTAATTTTGTGGAATAAATTTTATGAGAAAAATTATTATTTATTGTAATTATAGGATGCATGGTTTGCCAGATTTTTTCGGCACATCTGAACAAAGGTGAACGAGCATATTTGAAAAATATCCCCAGAATTTCGTACAAATCAGAAGTCGACATGGCTGAAGAATTTATTAGCAACGAGCATCAATTACAAAAACCACAAAAGGTGATGATCAACAGCATCGTTTTAACTGCTGCAATTTCTCAGAAAGGTTCGTCTTTTTTTGGAATCGAATAAGGTTCACCACTTATATATACACAGGGTTGTGTGATGTGAATTTAATAACAAAAGTTAATCGTAGATTTTCATCTGCTATTGAAAGGCTAATTACAATTATGCTACTATGGGTCACACTTCAATGAGAATTTATTTCATTTCAAACTATTCAAATAGATGAGAAAAACGAAGATTTTAAAGAAATTAACGGGCAAGGGACGAAGCCCGAAGCATCCCGGCGACGGTCTCATTGATTTTCCAACTATCATCCCCGACAAACCTCAAATGGAAACCAGTTTTCCGTTGAACCGTCAAAACGATGACGATATCACCCATGGTAAATTTTTACCCCAGGCTGAGATGCACAAAAAAAAACTGAAGAAAAAAAAACAAACTGATCCAACGGATGGATGGGATGTACAGACAGACGGGATCGATACACAGTTTAAATATATACATATATATGGATAGATAGATAGATGCATTGTTCTGTGAGAGAAGCATCTTCCTTTATTGTTGTTGTTATTTCTTGTATACATTCAAATTCTCTTTTAAAAACTGATGTT
>NW_003526941.1:1186082-1187306 GCF_000181795.1 Trichinella spiralis
TTTGCGAAGAAAATCCGAACCAAGGTATGTGCGCAAAGAAGTTGCTCAACACCATCATGCTGCACACGTGAAAAAGGAAACATTGAGCCAAGCAAAAAAGCCATCGGTTAATGGCCACCAAGTGATGGCAGAAAAAATTGTCACAATACTTATGTAAGATATAAGTGCCAAGCTGGCGATAGGTCCGAAATGAAATAAACGTTTGCCAAAGTCGAACAGATCAAATTTTGGCAACGCTTCCATTTTACAATTTGCACTTTGAATTCTAAAAATGCTTTTCAGTCTGAATTTTCATCACTGGCAGTTTCCAGAAATTGAATGAAGAACAAACAGTATTGAAAAGACTTGGTGAAATTTTCACTTGGACAATGTGGAAGTGAATTTACAAAATTTGAAAAGAAAACTAAAGCAAAAGTAACATACAATACAATTCCAATCGTACCTGATCAAGAATTACTATCATGAATCATCAGCTGAAGTATTCACGTTAAAGTGGGTTCAGTCAGTTCATTTCTTCTTATCAAAATCACAAGCACTGTCAACGCTAATGGATTTCTAACAGCGACAAAAAATCAAGACAACATTGAAAATCGTGGAGGCATAAAATACTTACAAAAATTTTTTTTTAGTAACTGGCTGAAACAGAACAGTAATTCCAGCGCCTGTAACAGACAGTGTGAAACTATTTTGTAAAAAAGACGATGGCGTTTTCGAGTAATCTACTGTTACAGTAAGCAAATTATGTTATTGCAGGTTTCATTGTGAATTGTGTGCATTTTTTGATAAAATAATTTACAAATTGTAATATTTAATAATTCACTTGATTTAATATTCTTCTAAATATTTTTTTAAATTTATTTTATTAATAACAAACTCTTCCTATTAACGATTTTGAAAATGAAGTTTTCAATAAAGCAAACTGCATATAAAATGAATAAAACTTCACAAAATTAAAAAATAGTAGTAGTAATGTTGTAATTGTTTAAAGTTAAAGTTTATTTCATAGAAATGCTGCTAATTTTTCTCTGTGTGTGAGCTTTTTTTTTCAATTTAATCACAGTTGTTTAATTTGATTTCCTGCGCAGATTAAACTGTCATTTAAAATTTTTTCGCATTTTCCCATCAGTGATTTGTTTTATTGATTTCAAAACACTGCTACTCTCGAATGTTTACTTTCCTTGTTCATGCAAATCGAGTAATGTGATTCAGTGCCTCTGAATTTTT
>NW_003526941.1:1190761-1192719 GCF_000181795.1 Trichinella spiralis
TATCTATGGCTCGGAAACTGTCAAATGCTGATATAAGGTCCATTGGCAGGTAAAGGGAATAATTTGTAATATTTAATTTTACGCTGTTGGGAAGGAAAGCTTTTGTTATTATTTACGTAAATTTGGCATCAGCTTTCTGGAAGCCGGTTTGAACGTTTCAACTGTTTTTGCGAATTTTATTATTTAAATCTACATTATTCGATTGGTGATGAAAATTTTGTTTTTTATTTAACTTTGAAATGAAACACGCGAGCATATTATTGAACATCACGCGTCACAGGCGATGTTACGCATGCTTGATAAAGCACCTTTTTCTAAGTGTTTTGCATTAATCATTAATTTTTTTCTATTAATGCGGGAATTTTATTTGTGCAGTACGTCTTTGAAAGTTTTGTTGTTCTATGTTTAAGATATATTTATTTATTTATTTATATTTATATATTTAATTCGTGAAAATGATAAATTATCGGCCTAGTTTCCATTCAAAATTTCCATTTTTCAATTTGTAATTGTCTCTTTGAAGGGTTTAATATTTTAATCTTTTACTTTGTAACAAAAACGAATGCATCTTTCAAATGCGGATACTTTGTATTGGTAAACGATTGACAATGTCAAGAATGATGAACAATATTGTGAACGAGAAAAGAATTTGTTAGTTATTATTGATGAAAATGATGGATACGTTGTATTAAGTTGACGTGCTTGTCGTAAAGCTCTGCAAACACAGTTGCGGGATTGAAACGCGTTCATACAAGGAGCATTGGGAACTCGTTTTTATAAATAGAGATAGACTGGGGTTTTTTTATTCCGTACTTGGATGGTGAATGTGATTTAACCGAGAAAAAACGAATGATAATGCTATGATGTTGTTGTTGTTGCTGTTGCTGTTGCTGTTGCTGCTGTTGTTATTGTTGATGATGACAACTGCTGGTCTGTCTGTCTGCCTGCAAGCAGCGTTGGTTAAATTTTTACACGGCAAAATTTACTTCCTTATTTATGACTAGCGCGGAATATGCGTTTGATTGGTTGAATTGTTTAAGCAAAAGAAAGAAGCGTCTCTGGCTTCATTGTTGATGATAATTGAAGTGTTTTCTGGCAGTTTGTGCACGTTTTTGTGCTGTTTTTCATTTCTGCTCTGAATAGTGTTGTTTTGATTGCAATTTTGGCACGCTGTTTGTTGGTGACGTTCAAATCGGTCTCACGATTTTTCTATTTGATTGCTTGATTAATTAATGTACATTTCTGTATTATGTGAAATTGAATGCATGATCAGATTTTATTTTCTACAAATGCAAAACTGAAAAACAGTCGCAGCAGAAGCAGCATTGAACAGCTTAATCAACGGCAGTATATTAATAATTTGTTTTGTTTGCAATTGGCTAGTTTGAACCGTTTGGTTATGTTCGCAGCTGCTTTGTTTGGATAGTTCAGTTTTGCTTGTTTTCTTTATTACTACTTTTTATTCATTTACTTTTGGCATGGTGATTTGTTTGTGGTGGTCTGTATATGGTTGGCAATTGAAAATTGTTTAGAGTGCAGAAACATTGTCAGTCAAACTCCATTGTTCTTATCTTTGCATCACTGACCGCACTGTGATGGATCAGCAGACGAACACAAAACGCGAGGAGCCACAGCAACAGTCACAGTCACTACCACAGCCACCACCACAACAACAGCCACAGCCACAGCAGCAAAATAAGCAGGCGACTTCCGGTCGAGAGAGTGACTCAGACGACGAGGACAGCAATTCTCCGTTGGAAGAGAGCCCTTGTGGACGATGGGCAGAAGAGGCGCGAACGAGTTCCAGCGCCGCAACGTGCCCGGAAATTGACGCCACCTATTATGGTCGATGGTACAACGTATCTAAGGGGTCGAAAGTATCCTGGTAACGATGCTTCACTTTCAACGATCGTTCGCCCAGCTAAAAGCTTCAACCAGCGCAACAGTCTGCGACCATG
>NW_003526941.1:1205858-1206669 GCF_000181795.1 Trichinella spiralis
GAAAAGTGGAAAAATTTAGTTGAAAGAAAAGATTTCAATTGATCAGACAAATCCTTTAATCGCTACAAACCTGGCGGCAGGTCGTTTAAGGGCGTATTTGCTGAGATTTTGCAAAAAAAGTTGAGTGATGATGGCCTATAGTGGGAGCCAGCGAATAAGAAAATAAATGCGCGCTCTGATAATATGGAATATAATTCCGTTGTAAGAATATTTATACAAAAATTGCGAACTTATATCCTCCAAGCAATGTTCGTGATCGTAATAGCATTTGTACCTGAAATTCATTTTTGTAATACAGACAGCTACAAATTAAAAAAATATTAATTACGCAATTTCATTGATTGCAAACAATACAGATATGAAAATTAATTAAAATGAACAAAATGAATTGCAGTTTTCATGTAGTATTGCTTCATTTCCTTCTATAAATGCAACCGCTTCTATCATGCAATTTTGCCAAATATCTCATTAAAGAATCAATTACGTAAAATTGAGAGTTTTTACAATTAATAAGATTACAATACTGTTTCCATATATGAGGAAAGAATTCAATAATACATTGCACTTCCCTGGAGGCACGCCTTTTGTTTTACTTAGCTTATATGCAAATATGTCGAAAATTAGAATAAATACCTATCATGTGCGCATTATATTTTCATAAATTGTTAATTTATTTTATTTTCAACCTTTGAATTTAATTATTTTGACAAAATACAACATTTAAAACTCATTTGCATAAGCGCACTTCATTATGACGAACAAAGCTAAAACTGAATCAAAGAGCAACATTCTTGGTATCATCGAGATGCGC
>NW_003526941.1:1207212-1349000 GCF_000181795.1 Trichinella spiralis
GATATGAATGTATTTTTTTTGACGAAGTGGTTCTTTATTAAATCGAAAGATTAATCGCAAATTTCTTCCGACGGACAAAGTTGAAGATGAATCAAAATACTACTCATCGGTATCCTTGAGATGAGCATGGAAAAAATGGGGGCAAAAAATAAATAGGAATCAATGTTGCCGCCCCACAAACAATGATAACAGGCGTTGCAAAAAAAAAAAATAGAATCTCAGGAATTAATAAATTTTTACAGTCATAGCTGTTGATATTCGGGTGTGATGGTCGATCAAATGAGCAAGTTTTGGTGAGAAATAAATATAGGGAAGCTGTTTTGGACATTAGAAAGCACAGTGACACAACTTTTTTGTTCAATCCCGAAATGGACCGAGAATGAAGGAAAATCTCATTGCCCACATCAAGCAAATATGGAACAAGAGTGCAAATTTTGATATGTTAACTCATTATAATGGCAAAAAAGTCTCCTATGCAAAATTTCAACAACCCTTGTTCCATTTCAAGGGAGTTCCAGTATTGCGGCTTTCCTGTGTATTAAGATACTAGGCACATAGCAACTTTAGAAGCCATTTATTCGACACGTACGCGTTTATTTGCCGTAAAACTTTCCAGAACCTTCTAATTTATCAGAATTTAGCCATATATAACAAAAAAAGCGAAATTTGTGTCAAAAGCCTACTTTCGAAAATCGCAAAAACAGCAAAGGCTATAGCCTTGCTTTTTTGAAAGTCGAAAATTTTCATTTCTTCCAAAAATGATGTCAATTGATCAGAGAAATTTTCTGATTCACGATAAACCTTATCGCACGATTTATGAAAACGTATTTGTCGAGATATTGCTAAAAAAGTTGTACGACAATGCGATTGTAGTTGGAACCTCAGAGATAAAAGCGAAACCTGCGCCCTTGATAATACATCCTATAATTGTATTTCATTAGTATTTATACTGAAATTTCAACTGATATCCGCGAGCAAAAGTTGCTGATTGCAATATCATTTGTGCCTGCCTTGCACTTTTGTAATACAGAAACCCCCTTAAATTTTAAAATTTGTATTTAATCAATTAAATTGATTAAATACGATAAAAGAATAAGAATAATTCAAAATAAAACGTTTCATTTGCAGTTTTCATGCAATCTTGCATTATTTCCCCCTATAAATGACACATCTGTTAGCAGGAAATTTTGTCAAATATCTTATTAAATAATTTATTGTTTGTTATTGATAGTTTTTATTATTGATAATTGTACAATATTGTTTCTATATATGAATAAATCATTCAATAATACATTGCAGTTCCCTACAGGCACGCCTTCTGTTCTACTTAGCTTATATGCAAATATCATGAAGGATTAGAATAAATGCCACGCATAGGTGAATTAGTTTGTCATAAATTGTTATTTTATTTTATTTTCCCCATATGTAATCAATCATTTTAACAAAAAACAACATTAAAAGTTCATTTGCATAAGCGTCATTGGATTATAATGAGCTGAGCGAAAACTGAATCAAACAGCCATGTTCTTAGTATCGTTGGGATGCTCAATGAATAATTAAGATCATGAACAGAATAGAAATCAATGAAATGATTGTTTTTTCATGAAATCATACATATCCAAGTCGTACGATAGACACTCAGGTATTAATAATTGTTGACAACTACATCTTGAGAAATTCCATTCTACTGTTCGAATAAATGAAATAACGTAATGGAAATCTTTTTTTGAATATTTAGGCATTACATATCTACTTCTTCTGTAATATCTCACCGGTTTTTGCCGTCTTTCCAGATTGAAGTTGACATTCTTCACTTTTTGATTAGTGCATGACACTTCTTGCAGGATTCGACACCGTTTCGAGTTTGTATGGAGAACGTTTAGGTGATTTACGAAAAATTTACCATCACAAATAACAGTTAGCAATGGGACTATGGAGAAACATGACTGTCACACACTGCGTGCAGTAATTCTTTGACCTGAGTTTTATATGTTAATATTCTGACCTCTGTTAGAATGGAATGTCGTACTGAATGTGGCGTTCGGTAGGGTTCAGTGTCGTTCTTCTTCCCTCTCCGGATCTTCTTTCTTCGAATATGCTGGTATTTATAGCTGACAAATTTATTTTTGATTATTATTCTTCGTTAATATAACGGCCCCTTCCGGCGTTTATTCTTGAAGAATAACGAAGTCTCACAACTTTTCCCATGTGTGTTGTCAGTGCTATTTATTCGAATTAGAATTTTTTACAAAAATGAAACAGTGTTGCTCTTTTCGAAAACTTAAACTGCAACGAATGATTGCCCATGATTTTATACACGCCATTCGTCGTCTAGCGCCACTAAGTGGGTGAGCAGCGTTGAAGCAGCCCAGCTCGCTTATCGTGTAGCGTTGAAGGGTAACGATAAACGGTCTCGGACAAGAAAATAAGCACACGCAAAGTAAAACTTGTAGCAATTGATGCGGTAGCCTTAACGTTTTGTGTACTATCAGAGGCACATTGGAGTACTGTCCTCTGCATAAATGAATACCACAAGCAGTGAACAGTTGCAATTTATCTTATGACCTGCGCCTCCTATATCTAAGATTATGACTCATCCATTTACTTTATGGCTGTATCTGTATGATCACTATTCTACGATCATTGTTGAGTGCCATGAGTGAACGGCGCAAAAGAGCAAACTAAATTATGGCATTTTAACTATGCTACCGACGATTACCGACTTACCGATTATTCGATGCTGCGTTTTGGATGAAACGATACTCTGAAAAATTCAGAACACATATGCCAACTTATCAACAGTGTAAATCTAACGGAAGATTCAACTGCCACGTTGTGTTGTATGTCGTGTCGCTGTGTTCGACAGCCAGTGGCTCACTTATGTTATGCAGTGTGTTAAATGATGAGCGACACGTCGGGGTATTTTTATGTTGAATGTTAAAACGAACCGAAGATTATTAAAGCCTTGAAAGAATTTCACAAATGATTTTTTCTTAGAAATGTAAAAATGAACAGCATTTGCTTAAATGACGTTGGTAAGAATAAGACTGCATTTTATCAGATTGACCTTACGACAGCTTAGCAATACTCGTGTAAAACGGAATATAATGCTGTGGAAAGATGAAATGAATTTTAAAATCACTGAGAACCTCCTCCACCAATGCAATGAAAGATTTGAAAAATTTATTTACCAAATAAGTCTAAAAATTTATAATAAATTGTGATTCATAATAATCAACAGAAGCAGCAATGCACAATGTTGCAGAGTGCAGTAAACAGTGAAGAACCACACCTTGACCTATTTATCATTACGACGTTCTTGAAAAGTAAACACGTTTTCCATTACTTCTATGATAATTTGATTGCTTGTAGCTATTCATCGCATTTTCACCCAGATTCTAACCAAATAAAGTAAAATTGTTTAAAGTACTTTTTGAAATAAGTGCTTTTTCTGCTTTGCACAAATTTCGATTTAACATAAACAGCTACTGAATGGGATATTTAAAATATGGAAGTTAGACATCGTTGCGTACCTAGCACAGTGAGAGAAAATGCGCAGCATCCATCTTCGCAGACTTTAGAAAAAAAGTAAGTTTACTTTTGTGTGTATGTAAAGCAATTAAATGAAAACAGCAATCTTTTACAATCTTCTTACTGAACCTTCCAACAGTTTCAGCAGAAATATAACTTACTCTATAATTACACTAATTCTAGACCACAACTGAACGAATTTCCAAAAGGAACTTTCACTTCAGTACGTTGGATTATTGCTGCATTATCAATTTTGCTTTTCATTATTGTATTCACTCCCAGCGTCATTGAACCAGAAGCATACAGGTAGAAAATTATTTACAATTAATTTTTCATAATTATTTCCAATATTCTGAATTATAGCTTACCTCCACCACCAAACATAAATAAAGGTATCTTAAAGAAAAACAACATCCTTTCTAAAAGTCGAAGTTTTCTTGAGAATGAACTGCTCGCGGCTGAATCAATTGTTTTGCAAGGAAGTAGACTGCTTTTAAAAATTTACGTTGAACCACTCTTGACAATTAACATTGCAGATTATCTGTACACTGGAACAGCCGATGGTCGATTAACTGAAATCGTAGGAAATAAAATAAATGAAGTCATTCGATTGGGAAGAAAAACAAACTGCGGTAATAATTCTTTTCGAATTATGAATAACATATGCAAACTGAAATAACACTACTTCAATGCTTATGCTCACTGAAAACGCCATGAAATATAAGAAAACATTTCCTTTCCAGGCATGGCTTTTGTAGATCCAAACTGTGGCAGACCACTTGGAATACGATACTTGGGAAATCGTCGACTTCTCGTTGTCGATACTTTTCTGGGAATTTTTGAAGTTGACTTCCGAAATAGTAAGCATGGCTGCATTTTTCAACATCTCTAACTCGGTAAACTCTACTGAACCTAAATAGCAAAATCTTCAATGGAAATGTTCTTCTTATTACAATCACCATTACTGCTACTATGTTTGCATATTTTGTAAAACAGTATGCTTTCCTTTTGAAATCCTTTCGAAATTTATATATTAATCTCTACTATTTCACTCCATTTATATTTAGAATATGTTGATTAGTTTGCTTGATTTCAGTTTCTATTCTTCAGAAAATTATACCCAGCTTATTAAAAGTGGAATGTATGTCGAAGGGGAACCACTGAAATTCATAAACGATATCGATATTTTTGAAAACTACATTTTCTTCACCGACTCATCGACCAAATGGTCAATCATCGACTACAAATTTATCATAATTGAAGCAAAGAAAAATGGACGGTCTGCAAAAATATTGTCATAATGTTCGACTGTATGCAATTAACAGTGTATGCACATTTTAGATTACTAGTTCTCGATCGAAACACTGGAAAAATCGATGTGATATTAAGAAATTTGTTTTTTCCCAATGGAGTGCAAGTAGCAAAAAATGGCAAAGAACTTTTCATAGCTGAAACTGGTTTAGCTCGTATTTTAAAGTAATTTGGAGTACAACTGATGAAAGCTAGTAAAAAAAAGCACAAATCTATAATTTTAGAATAAACCTGAACAATTTCAAACATCAACAACAATCTGATTTGCTGATTGACAATTTACCATGCCTTCCAGATAACATACGGCAATCTTCGTTGGGGGAATTATGGATCCCCTGTGCCGCTGTCCGAGATTCCACCGCTTTTCTTGGACCGACTTATGATCTCATTGGCAAATATCCAAGCCTCAGAAAACTAACCACAAAAGTATGCTCAGTTTTCCATTATGCGACCGCATAATGAAACACCAATTTTCTGTTTTTTCCAGCTACTTCCTCGCCAATGGATATACGCATTGATGGATTTTTTCGAAACACCTTATGGGCTCGTCATACTCGTAGACCGGCACGGTAAATACATGAAAAGTTTCCACGATCCTCACGGAACAGTAATCAGTGCAGTGTCACAAGCGACCGATAATGGAACTCATCTGTTCTTGGGAACTTTCAAACCTAAACATTTAGCCTATCTTAAATTGTAAAATGTAATTAATCCATTCTCAATTGAATGATTTGTTCATTTGTTAACCGGTCTTTCATCTAAATATTATTATAAGCATTAGCAACTGAGTAAATTTCCATGTCTTCATATGCACATCCTGAAAATGTAATTCCACACAAAAATAGCATTCTATTCTATTACATATTTATACTCGATAATAGCAATACTGCAATTCAGATTACATTTGTATATTTTTCAATAAATATCTTAAGTGTGACTCAGTAGTTCTGGCTTCAAATGCACTGTTTCGTTTCTTTCGACATGTTGATCAGCCCTTGATATGTAAAATTTGTCGAACATGCAATTTCCTTGCGGTCGGAAAAACCACATAGCTAGTGAAAATAGCAATAAGCACTCGGTAACTACGACCATATGATGCCACACTGAATAAAATGATGTTCAATTAAAGAAAAGCACATCAGAAGCAGAAATAACAAATGCTTACGACTAGTTTTTGCATAATTAGGCAGCAGCATTTCATCACATGAGACCAGACTGCTGCAGGCCAAAAAAATTGGAGCCTGTAAATTGAAAATCAAAATAATGAACTGTATAATAGACATCAAGATGTAGATCTTGTATTTTTTCAACGGTTCCTTCGTTGTCATGTGAAAAACATTCACTCCATAGAGAGCGATTAAAGATGATAAAACAACCAAAGTAGTAATGAAAGGTTTAAACGGCATTTCCTGTAAAACAACAAAAAAAATACACAGTGATACACGCAATGTGAACTTCATACAATGACATACAGTATCAAAAGATCCCCATCGATCTACCCAAAACACACCGATGAAAAAAAACAGAATTGGACGGAAAATTGCATTCTGATACACAAAAAAACGCATAATTCTTATATTTTTCCTAAAAACAAAAAATATTTATGGAATTTGCTAAAAGCTAAATATTGAATTGAAGTGAATTCAGCTACACTGTAGGACTCAGTTTTGGAAGGCATACGAAGCAACAGCAACATGGACCTGTATTCAGCTTCAATTGGAAAACTGAATGCTCATCGCTCATAGACTGCATCCCTCCACAACAATCTATTACCAAATCAACGAAGCCAAAAAGGCATCGTGAAATATATCTAAAAATTTCCAAAACAGCTGTACTGTAAATATGAAATTTTCAACATAAAAATAATTTCAAAAGTCTAGTTCAAGTTCTTTTTAAAAAATAATTTTGCATTGTGCATTATTTGCATTGAAATGTGCATAAAACTTACAATACGATAATCATATCAGACAAAGGCATCGCGCGAGGAACAATCATGCCAATACAACTGGCACCAGATGCTAACTAAAATCAGCAACACATAAATAAATAAATTTGAAAGTTTAACTGAAAGAAAACTTTCAACAAACTTACAACGCATCAAAATGAGATTATCACTCATTTCAACAGTTAAAAAATATGTAGAATATAAATAACAAAAATAAATAAATAAATAAATGTCTTTTTCATTTACTGGAAAAATTCCTGCAAGCCATGCAAGTTTGGATGAACGTGCACTTGATGAAACATAAGTACAAAAGAAATGGCAGCAGATCACAAATAAAATAAATGTGATCAACGTTTCCACACAACAAAAAACGATTAGCGACAATGTCACATTGTCGATACCTAAAATACAATCACAATAAGCAAAAAAAGTGAACAAAACATTAAAAAACATGTATTTATAAAGTAATAACTGCAATAAAAAGTAAAAAATTAACTTTTACAATAAACATGAATAAAATAAAGCATCAAAAAAAACTTACGTGACATGTAGTCGTAAAACGTAGGAGTGATAAGCTTTGAGCAAGATACATTTGCAGTAACATTGATATTCACATGTTCAACCATTTCAGTCTGGTTCATGGGTCTTTCGAGAGAAAGATGAAACGAGAATGAAGAATTCCACAAAATCACTTCAACTCTACAAAATTACAATATATTAATAATATTCAATTTTAAATTTGCAAAATTGCCAAGGAAAATCGAATGAGATTTCATTATAAAAAAGCCTAGCTTTCGTACAACTGGCAAATAGGCTTTTAACGCATAAATTTAAAAAAAAGAACGTTAAAACAGGCTTACCTCATTTTTACTCAGATTTCATCGTAACTGAAACTCTCCGATATGTGAAAGTCGTTAAAATTGTTATTTGAGAAACACTTGTCATGTTGAGATCAATATTACAGAGCAGTGAGTGTGACTTTAGTGACAAGCCAATTTATGCAAGTTTAAAAATCACCATAAATAAATAAAAATTGATCTGCTACCCAGAGTTAATCATGCTAGCAATGCTGAGCTTTGAAAAACAACAGCCGATTTCCACACGACTAAAATAATAATTTCATTGAATACAAATTGACCGCTAGCCTATTTTATACTTATTATTATTATTAAACATCTCTCGATTTGCCCAGCTTAATCGTCCATAAATTGCAAAATCTGAAATGCCCAAATCTCCGCCAGAAGCATTCTATCTCAGCTTGCTAAATCAATCAGGCCAACCGTAGAACAAACAAGCAAATAAATAAACGGGTGGGGAGACTGCTTGCTGCCCTTTGATATTTTCTATTTGCTAACAGTTACAACGTCAGTTAGTCACATGGGTGAATTTTCCACCATCTGCTTTATTTTGTTCAACAAAACAAATTTTCTCCTCTCTTTTGTAAATTAAAACTGATTCTGTTTAAAATTATTTAAAACTGCCGTGAATTCGAAAGCAAGATAAGCAGAATAAACATGTTCATTGAAAACAAGATTCCAATCTAATGCATTCATTCATCAAAAAAACGAAGCATTTTTGAAAAAAACATGCTATTCAATAAAAATACTCATGCTAAAATAATTACTCTTTTATATTTTACATGAAATTTCTTTTCAAAATGAAATCTCTTAAAAAACTGATTCACTCGTGATGAATATGATGAAACAATCAAATGATAATCAGTTAATAAATTTGCATATCGAATGCAAATCAATCGTCGATTAACGGTCAATTAATTACACAATTTGCCAATGCAAGTCAACAATTGTTAAGCCTTCTATTTCAAAATGCTTTTAAAAATGTAAATATGAGAAATGCATCAATACTAATCATCAATTTATTGGATATGATGTTAGAAAGATGAAAACAACAAAGTAATTAAGTTAATTATAAAGAGACATGCCATTTTCTGACAACATGCATTTTTATTCAATTAATCATTAAACTCATAATAAAGGAAAGCATATAATATGTCTATATATATATATATAATTACTTACAGTTCTATAAGAGACTCTACCCAGTTAGAGCTAAAAAACTTTATACGGAACAACAGCAATCACCGCAACAGTCTGCGCAACGCTTTCCCAAAATTTGCTTTGGATGTTTTCGAAAATATGACAGCTCGACGTCACATTGTCGTCAAGTTAAACCTTCATTTTTATGTTATGCGAAAGCAAATACGCAATGCAACATTTGCTCCATGTAAGACACTGCAAGAGTGGCAACAACGCTGACACTTTTTCATGCGTTTGACTGGGCTAAAATTTGCTTCCATTCATTTTGCATTAACAATAGTCACCGAAACTGGTCCGAGTACGCCCTGCTTTTGGCTGGCCAATTTAAATAAATGAACTCGTCATACTGGTAAAATCTTCCACTTGAAAATACCATACATACATACCAGTTGGTATTGAGTGACTCAAAACTACTGCCCACATATGCAAATGTAAAACAAGAAACATGATGATAATTTATTTCAAAAAATCATAACTGGCTAAGTATAGATTCATCACAGTAACATAATTTACCCTCTCTCGTTCCAGAAACCAAATAGATTATGAAAATTTTAACTTTTTGCTACAGTATGCAACTGAAATAGAAATAATCAGGCGAAACAAATTGCCCATCACAATTTAGCAGTGCATTTTTCATTTTAGGAAATTGCTTTGTATAACTGCACTTTAAACAATTCATATTTTCAATTTTTTGCTAATACTTTTTTATATCTGAATTCAGTTTAAAGCATTGAATGGAAGTTCATTTGTAATTACTTTCCGTTACTTGTAAAGCCAATTCTTCTAAGAAATACAAATAATCGTTTAAATTACATTTTAAAATATCTTGGGAATATTAAAATTCGAGCTCTTCTGTATCAGTTTATTCTCTAATGAACTATAAAAATGTTTTAAAAAAATTTTTTTGATCAAATGAAGATTATTTTAAAATAACACTAATTTCTGACGTCGATTTTCAAATCTTGAGAAGAAATAACTGCTCGAATGAATTTTTTCAGAAATTATTTCTAAAAATATAATTGCGGCTGACAAAAAATCTAAATTCCGCTTCTTATTCTACGCTTATATTATCGAGTAACTTGATATCACTCTCAAACTTATTTACCACACATACATACATATATATATATATGTACATGAAATAGATAGTTCTAAATAAAAAAGTGCATTTATAAAATAAAACTTTGCAAAAATTATCAAATATTAATAAAAAGAGTATATTCAAATAAAAACAGCAATCTTTTACGACCAAGTCTACTTTTACTTTGCACTAGCTTCTTATGGTTCTAAATTTAATGTTTTCATTTTTAAAAATAGAATTTTTAGAAAATAGAATAATACGAATATAATTAATTAATCTATTTTTTTACTTCAATGATGAGCCAATCATAAAATCTGCACGAAATTTTCTGAACAGAAACTTGATAGATCAGAAACATTAAATCACAAATGCTGTTTTACATAAATGTACTTGAAACAGTTCTCAGCATACAATCAAATTATCATAATTAACAAATTACTGCAACAATTTAAATTGGAAAATAATGTTTTTAGTGTTTTTCTAAATGTTGGAAAAGAGAAAGTTTTAACGGCAAAGACACGCAGCGAAAGCAGCAGTTTTAAACACAGCCGCACGACATTACGGTCATTTTTGGATAGGTTTTCAGAACTACGTTTTGATCTTCATCGAAGTAAAGCAACGTCAATGAGTCCATTTTGTCCGGAGAACAGCACACTTGCGGTACTTTTGGCTGAAATCCAATCGTGTGTATAATATTTTGAATTATAGCGTGATTTGATGGATTGGATTCCTTAAAAAAAGCAACTGAAATAATTTGCAGACAGCAAAGGCTTTATTCAACAAATTACCCAATTCAGCGGAAATTGGCATGATCCGGCGCAATAGTGGGCTTCGAACGATTTTGGAGCTATGATTCTTTCTTGCCAACCGATGTCACGAAAATCGACAATTAAATTATGCTTTTGACATCGCTGCTGTTGTGCTTCCTTGAGCAGTATAACTGTTGGATCGTTGTCTGCATTATATAATGTAGATTTTATTTGTTTATCAGATTGGGTCGAGCGATTGTGAGGCCTCTTTTTGCTGTTCATTCTTGTTCGACGATTTGCCCAGCCGCGGTTCATCTCCATTCGACCGGGTCGATCGCGACGTCGACCACCTCGCATCGGTAGCAGCACTTCTGGCCCTTTTTGCTGAAACGCACGAAACTGATCAGCCAGCTTTTCCAAGCTTTGCTCTGACCGGCCGTTGGCTACTGAATATGCAAAGTAATTGTCTGCTTCAGGGACATGGCGCCGTGTACGTTTACGCGTTTGATCACTTTCCACGAAGTTCTCTCGCAACACTGTCGACATCATTTCATTTGGATTCACCAGACGACTTTCATCAGAGAAGACGAGCAAAAATGGAGTGTGATGACGTAAGATTCGCTCAGCTGCATAATATTTGGCCGTCTTGGGAATTAGCAAGGAATCACCGACAAAGGCAATTGCTAACTGAGTGCCGGTATTGGTGCCATTCCATGGCCTACGATTATCAGCTGAAGCACGCTGATGGACGGCGTTGATGATCGCATTACGCAAATCGTACGTAATCCATTGACCGGAAGGATCCCGGTGGATTTGTCGAATTACAGTACGTTCACCAGAAGTGGACAGCAGTAAACAGATTGGCGCTGACCGACCACGTTGCTTACGCTGCCCAGCATTGAAATGAAGTTCAGCTTTAATGATCACTTCACCACTTTGCACCGTATTCAAATTAAATATTAAAACTTTGTCGCCATTTAAAGTACCTAAAAGGTAAAGAAAAAAAACTTTCATTTTCAACATACATATACTTGAAATTACAGAGTGTAGAAATTTTTAATTTTTTAAAATCATTTCTCAAACTGATTCAGCATGAAAACTAAACCACTCCGAACTTCATAATACTGTATTTGTTGAAGTTGGTCATTATATAAATATGAAAACAAAGTGCAAATTCCTTCTTAAACTCATCACACTACAAACCTGACAACATCAGGCAATTTTATTATTCGATAATTGGGCAATTTGAAGTCGAGCCAGGCCAAGGTAAATTAGCTTGTCAAACAATGGCACCGGCTGAGCTAAAATCTGCTCGTCAGCCGGCATTCAATCGATGCCCTGAACTTTTGGTGCACAATAAAGCGGTTCATATTTCACTTAACAAAATGGAAAAGCGCTGAGCATTTAACGACACTGTCCACTTTACACACCGACAAAATTACCGTGGCAGACGGTAACAGAACAGTTTATAATCGACTTAAGCATAATTAAAATCAAATAGAAAAAAGGCAATAAAATAAATTTCTAAGTTTAATGTAAATAAATTTTGCTTTATTTCACATTTTTCTTCCACTGACCCTTCAAACAAGAAAATCTCAAGTGACCACATGCTGTGCACAACGGGATTACAATTCATGAACATTGAATGCGTGAACTAAGCTTTGCTTAAAGCGTGGAATAGTTTAAGCTTTAGCAGAGCGGATACGCCCTGCGTATTGCAACTGACCAATTTTTGTATGCAGAATAAATTATACTGATGGACTGGGACAGATGTCTAGTAAAAAATTTATTTGTTCTAATTAAATGAAAAATTACTCTGAAAAGACTGAACAACGGGGAATTTTGCTCTGAATGCTGAAAGATAATGAAAAAATTTCAGTTTCACCAATGTGGATTTGTGATTCTTAAAAATTTATAAACAGTCTTTCATCACGACAATAAATCATATAGAATAAACTGCTTAAATTTTAAAATATCGATTCAGCGTTTCCCATAAATTATTATCGTAAATTATATAGAAGAATGTTTCCCATAAAAATTTTTCTCACTTCATATTCCAGTAACTAACTGTTCCCCAAATTCACATGCTAAATTGTTGTCATCTTCCTTTAACTATTGCTTAAATGACTGTCAAAAATTAATGAGCATGAACTATCTCTAAATTGTGCAGATTCAGTAGCAAAGTTCAAAGTGCATTGATTTATTCACCGTGTTAAAACTTTTAATACACTGTAAACCATTTCAGTTTTTCTTCCTTTTATTTCATTAAATTTTAATAAAAGTTAAGATACTTCATTCTATTGATGACGTGTATAAAAATTACAACTCCGTTACGCATAAGAAGAATCGGCATTCATTTATTATTCCCTACTTCATTCAAATTGCCTGATCAATTATGTGTTTGTTATCCCAGAATAATGAAATTTCAATAACAGAATAAGAGATGATATGAAATTGCCGTACTACGAAAAGTCAATTTACAACTCGATGACTAACTCTGTTTAAAGTTTTGAACTAGCGGTTGCATAACTGCAAAAGTGGTTCTTCTCTACAAACTCTTGTTGAGCCTGAACGCAAATACAAATACCATAGAGATAAAGACCTGCAAGTTAAACATCTGCTAGTTTGCATGCAAGTATACTCAAAGATCACTTGATAATCATGCCAGGTGAATGTAGTTCTCTCGACCTTCTTTGCCAGAAACGAAAGCAATCAATTTATGCTAACGTAGCAGAATTTATACAAATGTCTAAGAAATGCAAAATCCCCCGCTGGCCTACTCTTGCATGCAGTTTTAATTAACACCAGAAATTTAATCCATTAAATATGGCCATTTCACCTGTTATATATAAAATTCTGGCAACTGAAATTTCTTACGAAATACAGCAGTGTAATGTATTTTACTTTTAGAAAAAGAAATTTTAAAAAACAAGTGTAGATGTGCATGAATTATAATGTTTGAAGTTAGAATCATTAAATTAACAAAATTTTCAATTTGAAACAATGGAAACTCTGAAGCATCTCATCATTTGTCATTTAGATTAAATTTTTAAATTTATGAGAGAATTTTCAAAACATCTTATAAATAACAAAAGGCTTTCGTTTTTAATAACGCACAACTTATTAAAAACTTCTTACTAAGAACAAAACAGAAACAATTCACAAATTTTTCGAAGAGGACTTTTGTAATTATATATTAAATAAGTTTTTAATGTTCAAATTCTCAAGCAGTAGCTCTATTTTCTTGCCAGTTTTTTCTTCTCTTCTTACTATTTTTACATTTATCTAATCTTAAAATATTCAAATCGTCAATGTAGCTAAATTGTTGTATCATGGCACCTTTGAAAAAGTTCAGAATTGCTATTTCCACAGTAGTTTTTCGAAATTATTCAACATTATGAAAGAAATGTCGATGTACAACATTATACTTAATGCAAATTGTTACATAAACTCTCTTTAAGCGTCAGTATGTTTACTAATGGTTTCAGTTTAAAAACAAAATGAATTGATGATTGGATGATATTTTCTAAACTCGGATCAAAATTGACCAAAAGGTATAATAACTGTACACTTGGGTAAGCAACTTTATAAAATAAAAATCTGCATATTAATATGATGCTAACAATGAAAATATAAATAGGAATTTATCCACTGAGGTGATGATAACTAGCCGCCTTTTGTTTTCATGAAGAAATATAATGCCAATAAGTTGTGAAGCGTGAATTGAATTCAGTTACAACTAACTGCATTGGATAGCCATCATTAGCTGGAAAAAGCGAAAAAGGTAAAAGGCGGTCTGGGTCGAAGGCCGCATGATTGACATGCAAACAGCAACGGGTCATCATTAATGGAACAACCTGGGCATCTGAATGGCGCCGTACTCAGATTTAATGGCCGTCTGGTTAACAATTAGCGTGAAAACATGTGGTCTGTTGGGCTGAATGTATCGCATAACAGATAGTCGATGGTAATCAAGAAGGGTCAGAAATGAATTAAGAAATTAAAAACACGAACAACACCGCTTACCTATAACTGGAGTGATGCTTCTCACCACATTTCCGGTGACTTTACTCTTTGCAGCGTTCATGCGATATTGTTCGAAAAGATCTTTCATGTATTTTGAGGCGATCAGCTTCGAACGAGACGCACGCATTTTCAAACTGTCCGTGTTGTTCGCATCAGAATGAAAATTTAACAAAGCTTTGAATGTATTGTGCAAAACTTTCTTCTGTAAATGATTTGGCTTCTGCTGCCTGCTATTTCCGTATTCTTCGGCGCAGGAAATCACCGCATATAGTAAAGATATCCAGATCGCTATTGTGACAGGCTGCCTCCAGTGCGACATGTCGCTCCTTTGTAACCACCTTTTTACATTCCAAAATGAAAATTCAGGCAAAAAATAAACAACAATGAAACGTCAAAGCGTACGCCACGCTGCAGTTATTGCAAATACTTAGCCAACTATGCAACAACGGCCTCTAGGCTAAGCTACAGTAGGCAGTCGACTAGTGATTGGTCGGCCCGCAACGTGCCTAGCAACCTGACTGCCCACGCGCCCGTAGACAGCAAGCATAAATCACATGCTATAGCAGAATAACAAATTAAAAACAACCTGATTTAAAATTTATCATCAACTTCCAGTAAATTTTTGATCAGCTCAAAAATCTATAATAGTATACGTCACTCTTCTCAGTGTTGTACTTTTTAACTGATTCATTGAAATATTTCAATCTGAAACAAAATCGAATCCAAAAACTGAAATGACTAATAACGATATTCGTAAAAATAAAAATAAAACTAAGCAGTTCATTTTTGAGTAAGCATAGCAGAAGGTAGATATAAGGAAAAATTAAAAATCAAAAACCGGCACGCTCTGATTAAAATGTCCTTGAAAATATTGGCATCGTTTGCTTTTAAAAAATGAAAATAATATCTTTCAAAAAAGCACTTTACGTAAGTGATTTATTTCAGTTTAGTAAAATTTACTTTATTTTCAAGCAATAAGCCGCTTTATTGTTTGATTGGAAAATTAATTTTGATTGATTGTTGCTGATAATACTTTTCCTTAAACAAACTAGCCAGTTCAAAAAAGAATAGCAAGCAAGAACTTTTAAAAACAATTCTAGATGCTAACATTCACATATGCTGTTGACATATGTTAACAACAACATGACAGTGCATATTGCTGCTTTTTCAGGATAGTTATGGTTTGATAATATTAAACAGCAACTAATAGACGAAACACTGATAATTCACAAATGCAACGGAAACATTCATAAAAATGGGAAAAAAATTAATTTCGAAATTCCTCAATTTTTCACCTCCTCCTCTTAAGCGAAATATATACGCTTCGTTGTACTTGTGTAAAAAAGCAGAAACTGACTGACAACTCTACAGAAAAACAGAATCAGAGACAATGTTTATATTGTTTAAGAAGACTTTTAGAATTTTTAAATGAAAACAATAAAAATAGCTTGTTATTTTTTCTACAACAGCTAAAATTAATTTTAATGCACAGCTTTAAGGAACAAGAATTGCGATGCTCTATCAACTATCAAGCTTCAAAATAAAACAAAGAAAAAGCAATGCAAACTTTATATACGCTTTGATCAATTCTGAAATGTACCGAACAAAAATTCAACCATCAGCTAAAGTGAATATAAATTGGTTAAATACGTTATTTATAAAACAGCTTCACTCAGTTGAGGAAAAGTGAAACCCACTCAGTCTTTACTACTACTACTACTTGCATTTTATGACATCGTTGGATCCATTGACAATTAATTTATAACGTGGCAATAGCAAATACATTTTACATCTTTGTAATTATAAGTGAAATTTGATCAAAACAAAACGAAACATTTTTACAATATCTTGTTTATCTTGTTCATCATCAGATGCATTAAACTGAAAACAACACATACCGTAACTGAAATTGCTTGCCGCACTGCATGATGAAGACGTTTGTCATGCAAAAAGAAAGAAGAAGAAGAAGAAGAAGATTTGTTTCATATGATGATAAATTTTTACTCCAATACACTGCTAATCAAGTGCATAAAATGTAAAAAGTAATGCTTCTGCATCTGTTTCACGGAAATTTGAATTGATCGAAGAGAATTTTTTTCACTACAACTGCACAATTTATAACGTATAACGAACTCATTTGCGTATAACAGATCTTTCATCAGTAGCGAGCAGTAGCGTGCAATCTGATAAGCAATTGATAATCTTTGAAATAATGTAACAAATTGAAATGCAATGCAAATTTTTACATACACGCAATTTTGTTTGCACAGATAACAACACAGTTTAACAACAGTGAATTAATTAACAATAGGGTGCCTATTCAACCGGCTAACTATTTCAGCATTTGCTATCAATTTCAGGAGCAATGCCTCCTCCTAATTCAGCTACTTATCAAACTGCTGAATAAACATTAATTTATTATCAATGTATATAAACTTGAACAAAATTGTTATTATGCGGAATTTTTCATAATCGATATCAATTTGTGTGGAAACTTCAAGTTTTGATGCAAATTTGTAACGAAACGAAGCAACCGAATTTATTCGCAACACACAAACCACTGAAATATTCTTCTATTTTGTTTTCTGAACATTTTTATCAATTATATGCAAAGAAATAATTATTATTTGTTGTTGTTTTTTCAAATTACTTCTAAAAAGTAATAAACGTGAAAAGGCTAGCGTGAAAAATTGAATGAATAGATGCGAATCATTTGCACCACCCATAACGTGTCGGAAGCTAAAATAACAAATCAACTCATTGACACCTGTGCAACTTATTCATCTGTCGACGCTTTGCTATATGGACAGCCTGACGGATGTTATCTGGCGCCAGGCGTCGTCCGGCGCCTGACCGCAGTTTGCAAAGAGCCGACGCATTTTCCTAGCGGGGAGTTGTTCGAGGAAGAAATTAATGATCGTCAAGTGACGCATTTTGTTTATGCAGCTGCTTGCCAACTCGGCGCCAGTTACCGTACTCCAGCTAATCGTACGAAAGTTAATTTAAGTTCGTTTTCAGTGAAGCACCACAACAGTCCTGTGCCCGAACAACACACTGCTGCAAATGAGCAACAACCGCCGCTCTAACCTGGCAGATGAAGTGAAAAATCGACCATGCTCCAACAATCAATCTAGCAGACCCTGCTACTCTGCTCGATTAATCGCAGGACCCAGGGTTGCCTTTGTTACGGTCGGTGATTGAACGAGATCACAATATCCGCTTTACAATGTCGACACCTTGTACAACAAACAACAATTGAAGCTCACGAAGTGATCAGCAATCGGTGAACCATAACATCATTGGTCAATCGGCGTTCGTTCCACCTGTCCGAATAAAGAAAATGCCTCATATGCGGTTCAAAGCGGAATTTAATCACGCCAAATTAACCCTAAACTGCACTAAAAAGAACAATAGCATCTCGTATACAAAATGGAAACAATACAAGTCTTACTTCAGAGAATGATCTGTTTTTTAGAAAAATGAAATCATAAATAAAAATATTAAAAAAGGATGCATTTTTATGGCAAAACAACTTATACTCCAAAACAAATTTCATTCAATGCAAATATGTAATTTAATACTGTTTTCTCGGTACAATTTCAGAGTTTTAGAAGTAAAATCTAAAATAGAACTTTTTTCAATGAAATTGGTTTTTTTAATTAGCACGTGCTTCATATAAATGAATAAACGTAATTAGCGAACATGTTCCTAACTGATGATGGTTGCTGATTGGTTCTGAACGAAGAAAACAAATCTTTTATTTGATCGAAATAAATATATCCAACTGAAATTTTTCACTTCAAGCATGACATCCTGCTAACGTGATGCGCAAATAAAATATATCTTAGAACGCAACTTTATGATGTGAAAAGTATTTAGCCAATATAAAAAACCAAAAAAATCAACAGCCAAAAATACAACAACTCCTGCCGTGCGCATCGATCAGAGATCATTTCAGTATTAACTGATTGTTCACCACGACGGGATGCTTTAGCAAAACAAACGTACAGCACAGTCAACCAATTAATTCTCCACTCCACTGTGACAGACCGTTGTAATGTATGATTGAAATTACTTTTTCCAGGCACAACAGACTTTTGTGACAGAGAGATTTCAGTCTTTTTATAGAAGAAGCTCAGAAGATGTGCTGAGAATGTATAGGAAAATCATCAACGATAAATATTTAATAAAGCAATGCTTTCTTGAATAACAATGCAAAATAAATTTGCCAACATCGACAACAATGGATTAGTCGTGTTTCTCCGAATTACAGTTCTGTAAAAAATAAAAAAAATAAAGTTCAAAAAATGAATAATAATAATACAGTTAATTGATCATTTACCTCCAGTTCACGGCTGTCTTCAAGTTCTTTAAACTTTCCCGTTGCTAAGTTATAAATCAGCATAAGAATGAACTGCAAATAAATATTTTTTAATTGAAAGTGGTATATTAATTTTCAAGTTTTAGAAAGTGCACAAAACATACGTGAAACCAATATATGTTGATAAAGAAAAGCAGCCATAACATGAAGTTGAACACAGGAATGAACGGCAAATCGTCAGGTCCGAGAAATACGCTTCCATAAAATGACGTATAAAGCACCTTCAGAGGAAACCAGTACAATCGAAAAATAAACCTGCAAAATTAGCTACCAAATTATCAATATCAAGCTTTCCGTATTAACAGATAATCAAATTTGGCACAAAAATTGAAACATACAAAAAATTATAGACTGAAACGCAAAAATTAAACGTGAAAAGCTATTTTTGCAATAAAACTAACCAGCTGGCAGTAAATATAACAAACGATGCGTTGGACAAAAATTCACAAAACGAGTAGTGTGTATTATCTCGAAACTTTAAATACTTGAATATTTTCGCACATTCAAGGAAAACGTCGCTAACATCGTGGAGGAAGAGTACTAAAATTCCAACTTGGTCATACCTACAAAATGGTTTTCTTCATCAAACTTCTCAAAAGTTTAAACGAAATCCAACAGCAGCAACATAAAATCCTACAAATTACCTAGCTGCCCAAGAAAAAGAAAGCAAGGTGATTGCCAACAAATGGTGAAATACCATAACTTTGGAATCTTTTCTCCATTGTTCCATAAAAATTGTTCCATACGTTGCATGCACGTAAAAAGCAGTCTGTGTGAGATATACAATGTCAACTTCGTACGGAATCAATCGGTCGCGTGAAAAATCTTAAAACAACAACACTACGTTACAGGTAACATAAATTTTATGAACAGTTAATAAAAAAATAAGAATAATAATCAGTAATTATCAAACTCATTTCTCAAAATTGGAATTTTTATAAAGAAATTACTTGGTTTAGAAAGAAATAATTAAAAACTGAAAATGTGAAATGTAATATGAAAATGCCAATTATTAAACGTCAGATTTCAATGTTTATTTCACATGTCCCATAATCAACAGTGCACAGCAAATTAACCTTTTCTCTTCAAATTGCAAATCAAGCATTATTTTCATTACAATTAAAAAATTGTCGATGTAATTCACTTGTTAAGCTGCATGATCAATGTTAAGATAAATAAGATGAATATATTAAAGTTTTTTCAACTATAACATAAGCTACAGTTGTTAAATTTTACAATTTATGCTTTTTTTTAATATTTCTTTTTCAGTAAAAGATCTTGCTCAAAAGGCACAAGATAAATTTCTTAAATCACTAACCAGCACGCTCACTGATCAGCACACTGAAAATTCTTTTTAAAAAATAAATAAATAAATAAATAAATATTATCCAATTTATGATATCATATTATATAATTTAATTTTAAATCAAATTCCATCAGTTGCATTCATACAAGTTAC
Source organism: Trichinella spiralis (assembly GCF_000181795.1). NCBI lineage: Eukaryota > Metazoa > Nematoda > Enoplea > Trichinellida > Trichinellidae > Trichinella > Trichinella spiralis. Next base: position 1,227,753 of record NW_003526941.1, read on the forward strand.
AAATTGTTTACGTTAAACATTCATATTACTGTAAGCTAATCACTTGCTTATCATTTACTGTAGTATTAAAATTTTTTCGTATTGAATAATATTGATGATAAATTTACCGTCCTAATGAAACAGGTTTGAGTATAAAATCGTCAAAAATAAGGATAAATTAAAAAAAAATACAATATTTCGTTATTAAAAATGAAAATATTTACCACTCCAAATGGACAACGGATCAGTGAAATATTTCCAACGATCCGTGCGCACCAGTGTCCAACAAGTGTTCAACCAAAGGAACAAATACATCGTCAGATTCCACAGTGATTCTGGAAGTTTTCCGCTAATTTCGGCAGTGAGTCTCCAATATTTAGCCAGAGGCTAATTGAAATAAAGATTCAAAATCAATTCAAAAGAAAAGATCAAAAAAGAGAGAGATAGAGAGAGAGAGAGATTAAACAACAAACAATGAAATTTGAAAATACTTTAATAGATGTATTTTTTTGAAAAAAAAAGAAAAAACTCACTCTGCAAATAAATCTGACAAACATGAACCTGAGTCCGGTGAGCACGACCGCAAGAAAGAGCACATTCCAAACGTTTTGCGGTTGCAAGGAGCAAGTTTGTTGAAGATCTTTGAAAAAGCTGAACGGAATTGTATAATCGGAAGAAAAATTGGCAACGAATCGTTTGCAATAGGCGACGATGCTTTGATTAGTCAAGACGATCAACGTGTAATAGTCGAGCGTGGGCTTTCGAACGATCTCCATGAAGCTGCAATTTCAAAGCATCCACACAGCTTGCTTTTTGGAAAGCTTTCAACTTTTTCCAACCAACGTCAGAAGAGTTGTCAGTGTTCTAAAACGGAGTTTGCATTTCCAATAATCCAACAACAACAGCAACAACAACTACACCACAACATACATATAAATACAACGTAAAATAGTCAGTCTTCTATTATACTGTGCAAACAATAATAATCACCGCCTGACGCTGAAATGCTGCGCTAACCTTTATGCGAATTGCTTGCTTGCTGTTGCAGGCGAAAAATCGAAGATGTTTCAGAAGAAGGAAAAGGAAAAAGCGTGACGACGATCGCGCTGAAACAAACGCGCTTTTATACAATCAGTGTGGAGAAATGCTCAGTTTAAAGCAAATGGCATATTACAGTTTGCGCGGGTCAAGGTCGCTTGGCGGGTCGCTTGTTTACAGTAACAGCTTTGCTTTAAAGTGCTTTTCTAGTTTAAAGCAGCAGCCCAGTGCGATCAGCAGTAGTAGTATACGTGAAAGTGGCGCTCAAGTATGCTATCACGAAATCCTGATCATGCGCCGTTGTCGTCTATTGACGATATTGTTAGTAAACTTCTCTCATAAGCTGCAAGGCAACGTGAATGAAGAAGATATACAAATAATAAAGAGATAATGAGCGAGTTCACCCACTCGAATTAACCAACCATCTAACAAGCACACTAATTGATGATGAAGTTAAAAACAAACCAATGTGTATTTAATGTTACCATTCATTTAGCAGGAAAATGCCAAAAAGATCTCAAATCAGAATTTACATTTAATTTATATTTTTTAAATAATAAAAACTATAAAAATAAAAAATGTTTTAACCGTATTTCTTTCTACCGTTTTATCGATAATATTATAATTATGTGCAACGCAAAAAATGTGTTTGTGAAACAATGAATAAAATAATTCTTAAAATATAGACAAATTTTGAATAAAAATTTTTCAAAAAAAAATTTTTTTTAACTACATCACCAACAAGAAGGGGTGGAGTGAAAAAGAGAAAACACTGCAAAAACTGTGACAACCATGGATTTCAATTGAGCTTGAAAATCCATTTCAGTATATTATGCAATGAAATTCAACTCGGTGGGAAAAGCGATGTTCTGCTTTGAAAAATTTCCACTCGCTTGATTTCATTCAGAAGAACCGAGTAAAATTTTACACTGAAAACAAAGTATTAAAATATTACTGCTTCACAAAAGATGCCGATTAAAAGATGAAGCAGAAAATTGGGGAAAAAAAAGCTATAGCTAGCATGGATCAGCTCGCGTAAAAGCTGAACGCTGAAAGTGAAATACGGATTTTAAAAAAAGTAATATTACACAATTTGAAAAATATACACTCGATCAAAAGTATTGAAACAATAATGATGTTCAAATTTAATATGCTCCAAAGATTTGATAATGAATAACGTTTATTGAATAAACAAAAATTTTTTTGTAACAAGCAACCCAAGTGTGTTTCACCGTCAAATTAGGTAGATGAATGCAATGGAACTTGCAATAATTTGAAATCTAGTCAATTTTCACAGATGCATATATTCGACGCACAAACTTCGCCGTTGCCATATAACCTATGGCACCTGAAGAAAAGAGATTGCAATAATGAAGTCATAAAAAATAATAAATTAATATTTACCGCACATCAAACCAACAAATATACAAAACAAGCCAGAATAGACAAAGTAAAATGTCGTCTGAAAAAACCCATACATCCTAGAACAAAAGCAAAATGAACAACAACAACTGAAACAATAGATAAAATGAAAAATCATACGCACCGAGTTTTATAAATGAAATAATAAATAGAATACAAGTACAAGTACAAGGATATGGATGCTCCAGAAAGAAAACTCGTCCAGCGCCTGAAATGTAGCATAAAAACACACAATGAAAAGATTTTATAGAAAATTATCACGCTTACATACCAGCGATAGTCTTCTGAATTCAACAGCACATAAGTGCAGACAATGGTCATACACATGGTAACAGCCGCAAGCAAGATGGTAACCAAAAACATGAACCCGTAAACATAGTAAACTTTATATGCCCAGAATGATGTAAAAATAAAATACCTACAACAACAAGTAACAAAAAGTCGAATAAGTAAGGAAGAAATCAATTTCTTATTATTTCATTCCTGAACACTTACACTTCTATAAATATAGAACCAAAAGGAAGCAAACCACCTCCGATTATGATCAACCAGGGTTGTAGGTAAATTTTCTTCTCAGGTATAGGGCGTGGCACTGCATTCACACGACAAGGATTATTCGGTCGGCCGCTCATATTTCGACCAACAACTGATCCAATCAACGTCAAAGGCAAAACGACCAAAGCATAAATCGCAACAATAGACGCCTAAAATAATAAATAAAAGTAAAAATAAAAACAAAAAAAATTATACCATCGTTCCAAATGGTATAGATCGAGTAGAACTTTGGTACAAAGCTGAAATATTGCCAATACTAGCAGCGGTGGCCACCAACAATGGCAGAAAACTACCACAACATAATGCTTGTTTGATCCACCTTTTGCCTGCAAAAAAGAAAACTATCATACATGATAATAAAAAATAAAATTGTCAAAAAATATGTTCATTAAATTACCTCCAAAATGAGTATATATGCAGCCGCCAACATATCCGCTGACTGGAGAAAATAAAGCGTAACAAAATATCGTCGCAGTCAATATTGAACCTCGTCTAAAATTAGAAAGCATTCAAAGCATGCTTAAAAAAAATTATTCTTCAACAACTGTACATCAAATTGCATTGAAAGTAAAGTTATACTTTTAAATTCTTGTTACAGAATACATTTCACACAAATGGATTATCACGTGCATACTGTATTGAACTTACTCCAAATAAAGTTCTCCCCAAAAAGTGATGAGAATAACGACAATAACTAAGACAAATACATGGATTCCAGATCCGATGAGACATGAGAAAAGCATCGGAAAACTGGGAGACCGGAAAACATCCCCGTGAATCTGTTTCCAGCCATATTCATCACCAAAGTCACGATCCTGTAATTACACGAAAAGGAAAGCTAACAATTCCCGAATTTAATGAAAACGTCAGTGATGCTTATTTACAAAATCGTCCATTTTCAAATCTTTCTCATAACGCGCATAATCTTTACGCAGAGTTCGCATGAGAATAAACGCAACGACTGTGACCAAAAATATAACCATCATAAATGAATTGAACAAAGAAAACCAATGAATCTAAAAAAATATTTAAATCACAACTCTTTTTGAAAAAAGTTTTCTGAAAAACAAACTCGATGTTTGAAAAAATTCGCATCTAAATACTTGTCGAATCTGTCGTGAAATCGAACAGTAGAAGGTTTCCACATTACCTATAAAAAAGGGATTTCAAAGAATTCGTTTCATGTGATTTTCAGTATTCTTAAAAATTTCATGCTCTTCAACAAATTAACCAAAACTTCGCACCTCGTAGGTTAGATCAAATGCAACGTCAGGCTTCAAATCTATCCGATTATTGGAAGTCAGATTTACTTCGACAATAGTGTTACCGTTGTATCCAATTTCAAACAGTCGATGGGTAAATAATTTCATAGATTCTCCCGAATTTTCATCATTTCTATATTCTCCAACAATTCCTAAAACACTTATAAACTCTTACTGAAAACCAATGATGAACAATTCACTTCACCAAACCCCATAAAGGTAGATCATCAATGTACATTTGAAACCAATAATGATTTCGAATAGCATGATGAAAAGCGTCCACTTCTTCGTTTAAAAGTGTTAAAGTACAATATGCTGTTTTAGCTACATTAACTAAACAAACAAGCGTAACTTAAAAAAGAACAACATTTATGTATTAAAATTAACGTACCTTTGAATTTTATATCCAAACCAGAAAACTCCAAGTCGACACCGAGTAAATTATCACTAATTGTTTCGTGATAATGAGCAATTGCAAGCTTGCTTCCCCGGCAAAATGGCAATGAAAAGTATGGATAGGTTTCTTGTAAATTATGATACGGCCCAACGGTATTCATCCACAGCACAACTTCTTCACCATCTTTGTACTATAAATAATCTGGTCAATATCTGAACACATTAATATATACATATATAAACAACATGTATCACTTTAATTTGCATAAGCATACTAAATATAATGCTTACTTCAACTTTAGAGGCATTAACAAACTAAAGGATACAAATATCATCATTATTTTCCCTCAATGTACCTGAGAATAAAATACTGTAACAATGTTTAAAATTTAATAAACAGATAAACTTATAAAATTAAGAGCCAAGGTTACATGCTGACAGTTGAAATTGCATCATGTACAACAAAGTATGAATAGTAATGCAAAAAAATAAAAATATTTCTGCAACATATACGTGTTCGTGTGTAATGAAATTTTTAGTACATTCACAGCTTCATATGCAAATTCAACAAAATAATTAAACAGAACAAGATTTTACTTATCAATATATGCATTTATTTTTTCAAAATTCAATATTTAATGATTTTAAAAATTAAACTTACAAATTCATGCATATACATTTGTTTGACCGTACTTATTTATACTATGTATTATTATAATTCGGTACAATGCCTTTACTGAATGAAAATAAGTAAGCCTTCAATATGAAAATGCAAAAACCTGCATTGCTTCAATTTAAATTAAATGTGTTTCAAATAAATCACAAGTATTGTCAAAGAAAGCATATTTTGAGAAAAAAAAGATAGGAAAGTGAAAACCGTGACCAACACCAAGCAGATGTACAATAGGGCCAGCTGAAAAATTCACATAAAAGTGTCAAAATGGACTTACCGTATGGCTGTGTTCATCTGCTTCCGTGGCCTTTAATAAAAACATGAATAAAATAACGAGAATTGATTTTAATTCATTTGCCATAATTTTTAAGAGAAAGGCTTGCTTCACAATAACTTCGTTCAAGCAGTAAAAGTAAGACGTTGAGTTTTTCTGTATTTTACGATTTTCAGGGATTAATCGTCGAAACTGTGGAAAAATTGCTCAAAATTAACTCGTTTCGTTTTGTTTGCTTAGATAATTAACAAAATGGGATAAATGATAAAAGTATATTTACGTACAAGCTTATCTTTTAATATGAAAGGAAATTATTGAAATAAAATTTTCTGTATAAATTTGAAAACGAGCTTTCGATTTTCAAAGTAATTAATGTTTCATTAATTGATTTGTTAAAAAGTATGACAAAATCTACGAAATGAACACAACATTTTTGAAAATTTGCATTTGAACAACGTTCTACTGAATGTAGTAGTTCAATGTTGGAAATTATCTCAACTTTTCACATGATCAAACATGACAAGAATTATTTATTATATCAAAGTCATGAAGTGAATGTTTCAAAAGATAAGTTACAAAGCATGATGTGACTTTCAGTGAATTTTGAATTGTTCAATTGCCAAATATCATATCATATCATATCGTAGGTTATGAAGTTTTCTTAAGATGTTTTGACATGACTAACAATGATATATGATTGGTGTCCCAGTAGTGTAAAGTTCTCATTTTGTTGAAACATTGCACAGAACCCAAATTTCATCAGGTCAGCATGCTACAATATGATTGAATGTCAAAATGTCCATTAAAGAAATAGTAACTTTAAATAAATTTTAATCATTAAAAGCAAAGTTTTTTGGTGAAAACAGTGTGCAATAACAACTAATGATAGATTGATAGATGGACAGATAGACAGACAGACAGACAGATAGATAGTATGGATGATTTGAATTGATTTAATTTTCTTACCTCGTGTTGTCACATGCATAATTTATCTGAGCAAATATTTTTCAGAAGACATTTGTGCTTGATTTACAAAATTATTTGCAAATTTTGATTGATTTGACTCGTCAACTGAAACTGATGTTACGCGAGCAGAAAATGTATCTCAATCGGTCAATATTTCATCTAATAATACAAATTATACTCCAGTTTTCTTATTTACAATAAATAACTTTACTTATTTTATTAAAATAACAGAACTTAACAATAACAACAACAACAGTAATAATAATAATAATAATAATATGAGAATTAAACAAGTTGTAAAATTTGTAAAAGAAACAAAATTTTGTGTAACTGTTTTTGTATATTTTTCACAAAATGATTATTAATTGTTGCAATAAATCGGATGATGGTCGACAGTGTTCAGTTGAGTTGAGGTTCAGTTGTTCAAAGTTGAAACAGGAGGAGATGTTGGATGCGTATTTGGCAATGGCAACGGCGTGGATTTGAACGCGTCGACCGTGACGTGAACATCGATCAGCTGTCAAAAACAATCCTCGGCGTTTAATCATTTGTCAGATGCTGACTGGCAGCTTCAACAGCTAATTTTGATAGATTGGCCTGTACCTCTCTCGCCTTGGCAAGCTTTGTTGCCATCCGACGGCTTTTTGAATTTTTTGTTCGTTTAATTTATGCTAATTTGCAAATTTTTATTCACAGTAATAATGATAGAAATGATGTATATGTATACTGTAGATTTAGTTTTGCGAATTGTTAATTCAAAATGATTCTCTTAATCAGCTTCATAATTGGACAGCACTGTCAGTGGACGGTTTCATTTATTTTTGTTTCAGCCCCAGATTGACGAGCAGTTGCTGACAAAAATTTGTTGCCATCGTGTCCATCAGGCTATTTTAATTATTCACCGCCTCCCATCATCACCAACACAACATAGTAATTGTGAAGCTCATTTACAGCAGCAGTAGAGAACAAACAAACAAAACAGCTAACAATTTAATATTCAATATTATCATTATTCTCATTTTAATGTTCATTTAAAATTTTCAAATGTGAATTTCTTTTGCCCATTCAAAATGGATAACATTTTTTCAAATATAACTTTAAATAACAGCTTCTTTAAAAAAACTGATCAATGACTTTTGAATGTTGTTTATGACATGAACGTGCACATAATTTTACGTGCTGAAATGTTCGATGTCAAAAATTGAACGTTGCCATCAATCTGTATTGCAGCCGTTTATTCAAATGAAGTGAGTTGGCAGTGTGTTTTCAAGCTTGCCATCAAATTCGAACGACGATTTTTTTCATTTTAATTTAAACAATATTTTTAAAATTAAACAAAAAACTAATAGCGATGATAATTAATGTACCTGTTTCAAAAGACGGCTGCACTGTGGGATGTTGGACGCACGGTCGAGGTTACAGTGCGTACAGTAGGCGATGTACCATTTTTCAAACATGACTCATTCATCACAGTAATGTACAAATGATGAAACAGAAAATATTTAACAAAATGATAAAACGTGAATTTTGAATAGAATTTTAAATTAAAATAAAAACTATGCACAATTTCATGTATTTGAATATCAATGTCGTTATAAAGGATAAAAATATTTTGCCATTTTTTTCTTCTTGTAGTTATTTATTAACGTTAAACGCTATCAGAAGCAGTTAATCCTGACTGCTGCTGACCTTGCAGTTGTCAATTCAACAGATGTTTGCAAGAAATTGCTCATATTGTTGTAAAATATTGCTTTTCAAAAGTTAAAATTTGGAACAAAAAAACAAAAGTTTGAAATTTGATAAATTCACGTTGAAAAAATACTGTAGATAAAAAATAATCATGCAAGAAAGTGCGATCGTTCAGTTGATTTGTTTCAAAAAAGCAAAGGGAAGAGGAAAAGTGAAAAATTGGAAGAAGAATGCTTTCAAGTTGAAAAAATAAAGATGACAACTACGACGACGACGATGATGATGATGATGATGAGGTTGAGAATGTCAGCATTCACCAGCATACGGATGATTCAAATTGATTGATACCGTTGGAGATATAGATTGGTTGGTTGGGGAAGAAAATTTATGTATCAACTGGCGTCCGGTGAGTTTGGAAGGCAAAATTTGTGCCCGCACACAAGTGCCTGATGCACAAGCGACGGACGTGCGTTTGTCATTTTCAGCTTTATCTTTTTTCGCTCACTGATGGATGTTTTGTCATGAAAGTGACACGGCCATCCGGTCCGGTCTTTCAATAGTGGAAAGAACAAATTTGAAAAATGCACATTAAAACAAGCAAAAACATAATAAATTTGAGCAGATGGTTCAACCTGTACGCGTCGGAAGATGCAAAATTGAAAAGCGAAAAATGTAAATTTATTATTTCTTCAGTTTGCGCTAAATTTAACAACCTGCTTCAATAAAATGGCTAATTATATCTCCGAGGCAGATGTATAATTTATTATTCAATTGCCAAACAGGGAATCATCACTTTCAATAATAATAATAATTTTTGTTCCATTATAATAACAATTATATGAAAGAAGACGATGATGAAAATTTTTCATAAAAATTTACCTTTTAATTATAACTGTGAACGCACTGCATTTTACGTGCCCAAAATGAAAAGTAATCCATTTGTTATAAAATTAGCCGTGTGCTTATTGACTTTTACACGCTGCAGGCTTTGTTTAAGCAGAAAGAAACTGTTCAACGTAAAAAATTGATGGCACACTTGCAATATGCAAGTTTTGAATCATCTTTTTTTCAAAGCAGCTAATTTTACCTTATAAAAATAGTGGAAAAAACAATAATAAGACCAGTGAGGGGTTTACTATTGTAGACTAAATTTAGCAACTGTCACGAGTGTTGGATATTTGAGTAATGACACCCGAGTGGAATTTGCATTTGACATTAGTCAGTTTCATTAGTTACACAATTTCTGCTTTATGTTTATCGTCATCGCCACTTCTAGACACACCACACACCTCGAAGATTAATTTTCTACAATACAGTACGAAAATGTTAATATGATTCACAAGAAAAAAATTTACAAAAGTAGAAGAAAAGCAACAGTAATAATAATAATAATTATTATTATTATTATCATGAAATTTAAAAATGATAATTTTGTGTTGTAGACGGTCGATTAGTCTTTCAGTGGTCAGTGTTCACGCATTTTTGAGCATTTTCGGGGTCAGCATCCACAAGAACACAAGCTCAACGGGGGAAAAGAGCCCACTTTGACGTGGCTGTTGTGTTTGACGGCTAATCTTTTCGGAATCTTTCAAGCGTCGACGATCAATTCTGCATTAGCATATCGCCTGTGATCCGCTGTCGTACGACACAACCAGCCGCGCTGACATTCATCGAATGCTTGTTAATCTGTCAGGCAAACTCTCCTCGACCATAGCGTATCATTTGTGGTCATTTTCATCGGCCAGGGTGCAATCAATCCAGGCCGAAACAACGCGCACATTCATCTTCCAACAATTTGACATGCTCCAGCTTGGATGACGGAACCGCTGGTGCCGATCGTTTGTTCTCCTCCTCCATCATCGCACAACGGCCAGTTGTCACTGAAGGTTTTTATAAATTTTCCATTATTCATACAGAATTTACAAATTCTGCAAAACATCCTGCACGCAATAATAATAATAAGTATAATAATTCAATTTTCAAAATTAGAACGCGCAATTTATTATTAAAAACAAGAGAAAGCAACAAAAAAGAATCCCTCATGACGATGATAATGGACACGCGCTATCAGAGCATCTTTGACTGACAACTGTGACATTATTTTGGCAAAACTGAGTGAAGAATAAAACACAGAGGTGATTCATTTTGAATTTCAAAAAATAAATGAAAAATGATTTACAATTAAATATTAATTGCTAAAAATAAAACTTTGTCCTCTTTCATAAAGGTTCAACAACAACGGAAAAACAATTGCAATTGGAAAAAACATCAACAAAAGATACTGTAAAAAGAGAACGAATACTTGTTTTGGATAAAATGAAAATAAAGTTAGTTTTTTTTTGGATATGCAAATATATTTTAATTGAAAATTTTCGACCGATGCAATGAGCGAGAGAAAAAATTGTTTTCTTTGCATTGATCGAGTGACATTTTTCAAATTTACGATCGTCGTAATAAACGAGGGCCATTTGTCACCACGCCCGGATCTGTTGAAATGCATTACGCAGAAGAAGGTTAAGAAAGGAAGGCAAAAAAATAAATTTAAAATAAAAAATAATACAATCCATCCTGTGAACAACAAGAACAAAAAGAAGCAAAATTGATAATTGCCCTGCACTGAATGGTGACTTTTCCATTTGACAGTTATAAAATTTAAATTATAAATCAAACTGATGAATGACTGTGAAATGAGTTCGCATTAAGTCGTCATGTTTCATTCTCGGCTGGGCGATTTTTATCTCAACTGAAGATATAACCGAAACGCCGACGCCATCGCGCAACGACAACAACATTCGTCCAGAAGATGCTGAACAATAATGAAAAAGCCAAAAACAGCACAGAAAACGAAAGTCCCATTCACAATAATTGAATTCTCTACATATTCACTTTTATCGATAAAAATTATTAAAATTTTTATTAATATTAAACTACTTGAAACTTTTCAATTAATAATATTTGGCTAATGGTGGAAAAATATTTCACATGCTTTGCATAGTTTGAAAACTTGTTCAAATGGCAATTCATTCATTTGCCTGTAAATCATCTCTCAGGTACTTTGCACTGTTTACAGTAAGCAAACTGTCGAGTTTGTTTATACGTTGTTGTTGTTGGGAGTTTCTTTTTCGTGAACAAATTTGATATGGAAATTTTTACACCTCACTTGCAACATCTTTTATTTATAAACAACAAAACAAAAATAACAAATTTAACTTTGTATTTCATTTAAATTTAAATTGATAAAATCAAATAACTTTTTTCTTTCGTGAAATTTGAAAATAAACTAGTTACAAAAATGTACAACATTTGTATGTTAAATTTATGTTTTCCAGGTCATCTCAGTATTCTGTTCGTCATCCTAGCATCCTATTGCTTTTTTGCCCGTTGCAGACGGGATTAATGACATGACAAAACGAAAATTACAAACAACTTCCTACTTTGCTTACGTGAATTATTTCCATTTTATGGATATTTGAATTGTGCGTGGTCGAAATTTATTGCCAACCCGATGACAGTATCTAGTGCAGAATTAGTTGCAATGTTCACACGTAAATGTTTTCTATTGCTCTTTTGGGGGGGGGGGAAGCAAAATTTTTTTTGTTGGATCCTGCTTTTTACCATCAAGCAAAAAACCGACAACCTTGGACAAAGCACATATAATATTATTGCACTTACTGATGATGTCTTGTGCTGACCAATGTCACTTATTTCGACGATGCCAAGTTGTGTTGACCTATTTGAATTTCCATTTGCATGTACAAACAACTATTCACAGGTCAACAACAGAGCTTAAAATTTGAAAGTTCAAAATCTGCACGAAACGTTTCAATTATTGCTAATACTGTAAAATTTATTTATGCTCAAATTACAAATCGACCAAACAAAACTGTTGGACAATTGTTGCCTTTGCTATTCGAGGAGTTGTTATTCGTATAATTTTCACTTTTGGAAAAACACTCTTCAGAACAATTAACTTTCCACTTGACACTTTTGATTGAATAAATTGAAAAAATTTCATTAACACCATACTATGACTAGTAACATGAGTAGCAGCACTCAAACAAACAGCAGCAGCAGCAGCAGTAACAGCATTTTGACTACTACACACCACTGGTAACGAAAAATGTCTTGTGGAAAAGCTAGAGCAATCGATAAACAAACATATTCATCCTATCGCTTACCTTACTGCTACTGTTGGATTTTGAAAATTTTTTTAACACTCTTCACAATCATGACAACTTTTGTTTATCTTTTCACGTGTCTGATGTTTTGTTTTTGTTTGATTACTGTACTTTTGTAAAAATTGAGAAAAAGTTTTTCAGGTGTCAATTTATATAGAAGTTGTTTTTGTCGAATAATAATTTACAAAAAAAATAAAGAAGAAAAAGCCAATGTCCGATGATCAGTAGAACAGACGTTATTGTGTGTCAGAGAACGAGAAATGCTGTCATATGTGCATATAAATCACCATTATTTATTTATTGGGTGCATTGTAGTTTTTGTATTTTCAAATTACACAACGACGACAACGGTGCAGCCAGGAAACCTTCGAAAGATTATCTACAGGAATTGTTGTTCAATGTTGGTCATTTTTCATCCGTCTGAAAGTTAATTGCCAGAAAATTTAAACATATGGGATGCTGAACTATTTTGAACAATGACAAGACGGAGAGCTTTCAATCAACGCCAAAATCGCTCATGTCACTCTGTGTTATCCGGCAAAATAATGATTTCGCTTTTCAACTTGAAACACATTCACTTTGTTGTTTGTCAATTTGCTGAATTTCATATTCATAATTGTTTGTTGTTGTTGTACAAAAATGCAAAAATTCCTTTGTTAATTGCAGAGTTTTGAATAATTTGCAAATCTGAAGCATTGCAAAGAGTCTCTGCATTGTCATTTGTTGTGCTGATTTATATATTTCAATTGTTACGTATCACTGTGAAGAAGTTGTAAACAGTTTCCTTGTTTATGGAAGTTTCAGATCAGGGTGGCCAAATATTTTTTTCAAAAAAAGAACACAAACTGATCATTGATGAGCTTGAAAAATAGAATTTCATTGACGAAGAAGCAGGAAAAAGCATTTCTTGTAAATGATAATAGCCTGTAGTTGCGTTTGAAAAGTTAATGGCATCTGGCATGTTAGCAAGTGCATATGGCCGCCGACGTGCGAATGCTCTTTTTCCCATTGCCCCCCACGTGAACGAGCTCTATTAGAAGCATATTTTGGGGGAAGAAATTTTAAATTTAAAAATGAAAATGCTCTTCGCTCGTGAAAATGTGCGTTTCAGAAGAATATCGAAAGAGCAGCAAAAAGCATTAATCGCACAAGGCTGAATTCGTGAAATACGACTGCCCTGGGCATTTGGGACCGGATGATGAATGGCAAGATTCGAATTTGCCACGCCAACTGGAGCCACACCGATTATTGTTCACCCTTCTGAGGGCAGTGGCATTGCCGGGTTGTGTTGGACAGTTGGACAAGTGTCACCGAGAGAAATAAATCTCTGGACATTGGACACAAGACAAGCAACAACAAATACAACGCATTCGGGTGGCAATACCAACAACAGGCAAATAAACAAAAGCAGCTGCTTTTCCTGTTGCCTTGTTCCTCCCGACCGGACTTGTTATTGCTGAATAGTAAGTAATTTTGATCAAAAAGGGAAAAATAATAATTTTCCAATCGAATACCGATGAACAGAAAAATAAGCAATTTGTCATCTCCAAACGCAGCAGCTGTTTGTGACATTTCAACTCTTTTGACAACCATGTTGCAGAAATTTTGGAACATTAAAGTAAAAAACACACACATATATATATGAATGAATAAATAAAGAAAACATAATAAAAACAACAGCAACTTGTAAATCGTGGGAATATAATAAAAAAGAAACAATTAGACGATGGTTTTACAAAAATTTGGTGGAAAGAATTCAGTCGACGCACCAAATGGACCCAGATATGCCTGCAAATGCAGTATATATATTGGGATTTTGATTTACTTTTATTCACTGCGCACAATTAGCAGCGGTACAGTTGATAGCAAGTAACATATTAAGTTGTAAATGAAAAGTTTTTGACAGCCGGTAATGGATCGACCGAGCGATCAGAGACGACGCCCGCCGCCGCTTGCAACACAACCCAACGCTTATTGTTGCCCACTTTTCCAACCCAATTGGTTCGACAAGCAAATGGCTGAAACGACAGCTTGTCATTTTTGTCACACGGTTGACAATTTCTTTATTTGATCAACTGTCGAACCAGAAATGCAATTTCGAAAAATTTTTCATCCCACCAGAAAAATAGAAATCCATTTTTACAATTTGACCAACAAGCAACCAAACACAATTAATTGAAACAAAAAAAAATTCGATCGTGCATTCTTTGTTTTCACAAAATCCAATTGGATTACTGTAATTGTACAGTTGGATTGTTGGAACCCAAACAAAAAGCAATATTTATTTGTTTACGTCCAATTTTGACATGTGTCAGTGGAGTTGGTTGACGTTTGTGGAAAAAAAAAACTTTCCGGCCGTCGTCGATAACCGAAAATGGCAACGCTCAAAGCGACACGTCGTTGTGTTAAAATTGCGTCACGCCGACACGTCCGTCTCTCTCTTTGTCCCGACAACGACCATATTCAAAATTTTTGTTCCTCTCGTTTTATTGGTGGAAATATTTTTGAATTTGAAAAAAAAAACCCGTAATGACTCATCATCAGAATATTTGAAAAAAAAGAATGAAATTTTTTTTGGTGTTAATTATATTAACCTGAATGATGAAATTGACAAGTTGACAAAAGGCTGTCGCAATTGTACAAAGCAAATAAACAAACAAACAAACAAACAAACACGACAATGTCTGTCGGTTGTTGTTGTTTTACGTGCTTTCAAGTCGGTCGGCATTTTGCTTTTGATCTTCTTTTTGTTTTTTTTTTGACGCAAGCGTCAAAACACGAACGGCCCCGTCGTGACCGGTTGGTGTGGTTGTAAAAGGTGACGACCGACGGTCAGTTGCGGTGTGAATCGCTTGGAAAGTTCGGAACCGGTGTTGGTCGGTCGGCGGCGGGCCGTTTGTTTGGTCGTAAAATCTGCCCGCGTTCAAAGGATGCCGCCGCCACTGTTCAATTAGATCATCAATTCGTCGTCGGCAATATATTCATTCCTCATGTATAAAATTAGCGCGCATAAAAAGCCGAACGATTAGATCAATGATTAGACCAACTGCAGCAGCAGAAATAAAAGGAGGAGGAGGAGGAGGAGGATTGAAAAAACTAACCATGAAAATAGAGAATATACCGTGTGAAAGTGAAATTATTATTATTTTTTTCTCACTCACTCTCTCTCTCCGTTGCACAATTTACCATCAACACGTTGTACTGTGTTTTTATCAGTTTAAAGCTCGAAGGTCGTCAAACTTCGTGTACTTTCATGAAACACCACGTGTTTACACACATTTTCGACAAAACACGTCACCGGCATTTATGTCTCTCCAACGGCCAGCATGTCTTTCTTTTCCATTAAAAAAAAATAATAAAACCGGATACAGTGGTAATGAAAATGATGTTTAAATTGAAAATAATTTACAATTCAATTGAAAAGCAAGCAACGAAGTTTTCAAATTCTCGTTTGGAAATTGTGTACACATTTGTCATTGGAAATGGTGAGAGCATGCATAAATTTGAACAAAGAAAAAGCACCGATGTCGGGCCAAAAGTAGCAGCTGCTCGGCAAACGCACAAAGCAGCCATCTCGACAGGGACAAAACCAAGCAAGTAATAAATCAAACGTAGCTGACAGCGGACGTCCATTTGATAAAAACGTCCTGCTACTACTTCTACTACCGCCATTAATACTCCTCCTCGGCTACTAGTTATTATAAGTACTACTAGTAGTAGTAGTAGTAGTAGTAGTGCTGCTGTTGCTATGCTCTCTTTATCTAAACGAGCAAGCAAGACATCACCACCACTCCACAAACTGCATACATACATAAAAATACATATCGATGTACTATAACTAACTGGTAATCGTTGTTCGATTTATAGATGAATCGTTGTCTGCGTTTGTGCACTAATTGTGAAACTTGTACACGGATCAGAACCAACTGAAATTATGTGCTTTTTATACCAACAACAACATCAACAATAAAAAAAAGGAAAGAAAAAAAACAGAAGAATTTTTTAAAAAAAAAGCATATTTACTGCCCGCAATTGAAGAGATGAATAAGTTTTTTTTTAAAGCAAGGCAAAAAATGAATGATAAAAGAAGAAAATACGGGCAAACCACAAAGCACACTATGTATAAAATTATACATACGATGGTGAAAAAGAAGAGAAGCATACATAAGTATGTATGTATGTAATTGTAATTAAAAGGAAGAGATTCAACAAAATTTGCTTTTTGTTCATTACCAACTCAGCACAACAAGTCAGGGCTGTTGCAATGTACCGGGCAATCTTTGGCTGGGACACAGGCCGGCTAAGGTTGACGGCATGGTCGGCGGCGTGCCGTAGGCGAACGGTGCCAACGGCGAGGCAACGGGCAAAGCGGTGGCGGCTGAAGATAAAATTTTCGTATATGGATGAAAACGCAACGAGCTCAAATAGGAAGAAGCTGCGGCATTTTGCTGTTGACAAAGAGTGCGTGTAAGCAACGCAGAAGCCGAAGAAGAAGAAGAAGAAGCGGCGGCGCCAGCGGTTGCGTTGCTGACAGCAACAGATGCCGGGCTGTTCGACGGCGCAGTTTTGAGTGCATCGTGCGTGGCGTGACTTCTCAAATGTTGCAACAGTTCGTCGCCGGAAGCGAATCGTTTACCACAGTACTGATCGCCGGTCATCCAATTGCACACATACGACGACGACGACGACGACGACTGGTGATATTGTTGGTGGAATTGTAATAATTGTTGACCAGCGGTGGTATTCGTTGGGGGAGTCAAAAATTGCGCTACAGTAGGATGATGATTGGAACCGGCCAACGCGTTGGCCAAATTGGCGAACATGCCGACTTGAGCGGCGGCGGCGGCGGCCGCAGCCGCCACAGACGGATGCAGACCGGCGTTGAAAAAAGGCGACGCCAAGTACGGATTCATCCAGACGGAAGAGGCGAAATCTTGAGGTGCGTGTCCGGCGCACTGGGCGCACCCGATCGGACACGCCCTGGCCGCCGCCGGGCACGTTTTGCAAAACGGATCCGCGCACGGTCTGGGCGGCGGTACCAGGGTCGTCGTCGACGACACGCCGCCGAAGCAGGGAAACTGCACGATACTGTTGGGTGGCAAGGCGAAAGCGCCACTGCCACCGCCGCCGCCGCCGCCGTTGGTCAACGACAGACTGACCGCCGACGGTGCCGGGGGCAACAAGTGTTGGAACATGGCCGAAGTGGGCAAGGCCAGAGATTGGGTGGGCGTTGTCGAGTGCTTTTCTTTTTTCGCCGCCGCCGGAGAACGAGACAACACCGGTGTCGTTGATTTGGACGTGCTAGATTTGCAGCATTTGGCTGGCGAAGACGAACACGCGCCGTCGACACTCTCGGAAGAGCGGACTTTGTGAACTTCTTTCCGACCGTGGTGATTATGCTGCTGCTGCTGATGATGATGATGATGATGATGGGGATCGGCCGACGGTGGCGACGGTCGACCTTCACCACTGGTGGTGGTACATTGAGAAGCACCGTCGGATTTGTTAGTTGTGGACGGCAAATCAGGCAAGCCGATACTGTTGCAAGTTTGGGCTAACAAAGCGAGCGGACTTTTTCCACTGTCCTGCGATTGACCAAGCAACGGTGAAGAAGAAGAAGCGTTGCAAGAAGCGCCGGGCGAGTCATCAGCAGCACTGCCGACCGCTGTTGTAGCCGGCAGTGGACTCAGAAAATCTGGACACAGATACTGCTGATGTGTAGATACCATGATGTTTTCTGAAGAAGAGAGAGAGAGAGAGAAATAATATATAGTTGTTGGGAAAAACAGAGAACAAGAGAACGAGAGAGAGAGAGAGAGAGAGAGAGAGAATGAGAGAAAGAGAGAGAGAGAGAGAAACACAGACCACGACACAGATACACAGAGAAATGAACGAATAAGAGAACAAGACAGACGTGGAAGAGAAAAAGATGATCAGGGAAAAATTGTCGCCCCCTGGCGGCGAGTCGGCTCGTGAAATTAATGACGCTAACGACGTGTGATTGGCTGTCGCTGGCGGTCATAGCAATCAATGTCAACAGTATAATTTATCTGCCGTTTTGGCTGTCGTTACGAGCGCGCCGCAAAGCCGAAATCAATCATCAAATTTATGACCCGTCACCGGCGATTGATGAACAAACGTCGTCGGCGCGAATATCATCAGCGCCGCAATCCAACAGGAATCGCCAGCCGGTCGTCACTCTTACACCATTTGCATGCACATACTGTTTTGTTTTTTTCAATATGATAATTTTTTTTTCTTCATTTATGTAAATTTTTGTTTTAGGAAAGAGGAAAATTTGTTTATTCAAAAATTTTTATCAATTGAAAATTATATAGCACCGTCACTACTACTAGCAGCAGCAGCAGCAAATTATTTTCAGTAAGACATTTCTACTTACAACAATTTCCAACTGGTCAACTTTGAAGATCAAAAGAATGCCGACACTGATGCGTGTCAATCATTCATGTCAACGTGAATAGAAACCGTTGTTGCGCCACCCTGTTGTTGATCACGGTGAGGCGTTGCGGTCGTGCGGATCAAACAAAAACAAAAAATAAATAGAAACGGAGGGAAAAAAACAATTTAGCCATGGAAAAATAAACTGATTAATTAATTAATTAATTAATTGATTGATTATTAATAATTTAAGGGAAAAATCTTTTTGAAATTATTTATCAACAACAATCAACAAGTAGAAAAAGCCAAAATTGACAATTTGTCAAAATCGAATTTGAACATTGAACTTTAGATCATTGACAAGAGGATTTATCTGAAAGAAAATTATTATGTGACATTGATAATGTTCATAAAACACACTGCTTGGTCGTAATTTACTGCTTGACGATTGGTAAAAAATATTTGCATAATCTTTGAACTGTTCCAATGTTTGCACTGGTACTGTTTCATGTGCGCAAACAGCGAGAGAGTTTCGTTTTCTATTTTTAATAAATTTTTGAAAAATAAACAAAAATTTCTCAACTTCACTCACTCGTGGTTTCTTCTTGTTTTCTTTTTTTGAAACCTCATTACACAATTACGATAACGATATTTTTTATTCGGACACAGAGTGACGGTTTTTATTATTACACTGATACTTGCGATCGAATAAAAAGCCAAATTGCACAAATTGTTTGTTTCGTTCTGATTATTCAAACGGTTCAATTCAAACGATTAAATTGTCATATAATTATTTTCCATTATATACAAAAGTCAAATACAAATATTCATCTCAACATCAACTCATTTGTCCTTCACTTTTTATTCATAAAAAACAAACAAACAAATAAAAAAAATCAAGCACTATTTTGATGTGTAACTTTTTTTTTCTTGCTGTTTCAATTATCATAAGAAATGTTGAATTGAATTGTTCAATTGGAAATTTTCTAGGCTATTTGTGAAAGAATTTTGACGCTTCTTATTTCAAATGAAAGAAATGAATGTATATTTTTCTTCAAAAAAAATTATTTCAACTTTGCCGTAACAGTCATTCAATATTTTTTCTGGTAGATTTTAATTTCAAATTTCTCTGCTCAATTCATCAAAAGATACTGTACGTCAGTCGGAGACGGATGCCCATTAATATTTTGGCTGATAATTCTTTTTTTTCAAATTTATTTTCACACGTTGACATAAATTTTCCGCATCAAATTATGAATACTATTGTTTGTTTGTTTGTTTTTTATGAATGGATTCGTGATTGTGGGAAAAAAAAGTTACAAAGATTGATTGCGTTGAAATTGTTGAACAAAAATTTACATGAAACACAAATCATCGCACGGGATTATTTATTAAAAATTGATTCAACACCATTGAAAGCGTATGAAAATTTGAAAATGGAAAACTTGGCTATAATAATAAGAATAATAATAATCTGCACCGGCGTCACAAGAAACATTCGCGTCCATATTTTTTGCGCACCAACATCAAAACCGCCTCCAAACATGCAAGCAAGCGGTGAGTATTTTTATTAGCATCAATTTGAAAATTGATGTCGATTTTGTTCATTCATTTTATAACACAAACATCACTTGAACAAGAATGCACCACTTATTATTTCCCACTCTTGCAACATGATTCATCTGAGCACATCCGGTCAACAACGTATATATACATATATATAGATTTATTTATTGTTGTGCAATAAAATTAATTATTCATAACAAATGAAACAAGTTGATGTGTGTTGTTGTTTTTTTGTTTTGTTATTTATTAGCTTTTTTATCTCTTGATCAAGGTGTTGAAAAAGAGATTCACATATTTCAAAATTAAACTAATCGGGAAAAATTTATTTACCGAAATTTTCAACAAGCTTTTTCAAAATTATCATGTGATTAATTTTTTGAAAACATCTTCAATATATTGTTAGGAATTTGCATTAAAATTAAAAAAAACTCGCGTATGATAAAGTTGGAATTTACAACAACAACAAAAAGTCATAAAACAAATTGCCCGTGAAAATGATCGTTTCTTGTTCTTTCTCATTTGTTCATTTTTTGCAGAGTTATTTAAATTATTTATTTGTTTTATTTGAAAAGATAAAATCAGAAAAAAAAATCTTCCACTTAACTCATCTGTACATTATTTGAAATTTGACATTATTTGAAAATGTGTAAATCTAGTTGAAAATTGATTTGAATTATGGCATTTCAAAGTAGTGCACACGCAATGGTTTATTATTGCTTAACCAGTGTTTTTTCCGAGTTGTTTCATCCAAATTTTTTTGTTCCAGAAAAAAATGACATCTTTGTAATGGAATATTAATTTTTAATTTTTCATAATTTTTAATATGCATCAGTCGTCGGTTGACATTGCTGTTGGATAACTGAGAAGAGAGTTGAAAATGGCATACTTGTAAAAATACTCTCCTCTTGGCATTTTCAACATGACAGAATTTGATAATAAAATAGTAATAAAGACTTCTTCAAAAGAATTCGTCTTATAGCCGACCTAATTTTATAGGCAAGTAAATATGATTTATCATCGGTTGGGCTCGGCTTTCCTTTGAGAAAAACCGCTTCATTTCTGCTTGCGTTGGTCATTTTCTTCCTGCCTTGCCCTGCTAACATGCCAACATTATACCTATACATTACATTACATTACACATTCTCTTTGATTTCAGTGTTCTTCGACAATTCAATCAGACAGCGATCAAAATGCCCATCTGAAATTTTATGAACGCATAAAATAAATCCCAACGAAACAAGGAAAATAATTTATATTATTTTATTTCTTTTTTCCTATTAATTTATAGGCGTAACAAATTTTAATACCTTTTTTTTCGGCTTTCTTAAATTCAATCTTAAATCTGTACCTAATGTACTTATTTTTGATACCGTAATTCTTTTTCTCATTCTACCGCTCAGTACTGTATGTAACAGTTCTTTTTTTCAATTTATTTATTGCAACTTTTGAAAAAAATATACATGCACAAAACTGTGATCTATTGAATCTATTTCCACTTGTTGATTTGGCCGAATAGTGGAATAGCTCTAATTTTGATTTTCAACTTACAACTATATTCAAGCTAAGCTGTATTTTTGTTCGAAGGTCAGATTTTGGCCAATTGCTAACGTTTCAACTGTCAAAATGGATTGCAAGCGGCCGGGTTTAATTTTTTTTGGCTGACATTTTGCCTGTTTCTTACTTTGAATTAATTGATCGATAGAAAGGAACGCTTTTCCGGCCTTTTTGATAGCACAATTTTCACATGATCCGCTCTGTCGGTGGTTGGTTCTCAATCTTCTCAACTGACTGTACTAACCCCAACAACTGTCACAACAACAACAAATAACCTTTTAATTTTTTTAAAAATTGTTTAAGCATTCCCTTGGGTGTATTCTTAATATGTTTTTTTTATTCGGTGGGAATATTGCATTTCTGAGCATTGTAGTAGTTGTTTATTTAATTTTTTTGATCAACTCACATTTGGTAGATGAAATGTCATTGAAAGCGGACAAGTTGAACGGTAAAATGGGAGAAATTCAATAAATAACGGCCAGACTGAAAGAGTAGTTTTAATAGTTTTGTTGTTTATAATAGCATAGCATGTATTCAAAATTATCAACAGTGATGCTTATTTGATTTGTTTTCAGCAAAATGCTGCACACATATTTTGAACAAGAGTTTCCAACCGCAAAAGATACTTCTTTTTTTCTATTTTTCGTTTATTCATCAAAACGAACATTAATATAATAAATTTATTACCACCATTTTGTTTGTTTGTTTGTTTGATGAATATAATAAATTAATCAGATTATTGAATTGATCTTGTGTTGTCAGTCATTTTTTCAGCTGTTTCAGTGTTGTTGCAGCTTGAAAAGGTTTATTTATGGCACGTTTGAAAGTCAAATTTAGAAGTTGGCATTTGAAAAATTGGAAAAAGTAATAAAAGTGATCACTTTCACAAAGAAATTAATTCCACAATCCCAATCTGTCAGTCGGTCAGTAGTGATTTGACGAAATTTTATTTTGTTTAAAAATTCCTCCACTCATACCAAGATGATCGGTTCTAAGAGGAATTTTTTGTTGATGAATGAAAAAAATTTGAAAACTACAGTAGCCAGGTTGTCAGGAACTGTATTTTTTGTACTGATAAACAAATTTGAAAAGTAATTTAAAAAAAGTTTTCAATGAATATTTGAAACAAAAATATGAATTGGAAACATTTTAATTTTGTATTTCAGATGAAAATTTAATTTTTCAACAAAAAATAATTTTACCAACAATTTCCGTGCGTCATGTCCTGAATAGAAGTGCAATTTTGATATTTTCACGTTGAAATAAAAATCGTTCAATTTTCCAGTTTTGCCAATTGTTGCGCAAAAGATCGTATAATATAATAATAAAAAGCCAATTCAACTTTGGCAATTCAACGACGACGACAACAACAACAAAATAATTAAAACAATCATAAAACAATTCATTTTCAGGTTAACTATCAATTTCTGTTCTCTGCTGGCGTTTCACGGGCAGGATGTTTGCTTTTCAAATGGCCATTTCCATCACCATCTTCTTCCATTTCTTCTTTCACTTCCAGGCTTACAAACAAGCATCACAATCGCTTTTAATTATTCCATTTACTTTGAACAAACAACACAGACGAAAAATCGATCATCTTTTCTTTTAATAGTACTCGTTCAAAAATTTGCACAACAGAAATTGTTAATTTCAAAATTCCATTATTTGCATACACAACAACATCAATTTGTCAGCTTATTAATCGCAATGACTGTAGTATACATCTTGATCATTGTCGATAACGTTTATATGAATAGACAGTTTTTTCTTAAACGTTTAATATATAATTGGACTAGGTTCTTATCGATTATAATTGATTATGAAAAAAAAGAAAATTTTCCCCATTTTCCCACTGTAGAATTTAGAATAAAAATTTTCATTTTCTCTGATCTGGAGCTTCGGTTGAGAAAGTTGAAATACTGATTGTTCACGTTGAATGACAAAATAATGAATGGTATTTCAAATTTGTATTACAACCTGTTTGAATGTAGAACTCAGAAAACGAGGACAAACCGTTACGAAAACACATATTCCAATTGTTGAAAAATTTGAATAATAATCAACTTGATCTTTATCAAATAAATGTTCACATTTGTTGATCAAGAAAATTATAATAAACAACAGTGAGTTGATTTTCTAAATTTTCAAAGTAAACACGCAATTTGTCCTCTTTTTCGCTTGGTTATGTTGAAAAATTAATTAAAACTAAAATTATCTACATTTTGTTCAAATTTGACACATGTCATTTATAACATTTTTGTTTGGATAAAATAGTAAAACAAATATGCCTGTCAAACAACTAACTATAAATTTGTTGAAAATGAATCATCACAATTTTTTTTGTAACACTGAAATGCAAACAAAAAGAAACAAATTGGAAAATCAATAATTATTTAATATTGTTTGATTTGTTTTGTTTGGTAAAATAACCGATTGCAATTGTGAAACAGTTTATGCAATGTTAATTAATTTCCAAAAAAAAATACAATAATTACTGATATTGTTTAT
Source organism: Trichinella spiralis (assembly GCF_000181795.1). Lineage (NCBI taxonomy): Eukaryota > Metazoa > Nematoda > Enoplea > Trichinellida > Trichinellidae > Trichinella > Trichinella spiralis. The sequence continues at coordinate 1,252,212 of NW_003526941.1, forward strand.
TGAATGAGTTGGAATGAATTTCATTTTCGAATTTCCAACGACGATGTATGTGATTTTCAAAATTTCAATTTTCTCTCATGTTGTGTATATTTGTAAATTTTAAACTAAAAATTTCAATATCAATCATTTCGAATTTAGAATAACAACAACTGCAAGAGAGTGATTTATGTTTTTCAAGTGTTTGCGCTTTTGTCTAATTATTATTATTATTATTATTATTATAATTGGTGAAGAAGCAATGTACATTTGGACTGGGCGGCGGTGTTGATTCAATTGCAAAGGTATGCATTCATCACACGGCTTGTCGACTGAGAACACTTGACTGCAATTGACGCGATCTTGCCCAGCGTACGTCGTCGATTGATGATAATTATTACTGAATAATTAATTAATCTGATCAGCTAAACTGCAACATTCATACGCATATTTTGTGTTGGCAGATGGCGATTGCAATCCGTAACACAACTTCCGCCCACAACGGTGTGGCCATTCTTCATTTTTGATAACGATCGTCACTCAAGTACAACTTCAAACATCTGCCCAATATGAATGCAGCTTGCAAAAACAAATATGCATATAAATATAAATATAAATATAAATATAAATATAAATTTCACATTTGCAATAGCACTGAACGGACGACGTGAAACTTTTATTGCTTTCATCTATACCCACTCGCTCTTTTGACCATTAGCCGACGCTTCAAGTTGCAATAAATAATATTTGAAACAAATTTCCCTTTGAAATTATCAATCTTCTTCGGTTGGAATTTCTACATTTCACAACTTTTATTAATCTCTTCCTCCACCGACCACGTTGTTCCACTTATTTTTCATTTGTTTGGAGTATATAAATATTTTCCAAGTTTATTCTTTCATTTTATTATTCAAAAATAAAACAACACTTTTTATTACGACGATAAAAAAAGAAAAGTATTTTGTTTTGACGAAAATATTTTTGAACACAACACGCCTGTTGCACTCAAGCAATAATTTTAAAAAATAACAATGCATATTTTCTGTTAATTGAGGAAAATTACATTATTTAATTAAAAAAATAAAAAAAAACTTTGCTCCAGTGCTTGAAATTTCAGTTTCGCTTCGTGTCGTAAAAGATTCAACTTTCACGTTAAATTTATATAAATAGCTAAAGTATAATGAAAAATAGTTTACAAAAAGGAACATGTTATTTTTAAAATGCAAAAATATTGCATCAGCATTAATTTTGTTTCGTTGAATTGCAAGCATTTTTTCTGAAATTTCATAACGTCATTTTTGTATTTCAACTTTTACATGCGTTAAAACTTCATTTTTATTAAAATTTCAATGTAATACTGTCAAATTTCAAACTGTAACTTTTGAAACATTTTACAGTAAAAGTTACGCAAGTTTATTTAAATACAGTACCTTTGTTAATTGAGTAAAAATATTTTTTAGTTGAAATATCAACAATTTGATTATTGTTTTTTGTTTATTGGTTTTAATTAAATTTATTTCAAAACATAGCCAGATATTACATCACATTCGAATGTTTTAACTGTAAATGGATCTTGATTTCTGTGAACTTTTAAATGTAACATTTGTAAAGGTTTCAGTTGATACAATTTCTGTCATCAAAATGTCGAACAGAATGACCGGTGGTTTTAAGTTTCTCGTGATTGTTGTTGTGTTTGGTTCACTTTGCGCATCTGTTCACGGCCAATGTGATGATGCAGCTTTTGAAAGTTTGGAAAATGTTGGCGAAGAGATTGCGCTGGAAACCAACTTCTTTCGATACAACGCATCTTCAACCAGTGTAGCACATCACTCCAGTTGTACCCTCTGCTATCTTTTGTCAACTACAGCTCAAAGAATTTACTTTTGCAACCGAAGCCAGGAACAGTTGTCTTATTTGATAAACGGCCTGTGCGTTTTTCTTCGAATTTACAACAGTCGTATATGCCAAGGAATTGTATCCGTATACAAAGATGAAGTTCTTTACGTAGCTGGTCAATTGTTGCTCAGTCCGAAGCAACTCTGTGCGGTGTTGGTTGAAAATTGCGGTGAAGCGTACAATCCTTTCAAAGCGAATTGGACTGTTGCGCTTCCTGACGTGCCCAAGCCGCCTGTTCAACCGCGACAACAGCCAAAAGTGAGTTATTGAAACATGCACATGCATGTGTTGTTTTAGTGAGCGTTTGTTAAATTTCTTAATACAAAATTGAAAATCCTCTTCTCAAATGGCACTTTCTTTGCGCAATGGTTATTTAACTGCTCCATAACAGTGATAAATAATTCTGTTGCTGCAGTTTAAAACCTGAAAACTTACGAAAAGTATTTTTTACTTGTAAATTTGTAAATTTAATTATTATTAAAGATACTGAGGTTCAAAATTGTTAATTTATTTCACTTATACATATATAGATGTATTGTCACTTGTTTAATTTTTACAGTGTAAAATCTTTTCATGAAGAAATTATTAAATAACATTTTAAAATATTTGGTTAATTCTTTTCAAAAGTTATTTTTAGTAGTTTTAATAGTTCATTAATTAGATTGTAATTGATAGTTTGGACATTCTTTTTAGCCAGATCAACCTGTTTTGAGAGTTTTACATTTGGCCGATATACATTTTGATCCTCAGTATGCTCAAGGTTCCGAAGCAGATTGCAATGATCCATTATGCTGTCACAAAAATTCGACCAAAAAATCTATGAAAGGTAGTTGTTGAAATGAATGAATTTTTTGCCTTTTTCATCAAGCTAAGCTAAGTATTTTATATGTTTCTTTTTTTAGTAAAGCAAGCAGCAGGAAGGTGGGGTACAGCAGGTTTGTGTGATCTGCCTATTAAAACAATGATACTTCTTTTTGAGCATCTTCAAGATGAAGCTGAAGTATTTATTTTTGTGCTTGCAAGTTTATTGATTATTTGTTTTGTTTTTTCTGCATTTTTTAGTTTGATTATGTAATATGGACAGGCGATCTTCCACCCCACAATGTGTGGAATCAGACTCGTAATGGTCAACTGCACGCGTATGAATATCTTTTGCAACTTTTCAACGAATATCTTCCAAATAAGCTTATCTTTTCCGCCCTCGGCAATCACGAAAGCGCTCCTGCTGATAGGTGTGTGTATGAATAAATAAATAAATAAATACAGTAAAATGAAGATGTGAATAAAATTGAAATTAATATTGATTTTAATTAATATTTGAAAATTTTTGAAATTACTTTTAGTTTTCCACCACACTTTAAAACGTTGCCAAACAAGTATTCAATTTCGTGGTTGTACGATGCTTTGGCTGAAGGTTGGAGTGCGACTGTTGATCCAGAACAAAAGGAAGCGGTCCAGGATTCTATTAAACGGTGAAAATGCATTTTTATACGCCAATTCTAATAAATAAAGTAATTTAAATTATATTTTAGCCGAGGTTCGTATGTGGTCGAAGTGAAGCCTGGTTTTCGAATTATATCTGTCAATACAAATTATTGTATCAAGACAAACTAGTGAGGAGAAATTTATTGTTATTTATCATTAATAAGTTATTTTTTTAATGAAATTTTATTAGTTGGCTTTATTTGAACGAAACGGATCCTGATGGAACATTATCTTGGTTGGCAGAAGAATTGCAAAAGGCCGAAAACGAAGGCGCCAAAGTGCATATCATCGGTCACATACCTCCTGGTCATGAGACTTGTTTAAAAGAATGGAGTCGAAATTACAACATCATTGCCCAGAGGTTTAATTTGATAGATCAATTTTGGCTGGGATTGATTTATTGAAAAATTTAATTTCAGATATGAAAATGTGATTCGCGCTCAATTTTTTGGACACACTCATTCAGATTCGTTTACAGTCAGCTACGACCAGAGTGGAAGTGATGTCAGGCCGTCGAACGTTATGTTCGTGGCACCGAGTGTTACTACATTTGCCTACTGCCTCCCAGCGTACAGAATTTACACAATAGATGGTGTACATGAGAACAGTACATGGGAAGTTTTGGACATTGAGACATACATTCTCAACGTCACTGAAGCCAATCAAACGGGCGAAAGGCCAAAGTGGAAATTATCTTACCGATTCAAAGTATGTATATATATATTTTTTAAATACAATTTTAGCATATTTTTTTCAGGAGACTTATGGACTGAAGTCGATTTTACCGGATCAGATGGATAATTTGATTAGAAGATTTTCCACCAACGACACTGTATTCGATATATATTTAAAGTAAGGAAGAAATTATTGAATTGAACCATTTGAACAGAGAGAACCCGACCATTTTAGGCATTATAATCGAGTCGATGCAGAGTGTGGTAAAAGTTGTCGCAAAGCCAGACTTTGTGAATTGCTTTCTTCCAGTTCAGCAGCTTATGCGACTTGTATTCACAAGCCCGTCGTCAAGCTCTAGCAATCGTCATCCATTGGCCATTGTCATCTTCAACAACCAACCTTTGATATTCTACAAAAGCGGTTCGATCTTTTTATTATTATTATTTTGCACATATTCTTTCTCTGACAAACATAGCATGTTGGTGTTGTTTTTTACTTTAATTTGCACTACTGATGTAGGAAGCGTGTTGTCAATATTTTTTTCTCAGATCAACTGTTTTAGTTTGTTAAGTGGGTTTAGTGAAATTTGAACAAGCGTTCAATGTATTTTTCCATATGAAATCATGCGGCATAATTTCCAAGTAGATGCGGTTTAAAGTTGCACTTATCGGCAGATGTTGTTGTGAAATTTTATTATAAATTGTATAAATAGAAAAGTGAAAAGCAGAACAGTCGTGTGTGAGTTTGGAGAGTTTTATGTGATGTGAAAGAAAAAGATGTTATGTGGTTGCAAAAATTTTACTCTGCGTCAACTAGAAGTTTGTTCATTGTATTTTGTTGCAGAGCTTTGAGTTTGAAAGTTAAACAGGCATGCACTTTTTGTCTTCTTCAATTTTCAGCTCTAGATTCACTGTACCTATGTTGAACACTTTTGCTGGTCCATTGGCGTCGGTAATGTACTTGGAGGGTACTTTGATTTTCCACCTCCTCTTGCATACCTTGAATAGAAGAACATTTATTTGTGTTGAAAGCTTTTTGCATTAGAAAGTACGAATGTAAATTAAGTCTATTACGTGATGGCTATTGCAGCGATGGTATATTTTGAAGTAGGGTTCAATAGTTCCTATTTCATCGTCTGTTCCATCCAGGTGGAACTCACCGTTGGTGTTGGTCTCATTTTTAGCCATGGTGTCATCGAAGGTGAGGTCTGTAAAAGGGAGAAGAAGGGCAGTTGCACAATTGTACAAATATGAAAGAATTACCTTTTTCAATTAGCTTAACAGCTACCTTGGAAGCTGGTTGATCGCCACACATTAGTTTGCCTTGAATACGAACTCGCTGCTTCTTTGCCAACGTCAGGGAGACTATGACAATAAATGCGAAGAGTAGAAGTTTGTGAAATTGTTTCAAATTCATCATTTTCCAATATTTCGAACAGAAATTTCAATACACTAACTCGCTGTTGCACAATTTAGCAAATGGGGAAATTTGTGCTGTTGGAAAAATTTATGCTCGTTCCGTATTTCACAAGCTGGAATTTTAACGTTTTCGTTTCTGATGCAAGTTTATTTATATCAAGCGTTCCAGTTTCTTGTGAAATTGTTTTACCGGCTATATATACTTGTTTTCTAGCCTAATTTCTGGCCAATCTGCGTGAATCATTTGCAGGAACGCTTTGCTTGTTTTTTTTTTATTTGCATTTTTTCAAACTTTTTTGTTGACATATCTACTGATCATACCGTGCGTGTAATATTTATTTTTTTCCTGAATACTGGAAAAGCATATGATAATCGACACAATGAAATCAGCTGACACCCACTTGACTGAGCACATAATTGAGAGTTTTTGGGTTTTGGTTTTATGTTTTGTGTATTTTATTTCTTCATTCATATGATTGATTCTTCGATCATCATTATTTGCAGTATTGTTAAGTATTTGATGTGTATCATCATCATCATCATCAGTACATGTTGCAATATATTTAAATTTATTTTTGTTTTATTAGTTGTATGCAAATTTTCAATTAGCAAAAATTAATTTCTCTATATTAGAGAATTATTTTTTAAACATGTATTATTAATATTTTCATCGCAGAGTGAGAGATGAATAATGTTCTTAATTGTGCTTTGAGTCTTTGCAAATCAACAACAACAACAACAACAGTAGCAGTTGTTTGAAAAGTGCATCCTCCTTGTAAGGCAATAAGTTCAATAACTTTACTTTCAAGGGAATATAATTTTCATCTTGTCAATTTTACTAGTGCTAATAGTTGTATAAAGCTGTCAGTGAAAATTAATAATGTCGTCTTTTCAAGGCTGTTTTGACAAGCAACCTTGTCTTGCGCATCACATCTGACGACAGAAATTGGCACGTGTATTTTCATCATAGCTTTTACTTTTTTCATCAACTGGCAGTAGGCACAAAATATTTATTTGTATGCATAATTTATTTGAGATTTGAAAAATAGATTTCCTTTTTTTTTTCAATGAAAACTCATCCATTCAAATATTGTGGTTATTAATTAATCGATGTTATCATTATTGTCATATGAGGAGGGTTATGATGTATTATTGTTCTTATTTGTTTTCAATGAATTTCAATCAATAAATAAACAAATATAATTTAATGATTTGCCAAATGGAGGAACAATATGACGTTTCTATTGGAGCTGATCTGAATCAGTGTATATTTTTGAATGTGTAACGTACAGATTATTTTATTCAACGGTACGTTATTCTTCTTCTTCTTATTTTTTTTTTATTTTGTCAAGCTCTGCTCGTGAAACGAACATTTTTGATCAGTTTGTTCAAAACTTTCAAAAATGGCCATTCGGTCGTCATTTTGGTTAGTGACCAGAACACGCACGACCGATTACGAGTTAGCTGAGGTGAAGCGTGTCAGCAGGCTTGTTTTCGTTAGTCCACAAGGGATGGGATGTTGATGGGGTTTTTCGCTGACCGCTTTGTTATCCACCATGAGCACATGCATGGAAATTTAAGTTCCAAATGGAAGTTAGCCGTGGGAAAAAGAATTTTTTTTTTACAACGAACACGTTTATTCGTTGAATCCTTTGGTTACATTGGTGACAACGAAGGAGAAGAATTTTTTGAACAAATCTTCGCATTTTTCGTTGAACCGGTCAAGTAATATTTGTTGCACCATGTAGAGAAGGGCACTTTCGAGTTTCTGAAATTAGCATGATGAATATAATAAATATGTTGAACAACCAGTGCAGCAGAGGAAGTTATCTATCTATCTATATATATATATATATCAAAGTTTGACCAGCTTACTGAAAAATTTGAAGCGTCCATATTTGGTACTGCTTTGTGTTTTCGACCAACTTCCATGAGTTCGTCGATCGCCGTCGACACGTCACCAGGGCTAGATTCAATAGCGGAAATTGCCTCGTCGAACACGTCCAAATATTGGTTGGCCATGTTTTCAAATTCGTTGCTATTGAACGCCGCTTCTTCGGTCAGCTCCACTTTGCTGAGCTTTTTGTAAAGTGGATGAAATTCCGCATTTTCAGTCAGAAACCTAAAGAAAAAATATTATGATTTTCTGTTTTGCTTATTATTATTATTATTGAAATTTTATATTTGGACAAGAAACAGATTGAGAATTGGAATTTGTGAAATGCAGCAATATTTGTTATCATCACGTGAATGCATTTTGTTCATTGTAAATTAGCATAAATGAGTAGTGTTCATTATTTCTCGGTGATGTTGTTTACGACATTAGGGTCGGCTTGGTTTGTTTTGGAATGCGCAGCACATCTCTGGCTGACATGTCAATTAGCTGTTTCAGTTGATTCACTAAGGCAACCGTTGACAACAAAAATCCCAGCGTCCGTAGTAGTTAAATTACGTGCACGTGTAGATGTGTCTTGGAAGTGTTCATTTCATCGTTTCTTCTCATTTTTTTATATTAAAAAATATTTCCACTTTGTTCACGCAAGTTTAAAGTATTGATTAGATTATGATTTATTTATTTCAACGGTCTGGTTTTAAATTGTCAAGCATGGTGATCGACAGAGGTTATCGAAGATGGATAGCAGTGTTTCAGTGGTCGGGATAATGTTTCAATTAAAAAAAATTTTTTGTTAATTTTCAGTTCAACGTTGCAATTGTACAGTTCGAACAATTGAATGTTGACTTGGTGCGGGATAGTGACAAAGCAAACCGATAGAGAGGGTGCTCTTTGGAGGGGAATAATCGACAGTGATGTTGCCATTTATTTTGAAGACCGTGGTTACGGGTCGACGGGGTGCCGATACACTTTATGGAGCGTTGTTGATTTGTGCTTGCTTGAACAATTTACAGCCGAATGAATATTACCAAAACTTTACTGATGTAAACATGAAAATTTTAAAACGTGCGATTGAAAATCAATATATTTCAAGTTCATTGGTTGTTTTGGAAGAAATCCGCACTGCACTGTTTTCATATTAATTATTGGCAGGAAGAAAAAAGAAGAAACATTGTTATAGCATTTGTGCATTGAAATATTTTTTTCAATATCAACAAACACAGCACAACGAAGCATTAATAATTATATTTGTATGATTGAAATTTATCGTCTGCAGTAGTGATTGGAGAATTTGATTCTCTCTTTTTCTTTCTTTGTTGTTCTACTGGTAATGCTTTTATACGTCGAAGAAGAAGAAGAAAAAAAAGAACACTCGATTCTGTAGCTATTTAATGAACAGTGAAAATTATTGAAAATTGAAAGCAAGATTGAAAGATTCATGAAATGCGTTACCAGTGTGCATATTTTGCAGCTTCAATTCACTGAGCTTATTATTATTAGACGTTGCAAGAGAGACGTACGTGATTGCCTGAGAGAAGGATGAAAAACCTATTCATCGAATTAGGATCGATTTTCATGCAAAGGGAAAGAACATGTTTATTTGCAACTAATTCTTCAGTATATTTAATATTTTTCATTTAATTTAAATGCAAATCTGTCTAAAATTAATGCTCATACACGTTTGGAATATTAATATTTTCCCGAAACAATCGAATGTATGTATAGATAATCTGGGCAAGTTTCATTGAATGCTTCAAAATTGAATATTCAAATATTGCACATCAGTGGAAAAGATTTCCATTATGCATACAAGTTTGTGATTAATCAAAAATTGCATTCTCTGATGCAAAAGCAGTAAGCAGAAGCCTGTTGAAGTCACGCACTTGATTAGATGATAAAGAAATAAATTCGTGTTATTTACGTCACACGACAGCTTCATATTGATACTTTGCGCATGTGCGAATACATTAAATTATAATTTACTTAGAATTTACGCGGATAATTTTATTTCTGTTTTGCACCGATCGACGTACAGAAGTTTCCGCGTGATGAGCTCTAGTGGTACATCCTGTTGTAAATTACATTTAAATACTCCCTCGTCATTTGCTTGATTTTGTCGAATGATGATAAATAATTATTCAAAATTGACATTAATGAGCGTTTGTCATAAATCAACCCGTGTTCGTTTTTCATATTTAAAATTTTTAAAGTTGTTTTACTTTTTCATTTTCTGAGAGTTTTCTTAGTAATTTAAAAAATTTTTTAAATTAACAATAAACATCTGATAAATAATAATAAAAGTCTTCACCAACTGAAAATGAACTTTATGTTTTCATTTCTCTTTTCTGCCAAGCTGATTTCAAAAGACAGTGTCTGTTCTCTAGCATGTAATGAATGATAGCTTAATTTTCTACAGGTGGGCGCTGAATGGTAAAATTAAACGGAACCGATGGAAAAATTGTTGCATGATTTTCATTTATAGAAATATTAGAAGAAAAAAAAATACGAGAGGATATGATAATGATTCATGAGGTAATGTGATTGTTCAAACACGCTTGCAGGAGCAACAATTTTACGTTGTTATTAGTTGTAATGAAATTAGATTGAATTAAATGGATAAAATTGAAAACTTAGCTGAAAAATACAATTTGAAATTCTGGGGTTGATTTTGCTTGAGGTGATCGATGAAAATACCAGTGTGGGAAATGGCACAAAGCTGCCGTGTTGCAGCGTCAATTTTGATCGATGAAATATTTACCTTAAACAGTGGGGGTGTATTGATTGGTGTCCACTGCCAAGGACCCATCTGAGTTGTCGAGCTTCGAAATGATGAGCTGCTTGATCTTATTATAATTTTACCAAACAAAACCCTTGCAGACCGTTCAATTGGTAGCATGGTCTGATGTCAGTCAGTCAGTCAGAGCAGGTTCGAATTACATGCAGTGCAGAAAATACGATCGCGCTTTGTTGCAACATGACATTTAAGTTACTTTTCTTGATTTGTATACATTCGTGAAAATCAAGAAAGGAGGATATGCATGCGGGAGGTAGCTTACCTGAGCAAAAGTATCTTCGCGCATTGATCTTTGTTTCGTTGAATGGTTTTCCAAAAATTTTTCAAACTATACCATTCACGATAGTTGGCAAATGGGAGTCGTTTATCTAGCTGAGGAATGGCTTGTTGCGTGTTAGCAGTACTGGGTTGGTTATTCAACGACTGGCTTGCAGATTTGACTTGACACGCGTTGGCCTTGTTACCTCTTTGTACAGAACTGCCACTGCCCATGACTGGGCAAGAGGCAGGGCGAGGGACCGAGCTTTGCTAGCGGTCGAAAAGCTTTTCACTTGGACAATGCAAATAACGCATCCAGGTGCAGAAGAAGTAAAACGATCATCGGCTGAGCTTGTTTACGTACAGCACCAATCAACTTTGATGAATAAATGCTCTTGGATCTGTCAGCAGCCATTGCGCATTCAGTATATATAGCAGTGAAAGGAAAACATCAAAATCATTCTAATTCTCATTGTTGTTGTTGTTGTTGTTGTTCTTCTTCTTCTTCTTCTTTTTCTTCTTCTTCTTCTTCTTACTATTAATATTATCAGATAAACAGAATAAATACAACAAAGCAGAGCAGAGATGATAGGATGATTATGATTTTCAAAAAACACCGCGTTGATGTAATAATATGAATAATGTATCCGACGTCAGTTGAAGCGGATTGCTCATCATGTCCAGTTGACGAGTCCGTTGAAGCGTCGCAGCCGGAAGGATAGCACGTATTGGCGATTGTGTTCCGACTACTAGCTGCTGTCCGAGCTTGGACATGTTTCGCGCCTGTGTGTACAGCTTGGCTTTACCTGCGACACAGAAATACACACGCGCACACGCATACACACTATACACATATATACACACATACACATACACATACACATACACATACACATACACACATGGACACGGGCACGGAGGGGCGAGACGTAAAGCTAGCAACAGAACGCCGCCGTGGCTGTATCGATCGAAACTGCATCGAAAAGCATTGAACTTCTCTGACGACAATTAACAATCAGATTGATAATAGCCGCTTGTCAAACTCGACAACTAATCTGCTCTGCCCTTTCCCATTAAAATTGCCATTCCGCTTTCTAAAGCTGCATCTCACAAAGCGGATGCAAACTTTGAAAAGGTAGAAATTACCTGATATACACAATATTTTATTATTATTTTTTCTTTCCTTCTCTGCCTATCTCTTTTTCAACCTCTCTGTCTCTCTCTCTCTTTTTTCGTATGTTTGTATTTGTGTATTTTTGTTGGAATATTTTAATAATGAAATGATAATAATGCAATATTATTATCATTTGCTTCTTCAATGGTATTTTAAGATGGGAATATTTTGTCATATAAGATGTCGAATGTAAATTTATGATCAAGACGTTGTTGTTGTTGTTCTGTTTGCATCTATACAGAATATTTATTGTTCGCTGTCGTTCATCGGCACAAAGCCGTCCATTTTCGCTTTGTCTTTATTCTTCTCAGTGTAACGGATCAACACTAAACGCTGCTTGGTAACTGTCAACAGCCGAATGGTGCAAACGTTATTCACTTGTTTTTGACTTTACATCTGTTGCAAGCTGTTGTAATAATTATTAGTGCTTTTCCTTTGCACTGGCATTCTTGTATTCAACGTTGTGTGTGGATTCAAACGCGATCGTGTTTCGAAAATGTTTCCCACTGCATACGGAGGGGAACATAGCATATGCAACAGATTTTTCTTTAAAATATGTTTATGCAATCTAATTGCGCATTTTTATTCATCAATTTTGCTATGTAAAAAAGTTGCATTGAAAATTCAGCAGAGCATGCAAAAAAAGTACAACAACATTGGGAAGGGCAAAGGAAGAAAATGAAAATGTACAAAAAAACAACATCAGTAGCAATAATTGATTCCTTTTTTGAAACAAGCATATTAGTCACTAACAGCTTCTGTGGATATAATAAATACGAAAAAATTAAATTTACATCTTCTTCTTTGAAAAATAAAATGCGTTTATTTAATTCTTAAAAAATGCTAACTGTGGATAAATTTCAGTCAACTGGCATTATTTGTGTGACTAATTTTTATCGATTGTTTCTCATTGCAACCAGATGCAGCGATAGTGCAATATTTTCGGCTGTGCGATAATATTTGCTGTGTTATTTTGCATTGCAAATTAGAATATTTTCAACTGAAATTATACATACACTTTGTACACGTTGATTATTCGGATAATGGATAAATGGCAGGCAAACATGTATGCACATTTATTATTATTATTATTATTATTATTATGCAGTTTCAAATTTTATTCTGATAATTAGCAAATTTAGTTGTACGAGGAAATTGACTTATTGCAACAGTATTGTTTTCTTTTATAAATAAAATAAATACGATTATCTTTTTTTACATTTTTATAGATTGATAATTGTACATGGTAATTTTGTACTTCTGTAAATTTGTGCTTCAAACTTGTAAAAAACAAAATCATGCATCAATGCAACTGTTTTGCCTTTCTTGACAGTTTAATTTGAGCAGACATGTATTTCTAATTGCACATCATCGGTGTTGTTGTTGTTGTTGTTGCTTTTGCTGCTGCTAATGCCAATGGTTTTTTTACTTGCTCTTGACAAGGAAGTTAATAAGTTGCATATGTACAAGCTTAGCTGTACAATGACATTTTCATGTTTTGATTTTTTAATTGAAATGAAAAGGACATTTTAATTTAAAATTTACTTATTATTATTGTTATTCTGTTGTTGCATATTTAAAATTTTTGCAGAGTTGGTTGTTGTAAAGTTTGTTGTGTGCAGATGTATGTGTGGAAAATTTTCTCTACAAATATAGGTTGATGTAGAAAAGCCGCTGATGTAAAACTGAGAAAATTTGTCTCTACCCGTCTATAGAGCAACGATAACCGTTCAACTTATATATATCTGAATAAAGCATTTAATGTAAAAATTCTCACCTCAAGTAGGATCGCTTTTTTGAATTTCATTCATTCGTCACTGTCAATATTTAACTTTATTTGACCTTTGCACGATATTGAAGGCTTTTTTTCGAATGCAAGCACCAACAGTGCAAAACATCGTGCAGTAAATTCATTGTTTAAATTGCAAATAATTTTTTGTTGAAGTGAAGAGAATATACAGCACGCTCCCTTGTTGCATGCAGAGGAAATGAAGTAATCCACTGGCGCGTAATTAACTGCCATAGATGAATATTCGATTGAATTTATTTCCAGTTAATTAATATATTATATCGTTATACTATTTGAATGGATGAGCAATGCAAATCTGGATAGATTGAATACGAATAGTTTCATTAATCTCCATTTGTCTCCAAACAATAGCTCTGGTTATAATTGGTATTTAAAATTATTACGTTATAGATCGTTCATTCATTCAAGCAGACAAATACGGTGTACTCTGATTTAATGCAAATTTTTTGTCATTTTTAAAATTTGCATAATCTGTCTCATGAAATCAATCAATTAATCAGATCAATTAGTCAAGGAAAGTTGATTGTGAATTGGAATTAATTAAAAAGAAATGCAACCGTTTAATTCTGTGTGTGAAATGTGAAAGTAGTGGTGGTATTGGTTTTACAACCTTACGTACGCAAAATAATCTGTTATAAACATAGACACGTTTTGGAAGAACCAAACCAATGCACAAACGCATTTCTTTGATTAGCTGAAGTGAAATTATGAGTGATCGAAATTTTAATTTGAAGAATTTGTTTTACCGTTGCTACTGTCTCCCTTTTTAAAATCTGCATGAATTATTGCAGTTCTTCGATATGTATCAGCGAAGGTGGGAAGGGTAAATTTTATGTATTTTAATTTTAGTTATGCTACGGGTGAACATTTTTACATGTAATTTATTTAGCATGTCGAATGTGTGTATGTCCAGTTGAATTGTTTAATGAAAATTTGCACATTTCTTCTCTATGTTCAAAAGATGATGATTTTTGCATAGTTGAAAATTTTTAACGCTGATTTCCAATCAAAATGATTAACTGAAACAGGCGGCGTATTATCTTGTTAAGTTGCTGTGTTCTATTGAAACTCTCTATATATTATACACGAGTCGATTAATCACACTCGCAAGCTTTGTGAAAAAGTTAATTTTTTAGTTATTATGCTTTTCATGATTGTCAGTTATTTTTTATTGTTGGCTGTTTTGATACTGATGAGTAATTAAATTTCCCGGTTTTATTTTCACGAAAAGTATGCTTTTCTTGGCTGTTGATTAGGCTTTTTGAACTTTCTCATTCAATAATTAAATGCCAAGTGGATTTTAATTACAGATCCATTGACAGACATTAAATTTTGAAAGTTCATTAGACAAAAAGAGGAGTGAAAGCTGAATATAGTTGAATGGGAAAGTTGATTCCATTATATATTCCATTACAACATTATATTAAAACATCATTTTTATGAGGAATTGGAATATACAAAGCGTAGAGTTGTTCAAATGAACGAAATAATGCCATTATTGGTTGCAGATTAATATTGAAGTTGATTTTGCTTTTAATTTGTTATGAATCATTCATTGATGACTTGCTTCTATGAATAGTTGACTTGTTGGTTTATTAATATTATTACAGCTTATTATTTATTGACGGCATAGTTGTCTTGCTTTTTAACTTTAATATTTTCCTCGATATAAGTATCCACTTTACACACACGCACACACAAAACTTATTGATGAAAAATAAATTTGTTAATTTTATGATTAAAATGAATAATTCATAAGTTTTAAGCTTTTACTTTGACAAATTCCAATTTCAATAATTTGTCCACGGTAATTGAATAAATTTCTGAAATTGAAATTTCTTGTCAAGCATTATTCGGATGACGAGTGAATGTTTGTAGTTCAAAGAAACACTTCAGATTGCAAGAGGCTGGCGACTGTTAAAGTGTTTCTTAGCAAGCAGTTCATTTGTGCGTGATTGGAATTTTCTTGATCATCAGAAATTGTAGATAAATACGCATCTCCGGAGGGTTTATAATTCAAATTCATTATTATCATGCCCATTGTTTACGCATTTTCTTAGTGAACTGCCATCTGTTTGCAAATTTCTGTTTCTGCTTCTGGTGAAATGTCATTTCTGATTTATTATTTTCTGTCGGTCATAATGTGAAAATTCCGTTGCCTTTCATCATCTTCTTTCAAATTCAGTTCAAATAAGGTCAAATAATGGTTCTTTTCGATTTTCAATTACAAAGTCCAAAAATCATTGAGAATAAAATTAAAAGTTTACCGAGGATGGGTTTTTATGAATATTCAAAATAGATCCATCCATATATATTAGTCCAAACTGTTGATTTGTGCATATGTTTTGGTGTTTGTGTGCATTGGTGTGCGTGGGTGTGTGAACTAGTGGAGAAAATCACTACTCATCACTATAGCAGCATCATTCATGAATTGTGGTAAATTCATGAATATTTACTTAGCTTCGACGGATAATTTTCTTGCTGTCTATTTGAAAAGCGAGAACGTCTAAGAGAAAAGTTGCTGCTCTCTTCTCGATTCTTGATTGAGGCATTCATGAAATTTGGGATTTGTGCAAGCGGATCGATGATGCGCATGCATGCCGACTTTCTAGTATGTTTGTTTGAATTGTCGACCGTTTCCTGCTTGTGAGTTGTTTTCTTCCTCGTAAGCAATGGTCGTGTGCTTTTGTTCATTCAAACAGAATAAATTTGAATTATTTTTCAAATGAAAAGTCAATTGATCGCCAAGCAAATTTTTCAGTTTACGACGACCGACAGCTCAGTCTCATGGGATAAAATTCACACTGATTCGGCTAATTGTTGGCAACGTTTTATATTAAAGCCAACGTGCTCAATCTCGCTCGTAACTTTTAACAAATTAACAACTGAATCTCGTTGTAGCTTAACACTGACACACAGGTGTGCGTACATTCGAATTCATTGATCATCACTACTGTCAAGCCGAGATTAAGGGATATTCGAGCGGCAACAAATTAAGAAATAATTCTTTTCATATTTGTTTTAAAACTTATTATAATCAGCAACTGGTGAGAAACAGCCAGTATATTTATAATGTTTTTTCATCGATTAACTAACTCTAGTGCCGAGATCAATTTGTGCAGTTTTTACTCGACTGGAAGCTTGATGCTCTTATATGTCAGCCTTGACAAGACCCCCACCACCCTGGATAAACTTGGAATTGATAAAAATGATCAAAACAAAGATGATCGATTGATGTGCAGAACAGCGTGGAATTTTTAACAAAAAAATTTTTAATTTTTAAAACACTTACCGAAAAAATAGACACTTTGATGCATCTTCTCTACGACGGACGGCTTTCCAGTAATTTTTCAACTGGAAAAAATCTCGATACTGTTGAAAAGGTAGCCTGGAGTCGAGTTTCGGCACTGTAGATTGGCCATCAGTTGTCAACGTAGCTCGTGACTTTTGATCACTGGAGTCTGTTTTTGACGACAGACAGCCCATCTGAGGCGTATCTTAGCGAAAAATACAATGCTAATGTATGATTTTAACGTATACATGCTTACAATTGTACTTTATTTTGTTTTTTGGTATTTCTTTTTTGTTTAGCTAACTGGTGCTTGTTTAGACGGTCAACATTGCTTCAACATTATTATTATTATTATTATTATTATTATTATCATTTCTGTTGCTACTGCTACTACTACTGTTTTATTGTCAGTTATGATTACATGTGAACGAACAATGGTGTCTTACCTGTGAGCTTGAATAGTTTGTGCTTAAGTCAAGATTTGATCAGGTGGTTGGTTGGTGGGGGTTATTTGACAAGGCAAACTATTTGACACATTGGATAGATGCTTCATGAATGGCGATGAGATTTGGCAAAGGGTTAAGGAAACGAGCACGAGTTTGCCACAGTGGCGTCGGTTAAGCTTTGTTCGCGTCGTTGGACAAGATTAATCAATTCATTCAGCAACTGCGCTTATTCCAGGCGTCCACTACGACGAAATTGAGAGCCAGCAGAAGAGTCAATAGGCAGAGCAAGATGACATGGCTGAGAAGTAGCTAAACAAAATATACTTTATAACCAAGCACGCTGTGCAGTTTTTTTTAAAGGCATGCTTTTATTATTATTATTATTATTTTTGTTTTGCTCGCTGGTTTTCAATTTAAACTTTCACAGTTTATAATTTTTTTAAAAATATCTGCTTGAATCACAGAATTTTATCGATTTCAAGAATGCTAAAAGAGGAAAAAACAACTGTAAATTAATTGAATTTATCTGAAGATGTATGTGATTTTTACATCTAGGTGAACTGAAATATAATTACCCAGAATTATGGAATATATTGCTTGAGTGGAATGGTGAAGGGAGCGGCGTGGGTGGGGGTGGGGGATTGGATAGAATTTTCAGGATTGGCTTTGGTTTGCAGTTCTGCCGTCGGTTTTGGTGAAGTTGAATACACGCATCAATTAATGTTGAATTGAAGCGGCAAAAATGTCACGCCGTGGTCAATATGAATGGAATAGAATCATGTCGATTGACAAAATTAACATCATATGAATCAAGGGGACGTTTATTTTCATTTTTTCTTTTCTGTGTAGCATTTTCAGCAGTCGTTAATCCTACGTACAGTTTTCATGTGCTAACACATTATTTATTTCTGCTGATAGGAGAAAATTGATGCTTTCTGTTCTGTTCGTTGTTGTTCAGTTGCAAATAATATATTTTACTTCCACAATGGGGCAGTCATTGTTTGCGCATGTTTCTTGTTTAACAACAACAATTTCAAATCAGTGAATAATCATAAAATCTGGTGGGCAAGAAAAAGGATAATGGGATAAAGATGCTTTTGTGCAGTCAGGTGGAAAAATATTTGCAAGCATTATTGTTTGTCAGTATAGTTAATCATCATGCACGAATGGGGAGGGAATTTTGAATTGCGATAATGTTTATCCTGGAAAAAATTGTCAATGAATGAATTGGTAAACTGGTGATCATAACCTCTCTGTTTGTCAATTTATTCCACACATGCACGGAATGCTTGACAAAGCGATTGGATTTGATTTTTGAAATGCTTCATTAATATTCTCTTTGCGATTTTATTTGATGATATGATGCAAAATGATTTGAATATGGAAAACGCTTGTTGTAAATAAATGTTGTTTGTTCACCATCATGCAATAATGCACAGGAAACTAGTGAATAGGTTGTGGATTGCTTGCTTTCTTTAGTTGTTGGTTGTTGATCAGTTGGTTGGATCAATTTACAGTTTTCCAATTCATAATCAATCAGCTCTACCGGTGATCAATAATTTCCCTCTTTTCTACTTTTGTTCGAACTTACTTGAGGGGTCAAAAGTTGAAAATCGAGCAATACGCGAATACCGTTGCTTTGATGCTTTAAGCTAGTCGATGAAAAATTAAAAAAAGAAAAACAATTTGTAATTATACTTTGTGCGCATGATAATTGTTTGAATGGATCATATTTGAGTATCATTTGTATGAAGTGAAAGAATCCAGTACAGAATACAAATCATTTAGTACTTGAATGAATGAACATTTGATATCATAGCTGAGTAATAGATCTATATATGTATGTATATGTACAGTGATTATTGAAAAATAAAATTGACGCGAAATGAAATGGAAAATTAAATAAATGATTCATCATTTGAGCTTATTTGATAAAGCATGGTAAAGTTTCAATGAATTTTTTATTTATTTACTTATTTTCGAAAGTTAATGTGAACAGTTACATTGATTAAACTTATTGAAATGTAAGCTGTGAAAGTAGACAAAAAAATTTTGTACGGACAAGAATTATTTGCATATATTCATTATCTGTACTTTGAAAAACAAGCAGTCCAATATTACCTGTTCGTCAAGCTTCGGCTGGTATACTTTATTGTACTTTGTACGGTACTGGATTGGGTGAATTTTCATGTCATATTATTCAATCTCAATTGAGGAATATTTTCTTTATTCGCTTATTTTAATATCTGCTCCAGGTCAGGATCTGAAATGGGTCAAATTGAATGAAAGTGATGAACAAAATGCTCTACAGCATTTCTGTTGTATACATATATATATATATGTATATAGTGTGTGTGTGTGTGTGTGTGTGTGTGTGTGTGTGTGTGTGTGTGCGAGTGTGAGAGAGAGAGACAGTGGAGAGGAGAGGAGAGCAAAGTGAAGCAAGCATACATAAATGGACTGGTGCATTACGCAAGTGACCAGCGCTTGCTAAACAGTGTGCAACTTTTCACAACATTCCACGTGACGTGCGTGTCAATGATTGATTTGATGCGTTCAGAATGTAGACATTTACGTAATAGCTGTGGATGGCGTCATTGCTCATTACACTATTAGATTTCAGTTCAATTCGAGCTAGACATAACATATGCAAAAAAGAATGGGATAAATCTAAAAAAATCATTTTTACGTGATTTTTTAAACTGTTTGTATGCTCGGTTGTGTTGGTTTCTTAATCAATCCTTTTGCATTCACTGCTAAGATTTTTATTTCTAGCATAAATTTTAGGCAGATATTGCATTATTAAATTATCAATGTTCGTCAGCTATCGACGATCATCATATGTTGTGTATTACGTACGACACATTGAGTTACAAAAATGTATTTTATTTGGTTAGATGTAGATTTTCTTTTACATTTTTAACTTTTGTCTTGAAAAAATGATGAATTTGAAGTATAATACGTTTTCGATATCAAGTTTACATCATCAGCACTAATTATGACGTACGCATGTATATGCATGCGTGCCATGGATTCAGCAGTATCATGTGCATGCAATTACAGTATGTGATATAATTTTTATTCGAAAACAAAGTTTATTGTATCCACACAGTTTAACCAAATGAATTTTAAAAAGTAAAAGTAATAATAATAATAATAACCAATCCAAACAATTCAAATTTAACATGGGAATCTCGTCGCCAGTTCACACTGTTTTTACTGCTTGTTGTCCAACGTCGAAACGGTAAAAGACATCACCTGTGCAAGCAGAGGAATTCGACATAAAAATGGTTTTTTCATCAAAAATGGGCAAAATCCACATCTGAAACAATAAATAAGTCTGTTGTTTTGTTACAAAGTTATTAAGCATAGTTCGTTCATCAGTCAATAGCAGGAGAAAAAAGTACTGAAATAAGTCGATTTTGATGTTTATAAGTAGGTGGTGGTTTGAGTTATTCAAAAATCTGTTATGTTGTTATTCAATGTTAAATTATAATATTGTTGTGCACTTTCTTATGAAAATTACTTTTTCTTCACATTCGTTT
This sequence comes from Trichinella spiralis, assembly GCF_000181795.1. Taxonomy (NCBI): domain Eukaryota; kingdom Metazoa; phylum Nematoda; class Enoplea; order Trichinellida; family Trichinellidae; genus Trichinella; species Trichinella spiralis. The sequence continues at coordinate 1,272,875 of NW_003526941.1, forward strand.
CTCATGCTGCTGCTGCTGCTGCTGATGATGATGATGTTGTTGTTGTTGTTGCTGTTGCACATTGGGAGGATACATGTAGTTGCCGTAATGTGCATTCCATTGGTGAGGAGGTATTTGTCCAGCAATCATGGGCGACGGGTATTGCGGTTGATTTTGGTAATAATAATTAAAATAAGATGGATAAGGATTATTTCCGGGAATTCTGGGCAACATTTTGTTCTCTCTAAAAAGAGGTAAATATGTAAAAATATATAGGAAGAGTAAAAACAAAAGATAACTGTTTATTATAATATTACATGGGTGGGCCATTTCTTGGCGTGGCAGCTTTATCTTTGTCATTTTCTTTCACGAGATTTTGGAATTGCATGTGAGCCTCGTAGTGACTTTGAATGCTGAATAAAACGTTCATATTTCACTTTTTAAATAAATGAAAGTAGTAGTTATTGACTGCTATATCTTACGCTGCAACGTCTGGACTGAAATCTTCCAGAGCTGTCATTTTACGTTGAGAAAATTGCAATTTCACCGAGTCTGGAAGGTCGGGAGAAGCTATCGCTCGATCCAACGTTTGAAGCAACAAATCCAAATTAAACGGTTGTCTAGCATATGCTAAATCGACCAGCTGCAGGTACAGTTCAATGCTTTGCTGAAAATTACAGAAACAGTAACAACAAGAACACCATGACCACCAAACCATTAAACAATTTTTTCACATACTTTATCTTTTTCTAAAGCATTCAAAATTATCCGTTCTGCCTCTTCAGAATTATTTCTCATCTATACATCACAATATTAAAAATGCAAAACAATACATTAAATATTGATAATGTTATTCTGATTACCTTTAGCTGAAATCTGGCGTATTTGATAGCATAAAACGAACGCACTTTCAAATCAAGCGTTTCGTTGTTGATGAAACGTTCATACAACGCACAAAGACTACCACAGTCAGTAGTGGCGTCGTTTGCAGGATTAGACAACAATTGACGACGTTCCAATCCAAGTCGACGAATTGCTATCATTATATTTCCTGGACTCATTTTTTCATACGAATCCAAAACGTGGGCAGCTTCATCGAAATTGCCTAGAATTTATAAATTATAAAAAGGCAAAATAAATATGGAATTGCTATTATTATAATGATGATGATTTTGTTTTTGCCAATTACAAAATTATTACCATGTCTTTCTTCGAATGCTGCCCAGGATAAATGGATGTTCGGTTTCCTGGACAAATAATGTGTTTGACATGCTCTGGAATAGATTTGGCGCGTTTCGACATCGCTGACCGTTTCCATATAATTCGCGTACTACAGTAAGGAAATGATAGTGCAATTTAGAAATTTGAATATATTCTCCTCTAGCTATACCATAATCCACATTTCTTCGTACATGGCGCAGGCTATCAGGCAACGTTCGAACAATACTTGAATTCTTTCTCGATTGCCTTCACGAATTTCAAATTCACAATACTTTTTCCAGTTGTCCAACTGCGAACGTTCCAGCGGTTTCACGTGGAAGTACGGTCGACTTATCTGAAATTTTTCATTTTTGCATAAATTCCATATAAATAAATGCTTTTCATTTTAAACATTTACTCTATTTTCGAAAGGTAAGCGTCTGTTCACAGCCGTATGCAACTCTTCAAACAGTTTTTCTCGGCTCTCTTTGATTCTTAAGCGTAGATCAGCAATTGCTGGCTTGGTCAAAGCCTTAAACAGTTTTACATTCAAAAGTTGAACAGCAAGATAATTGCTTTCCACTTTTTACTCGTTTTTCCTTATCTTTATCCGGCAGCAGAGCAGTAGAATCTTCATCATCTATTTAAAAAAAGTCGAATATTTATATAAAGAGCAAAATTACAAATTTAACAACTCTAATATTTGTTTGTCCAAATGTGAAAATTTCTCTGAAATAAAATACAAGTACAATTGTAAATTCATACTTGTGAATACTTTAATGTTCTTCGCTTTCAACATCCGACAAGTGTTGTTGAAAACAGTGCGATATTCTTCTTCGCAGAGAAGTTCTTCAGGGTGGTGATTATCGATAAGTGTGCGCAAACTATAATTATGTAGAATGAGAAAAGGTTGAGATTTTTCTCAAAAAATCGAGAGACAAATGGAAAACTTTACTTGCTGTAGCTACTCTTGTAATAATCAGTTGGAATGGTAAGCAGTTGATCGTAGGTGGCCATTACTGCTTTGAAATTCTTATTACTATATTCCCATTCAATGTAATCCCTCCAGAGTTCTTTAGAACAAAATTCTCTACCGGCAACCATTATCGCCCGTTGATAAATCCTAATATGATATCAGTTATTATAATAATCGTTTAACATTCAACTGTTGTGCATTTTTATTCAAGTTTTGGACAAAAGTGCGTTAGATGTCAAAGTTCATTAACACATACGCTCTTAACTGTTCTTCGGACTGTTCATAACGTTTAAGAAAGTCAATGTAACTCATCCATAGGTCCACACTCAGTGGAATTACTGATACACCACGTTCATATACCTATAAAAATAGATTATCAGAAATAACATTTACATTTTGTTTTTTTTTTACTATTTTGAAATATTAGCTAATAACATGATGGTGAACACAAAGGAAGGTTTCACTATTATTACATGAAAACAATCCAATTCTGTTTGCAGAACCCTTTCAGTAGATGAACAACAGAGAATAATAATTTGCTTGAACAGGATTGTCGTTGATGTGAATTCTCTCATAAAAATATTTCACATTTCAATGGATCTCTACAGCTATGACAAGTAACCGTATAACATCTACATTAGATTAATTTAAGAGAAGCATAATTATACTCTGCAATTTCAATTTTGGTAACTAAAACCAATATTCAGCGTTCCTTTCGTCGATGTATTTATCATTTATATTTCAAAATATTCTTCCTGTAGCAACAATCTAGGAATTGCACTTGCTTATCAGGAACTAAGATACGGTAAACCAATTTATGATTCATATCTGTGAAAATAAAAACAATTATAAGCTGAACAATTAATTTTTCAACAAACTTTGTCAACAAACAAGACAAATTATTTAAATAACTATACATACATAATGCTGAGAAATTCACTTTGTTGCACAGTAAATTATGCAACAGCTAATGAAAATTTCAAGATATCAATTCTTAAGTTTTATGTTTTCCCTCCCGACAAAATCCATCCCTATTGAAATTATTGATCAGTGCGCATCCAAATTAGATATATTTATTTTGAGGAACATAAAAGGATTACAGTAATAAAGTGAATCACAAAAATCACAATGTGCGCGAGCAGTTGATTTGCTCTCCAAGTTGCAGTAGTTGTTGATGGACAGATGGGGATCCTATAAAATTGGTTAGCTGTCGTAATATGGAGAACTTCATGATTAGGAAAGCGAAGCACAAGAAGAAATAAAAAAGATAAATATAAATTCTCTTTCTCACTTGAATGCATTTCTCTTCGTTGTGATTCTTCAATTCAAGGCACGCGTACTTTGTCCAATAGCCAAAGCACAGTGGATAACGAGCTAAGAAAGTATCAAACGATAATCGCACGGCTTCTATATCATTCTGTAAGAATGTATTAGTGAAAATAAACTTTTCTTAATACCAATTTCAACAACTTACAGCTTTTTCTACATAACTTAAAAGGCGCATCCAATTCTCAAAGTTATTCGGATCATTGTCGACTTTGGCCCAGTAGTAGGTTAAAGCTTTTGCATGTGCGTCAACATCATGTTCTCCGTTGTGTTGAACTGATCTGTTAGTGCTTTCGTCAACATGTTTGTGTGCGCGTCTTGCACTGCTTCGTTCATCACTGTCAGAACGTTCCGATGAGGAATACTTCCTCCTCTTCCTTCTGGAACTTCCGCTGCGACTTCTACTACTGTGGTGTCTTCTGTCACTTCGACTTCGTCTGTGATGCTTTTCCAAACGGTGCGCACTGCGTCTGGATCGCTTCCTGCTTCTGCGTTCTGACGATCTTCTTCTACTGTTATAACGTCTCGGCGATGATTCTATTCCACTTGCTCTTTCATCCGATTCACTGCCGCCAGATCGAGAATAACAATAGCTTTCAGAGATTGAGTCCATGTAGATAAGATGAAGCCTAAGAATGTAGAAAATTAATTATGAGTTTGAAATCATGAACTAAAAGTTTACAGAATAAAGCAAAGGAAAAATACAACTGAAACTTGTGAAGCTTTTCTCCAGCACATAAAATAACAATTCACTGGAAACTGATTAAATCGATTATGCTAAAGTAAATGCCACTATTGTAAACTGCAAATTAAAGTGACTGTTTACAAACGAATGTCTGACAAAAGTCGCCTTGTTGCACACAAAACGTTACATGATAATTTATTTTAGGGAATTCAAAAGTTGAAAAGATTATTAATTTTTCCGAATATTTTGAAAGAAAGAAGCACAGCATCAATTGCCTGTCACTTCAAATTCAAATGTAAAGAAAAGAACCAATCACTTTTACTATGTGAAGATAAGCACGATTATCAAAAGTTTCACTGAACGAATGTAAAAATGTGGACAAAAAGACAATGCATGCATTTACATTCACGTATGTAGACCAGTTTGTTTAAATGAATTTTAGTCCCATTGTCTTACTGTATTACAGTACGTTTAATAATTTTCAAGCTTTTATAAGCTTTTTTTGAAATTAATTAAAGAAACAATCATTTTGTAATGTTTTCTGTAACATATTTACACAAAGAACTGCAATAAATTTTTACAGTAATGAAAAAGGAAACATTTATCACCATAAGCCGTTACATTTTCAAATTAGTGACAACAATTTTTATCATGCCAGTACATATTTATAAACTTATCTCTAAAACGTATAAAAATGTACAAATGTGCCGTTATTGTTTGGAGAAAGACTTGAAAACTTATTTACAGATGGAAAAGTTGCTGCTATGTGCTTGTCTGACAAACAATTGCGTACTGTGCAGATTATTTTCGGTGGATAAATGTGATTGTTAAGACTAACAGTTTCTTGAAGTTATCCATACTGTATTTTTTACTTGAATTTCATTTCGCTGTCGATTTGTCCATCTCTGTGTGATGTGATTTGTTTTTATTAAAAATTTGTTTTGATGGGTATTGGTCATTCCCAACTGTTTCCTTAAGTTCTCTCGTTCAGCGCATTAGCCGAAAGGATAAAGTTTCCGTACTTGTTATTATTTGTGAATTGATATATTTTTTACGTAACATTGATCGCTTTGTATGTCAGCAAATTTGTGAAAGTTAAAATGCTTCATTTCAATTCACTGAATTGTGCTTTTGTTATATAGCTTACTTGTTTCGGCTTTCGTGATTAATTTTATTTTGTCCTGGAACGATATTTAAGCAGCAATGTTAACGAAAACATTGCTTAAATATAATTTCAGGTAAAAAATTGTTTTACTTTTTCCATGATATAACTGTTTCTTTTTCTGAAGAGGGAACAGTTTGCTGCTTCAGTATTGTTGGTCTCCAAGATCTCCGTCATCAACGGCTGCTGATGTTCACGAAAGCAAGGACAGTGTTTTTAAAGAAAATCACCAACCTTTTCCTCCGCCTGCCGTTGCCAATGAACCCTGCAATGCTTCTCCTGTCGTGACTGAATTGGTTGAAAAAATTGCAAATTTGTCTCTGTTAGAAGTGTCCGATTTGAACAGGCTTTTGCGGGTGATTTAAATATTTCGTACTTTGTGTAAGTTTATTAAAAAATTTCATTAATATTTAGAAGCGTTTAAATTTACCCGACACGCCCACAGTTTTTCCAGGAATGGGTATGTTCAGCCCTGCTGGTGAAATTGGCGAAATGAAGGTTTCCCCTTTATGTCACCATTGTTGAACAGTGATCAATTTTGTGAGATATTTTTAGAAAGACGAGAAAAAAGACGTTCAGCAGAAGACTTCGTTTACTTTGCGACTTGTGAAATTTGATGAAAGCAAAAAGATTGCACTCATCAAGGAAATAAAGAATGTCGTTCCCGGGCTGAATCTGGTTCAGGTTTGTTTAAATCTTTTAACACTAAGAATTATTTAATTTTTAATTATTTATATTTTAGGTATTTTTTTTTCAATCTTTCGTTTAGAATTTTTGTTTTGAATGGCTCATTCAAAACTTTATAATTTAAAATATCGAATGATTGATACTGTAAAAAGATAGTCAGGTTTTATTTTTTTGGTGATGTGTCTAGGCAAAAAAGTACGTCGAAACTTTGCCGCAAATTGTCAAGGAAGATATTGGTCAGACCGAAGCGGAGAAATTGAAAGAGCAAATTACCGCAGCCGGTGGGGAATGTGTAATAGAATAAATTGTTATTGTGGGATCATGGAGTTGAATATTTTTATTGAGTTCAATAAAGCTTTTCAGCCAGTTTTTTTTCTACATCACTTGCTCAGCTTTGAAAGCTCTTTTTGAATCGTCGTAATTTGTTTATTGTTTGAAACAGTAACAATAGTAGTTATATTAGTAGTACGTTTGCTGAAGAAATTATCGGCCAAACCATTCCATGATGGTAAGTTTTTGATGAAAATTAATTCGTCTATCGTTTCCTTGATTTTGGGAAAGTTTTTATTTTTGTACTGTTTTCTTTTCTTTTTTTTTTAAATTTTTTTCGATTCATGAAATTAATAATCAAAAATGATATCCAACTTTTAAACAGTGTTTTCCAATTCCAGTTGCGCAACATTTTGTATTATTGCTTTTGCAATCCGAATTGGAAGAACAATTTCCTTCGTTTTCAGGTTTCATTTCTTGTGCAATTTTTAGCGGAGGACAGACGTTCACTTCAGCTTTGCAGCAAACTGAATTCAAGCAGAAATAATCCACAGTACAGTCGGCCGACGTGTTGCACACGCCAACCGGTGGTTCATCGTTTGGACAGGAAGTTCCACGTCGTCCGATGACCATTTTCTTTTCGCGGTATTTGAATGGTAATACAATTGGATTTTTGCAGTACAGACCGTTCAACGTGACGCAACATTTTCTCCATCCGTCGCAGTCGGAATCTTTTGAACAGCGAAAATCGTCTTCTTCTGGAAGGCTATTTGGTGAGGGACATTTTCCTGGTTTTTCTTAAAAAAATAATTTCCCAATCATGAACGCAACAAAAATGCATACGGGTAACGCATGTGAATTTTTCTCTTATTTGATATTCTATTTTTATCAGAATAGTGAGATGAAGAAAAATAACGAATGATGAATACAACTCACGATAGGCTTCTGACAATGGCGTGATGCATTTGTAACCATCTTCTAGTCGGCAACATTTTTGAATTCCATCACAGTCGAAATCATGACGACAGCGCTTTTCACGCTCTCCAAAGTTGATGTCAAAAAAGTGCGAGGTAGGACAGTATCCAGTTTTATTAATTTTGCAGCAATATTTGTGCAAGCATGACTCATAAGATGCGCAGTCTTTGTCTGAGTTGCAGGCTGTCGTTCGCGGTGATCCATCCGGACAGTTTACTGTAATTTTCAAATTATTATTGATGTGCATTTTTAAAGTAATTTTTGGTTGTGAATGTTTGCTTACACGAGATCACTCTCATCAAGCATACGTTGCCCAGTGCCGTTGGACAGCATTGTTCGTTATTTTGACAGTGATTATCTGACCAACATTTGTTGATTGCATTCAGTACAATTGGAGGAGATTTCGGGCAAGAGTCTGTTATATTATTGTTGTTATTTTTGAGAGAGAAGGAAAAAGGATGACTTACTGAAGTTGCTAACTGCGTTGCACGTCCATTTGGAGAGAAGCGTAAAAATTCCAATACTGACAAGTAGGTACATTTTGTGTTTTGGATTTTGTGAATTCTGTACCTTAATTGAACAGTAGTTACCTGTTCTGCTTTGGTATTTTTAATCTTTTCAACACACGCACTCGTTGACAGAATACACTACAACAATGGAAATGTATCCCTGATCAAGTTCACTGATTGCTTATCATAACTGGAAATGCTATCATTTATAAGAACCGGCTTTGTAAAATGCATTGTGAGCTAGCTGGCTTTGTGTACGAAGCATAATTTATCAAATGAACACCGACATCTGTCCGGGAAACAGTATGTCAAAAGGTCATTTTTGCATACAATAATGCAGCATAAGGAAGCTGCATATTATTTATAAATAAATACAATGCGTGTATTATTGAATTTTCCGATCAGCATATATTTTTTAATTGAAAGGGGGATGAATTTTCAGCAGATGTGTTCAAAAGGTATATTCTCAACACTGGCAATGACAATATCGTGTAAATTTTGTGATCAAGCAAAAACAAAGAAAAAATTATCCTGTGAAAGAAATGCATGTTTGTCGAACAAAAAGAGAAAGATATTTCAATATTACAAAATAATATTTTTTGTTAGTTTTTATCTTTATAAAAAATGTAGTTCATGCTTATTGTTTTCAAGCAGGCTTTTTTGTTCATAATTTTTAATTTGTCTGTATGCTTTGCATGTGGTTGCTTTTCGATAGCATGATTGTTGCTATGAAAAGTGAAACCGGTGCATCATGCACCTATCATTTTTGATATAAAGTTGATCTTCTTTTCACTTTGTATGTATGAAACAATTGCAGAAGTTGTCGTGGAAGAAGATGGAGAAAAAAGCATGCAGATTATTTCATTGTAGAAGAAGAGTATTTACAATTTTCAATTGTTGTGTGAGATTTGATGATGATGATTTTTTTGTAAAATGTGAAAGTTTAATTTGGCATATTTGTTGTAGGCTGTTGATGATGTTGTATTTATTGTACAGTGGTGCGTGGTTGGAAAAATGCGCACTGCTTCAGTGCATAATTGGAGATTAGCAGGGTTATGGTAAGGTTGATTTGTTTGACCTAGTTTTGATTTTCAGTCTTAATTTTCTACATGCAGCATCTTGCAGACGTTGCTGTTGTTGTTGTTGTTGTTGTTGTCAGCCTACTTCTATGTACACAAATGATATGTTTCACGCAATACCAACACAAGCAACAATAACGTAGTAATTGTGAATGCATTTATTTTTGTCGTACGATTCATGACGACGACATTTGTCAATTTGGCAGCAGCAGCAGCAGCAGTTTCACAATTCAACGCCGGCCAACGTGATTCCAGCTCAGTGTAGCTTCTTCACTTGGTGGTGATATGATAATCACTGACTCTTCATTTCTTCCGAATGATTGATTCTCTGAAGATAAAGCTCTGCTAAATTATCTTTTCTTCTTGTCAAGTAAGTAAAATTTTCATTTCTTTCGCTCTTCTAATATCAACAAATTTAAATATACTTTTTTTGAATAAATTATTAATTTCCAATTATTATTATTATTAATATAATTTTTGTTTTGTTGAATGTCATCCATTTCTGATATCTTTTTGGTTCTGTATCGTCGTTCATACTGTAACGGTCGAGTTCCACTAGCGGTCATTGATGATAGATAATTGAGATAAGTTTATGTCTGTCGACGAATGAGATAGCAGTACAAAAAGCAGAGGGGTTGAATGACTTTCGCATTTCGAAAAGCAGCGCAGTGAATTTTACAAATCAAAGTTATTAAAATTGGAATTTGTCGATCCATTTCACATTTTTGTACAAGTAAATTTGAAAAGGGACGTCGTTTTTCAGCTATTGGCTAACTGACTGTTCAACGATTGTGTTGGTAATTTTGCTTTTATTCTTTTTTAATTAACATCAAATGAATGCTAGCCCCAGTTGCGCGCTCTTATTCTTTCTCTTTGCGTATTTTGTTCCTTTTTCTGTTTATCAAATAGCAGCAGCTATATTCATCGTTGAATTTTAATTGCCCCCTATGTAATGAATACAAAAGCACAGTAATAATTATACAATGAATGAATATGTATGACGCGTCTTTTTGTAAATGGCTCAGCGTTACTGATGCAGTTTGACATGCGACATGATGATGATGATGATGATGATGCATGCTATTTGAATGATGTGGGAATTTTCTCTTGTTCTCAGAAAACAACAACAACAACAACAACAATAATAATAATTCAACAATGCTAATTTACAACTCTGCTATTGTAAAATTATCAACTGTATTAATTTGATAGAGAAAAAATTTTCACATATAAATTATTTTAAAAAGCTTTTATATCAACATTTCTGTTATTATTGTTGTTCTTGTTGTTGCAGAAGCTGCTGCTGCTGCTGTTGTTGCTGTTGCTATTGCTATTGCTATTATTGCTATTGCTATTGCTATTGTTGTTGTTGTTGAAGTTGTTGTCGTCACCGTTGTTTAGGGTTTATTGACTACTGTTTCGTGCTTGTTAGTGAAAATTATAATTAAATTGATTGAATAATAACATGCAGTGCCATTCAGCTTGATAGTTTAATTTGAAATTATTAATTTCTCCATCAAGGGTAATTTACGTTTGTTATTTTTTGATGATTCACATTTTAAATTGGAAAAGTAATCCAGATTTTCTAGTTTTTCAAATTTGAATTCTATAATTTCAGTGTATAAGTATAGATGCAGATATATGTATATGTATATATGTTAGCATGATTTGAAGAAAACGATGCTCACTTAAACTGATACTTACGTAATTGTTCTATTATCTGCATTTCTGGAAAATATATTTTCAAAAATGAAAATCAGGTTTTTCAAACAAATGAAATTGCAATTTTCAAGTGTTAGTACAATAAAATGTAGTTCAAATACAGTCTATCGCATCAGTCAGTACACGAATGAGAACATTGATGGCATGAAGCAGAGTTGCTTGTTGCTTGTGTTTGCATGCACTTTCACATTAGGGAAAATTAGGGAAAAAGTCTGAAATTTATCTCTTGTTTAATTGTTTTCAGAAAAAAGGTTGGATAAATAATAGCACCATATATATATATGGATATGTTCAATTTAAAAGCGATGCAGCATCATATAGTTATTGGAGACAGTGCTTAATAATTGAATCGTGTAATTGTGACATTATTCTTTATTTGCACAAGCAGTACAAAAGTTTAAATGCAAAATGAAAGTTATATGCATAGATTACTGGTTAGGTTTAATTAGGCTAAATGGTAAATTAATTAGGAAGTGTAGATATTGGAAGGGAATTTATTTTTAAAAATATACATTGTAAATTGCTTTATGCAGTTTATTGTATATATATATGTAGTGCTATAGGGCAGTTTATTTTTCATTGTATTTACTGATTGATGTGGATTACGTCAGCATATTTCTCTGTTTGAAGTGGGTTGTTCATGCCATCTTTTGCGGCATAATAAGGCTAATTAATAAACTTTTACTGTTTAGTGTGGAAAATTAACAGCAATAAGATTTTATTTGTTTTCTCAAGAAATAAAAGCGAGCTTAAAAGTAGGTCTGTTTTATAAGCATTCATCTACCCTATGAAATGTATGTTTGTGTTTCTTTTGAATTTTTTTTACTTTTACATTTACAGTCAGCAACAAAGTATCTAGAAACAGAGCCAGTAAATGATAATGATTATATAAATGAATAAATGAATAAATGAATAAATATATATATTGTTAATAATGAGGTCGTCATCCTTTGTATACAATTCAAATTTGTAATTCCTTTTTGATTGTTTTGTTTCGGTTTTTTCTCTGCTAATCACTCAGCGCAATTTTGTAGTGCATAATTTGAATAATTTACGTGGGCATTTGTGTAATTTGAATAAATTGCATGCTTTTGATATTATTGCATCATGATGCACGTGAGTAATTTCAACTCTTTCAACAGAGTAGGGTTTTTTCAGATGTTTCATATAATCTTACAAGATCTTTACAAAACACGAGTTGTTACGTTTTTTCAATTTGTCCAACTTACTTAGTAGCCGTAATTTTGCACCTTCAAAGACAGAGCATGATGCCATTTGTGTGAAGTGAGTGGTGAGCAGAGCAAGCATTGTCGTCGTTAACTTTTATTTCTTATATTCCATCCACTGAAAGATTGTTTGAATAGATCGGGCTGAGAAACAGTTTTTACACGAGCTGTTCACATTGATGAAGTGTGCTTTTCAAAAATCCCATTCATAAGAATTAAATAAAAGTGGAACATGCCAGTTGCCAGCTGAATTTAGTTGTTTTGAATTTGCATTTTTGAAGAATTATGAATTAATACTTGAGCGTCTGATTGTGTACGATCCCCTTTTAAGATGGTTGTTTTGTTGTTTTGTCAGTTTGTATAGATGCATATATAGTGTCGGTGATATTTGTTGTTGCTAAGGTGTGAAAGTTGGTTTGGTTTGTTTCAGCTGCAGTTGGTTGAAAATTTTGTGGCTAATTTTTTGCTTTGAATATTTGGACCCCAAAATAGTCGTCAAGTTGATGGAAAAGTTGACAGTGGAGAGTGGTCCCAACCTGAAGCACGTCTGCTCCTACTGCGGCAAGTCGTACGCATTCATGTCACTGTTGCGATCCCACGAACGCAAGCACACTGGTGAAAAGCCGTTCCAGTGCGCTTTTTGCGACAAATGCTTCGCCCAGCGCAGCGGTCTGGCCATTCACGAAAGACGTCATACCGGCGTCAAACCATACTCTTGTCATTATTGTGAAAAAACATTCGCCTCTCCGGTGAGTTATTATTTATTAATTTTTTTTGGTTTTTCATAATTTGCAATTTTTTGGGGAAACTTTTTCACGAATTGGGTGGGTGTTGTTTGATGGTGTTGGTGAAAAGTGTAAGTCGACGAGTTGCGTGCTGTTTGCAAGCACGATTTTACTTTTCTCATGTTGATCTTCGATCAACTGCTGTTGCCTGAAACGCCTGCTTGCTGCATTGGGTTTTTATTGTAATTGCTGTATGCTTTGCTTTGCAGCAGCAAATATTTGATTACACAAAAATGCTAATGTTAGTTGGCGGTGTGAATTTAATTAATTGCCATTTTTATTTTAGTAATAATTGTAATGATGATACATAATGTAATGATAATAATGGTCATACATTTTTACACAGTTTTTCTTATCCTTCATCCTGAATATATACATATATATATATATATATATATATATATATATATATATATGTGTGTGTGTGTGTGTGTGTGTGTGTGTGCAGTGTTGGTGTAGTGTGTTTGTTGACCTTTGGATGTGTCTCAGTGTTTGCTTTTCTGCTGGTCGTCTTTGTAAAGAACGCTGTACAAATAAATTGAATGGCCGTTGGTTTGTTCGTTCATTGGCTAGCATGCAAAATGGACGTTCAGTTTTGTCGAACAATGGACATAGTTGGAAACTGTCAGCGCTGTTGTGGGCAGAATATACGATACTATAAACAGTGATGTTCAGTTGATTTCTTCCGCTTTTGGTCATAACTTTTTTCATTTGTTTGTTGTTGTCCCAGGTCTGCTGTATTTTTTTCTCTATTCTTCTCTATATATGCATTTGTGAAGCAGAAGCGCTTTGCCCCTCCACAAGCATACACACATCAATACATGTCTGCATGTAGGCGTGAAATATACATCACAAGGTTGTAATTAAGGAACAAAATTTTTTTTCAATCCCATAATTGTTAATGATTGTTTTATCAAATTGTCTTAATTATTAATGTGATTAACGATTGGTTGCATTTAGTATATATATAAATATAATTAAATACGTGTATATACGTATATGTAATTTATGTATATGTATATACGCGCGCGCGTGTGTGTGTAAACATCAACGTGAATAACGTTACATATTATTGTTATTTTATTTTTATGAGGGGATGAAACATTTGTTATGAAGCAGCAAACAATAAGTTGTTATTTTTCCAACGATTATTTTGTTGTGTTCGTTTTTCATGTGCTCTATTCATGCGCGTGATAATGTGGAAATGTTTTTTATGTATTTTAATGATGCATGGATGATCATACATTTTAATGCTGCTACATGCATCGTATGGTGTGTGTATGTGTTTGTGCGCGTGCGTGTGCGTGTGTCGTCTGTCCTTTGTATTGTCAATTGATTATCTGATAAGGAGCAGTTTAGCAGCAAAACAGCATCATAGTAGGTTGGTTTTTGCTTGATTCGCATCTGCGGACGGTGTATTCTCGAAAATTGATCAAAATCAACAACAATGGGCAAATGTTATTTGGGTGATAATTATTTATGAATATATTGATATTTCATGAAGCGCCATTTTGCTCTCTTTCATGTTGATTATTTCGTTTGTGTTTGTGTGTGTGTGTGTGTGTCTGTGTGTGTGTTTGTGTGCGCATGTGTGCGTGGTGTGTGTGTGTGTGTGTGTGTGTGTGTGTGTGTGTGGTGTGTGTGTGTTTGTGTGCGCGCGTGTGCGGGTGCGTGTTTATGTGTGTGTTTATTTCAGTCTTTTCAGAGTTTGAAATAGAATTGCTTTAGCAGCATATGTGAGTATAATCATAGGAGTCAGTCTGATGTTAGAATCTTTGGAAATAGCAAGTACATGTTTGTGTTGTATATTAGGATATTGCTTTTAATTAATTTCATGTTTTCATTTTCCTCAGGTAAAATAAGATTCTGCAGTTGATTTATCATCGAGCTATTATTTTATTTGCATTAGTTTATTCATATGTAGATTTCATTTTTGACTTGACTTAATATTGGCTCTCTACATGGCAGTTGTTGTTGTCAGTGAAAGTTACTTGCTATCCTTTCTTATTGATTATTTTTCTTCGTATTGTTCCTTCTATGCATCAACTATTAGTATATAATTAAATATTGTTATAACAAGCTTATATATATATGTGTGTGTGTGTGTGCGTGTTTATTTCAGAGTTTATATATATATATATATATCACAAAGCGCAGCTTGTTGTGAGACTAATAATAATTCTTTTGTGCATGTTTCTTTGTTTTTTTTTTTGCTTTTGTTTTCATGTTTTCGTGGATGCTGTTTGGTTGTTCAGTTTGTATGTAATATTAATAATAATGCATTAATAATAATGAATAATTTGCAGGGCAATTTGAAAAGTCACGAACGTCAGCATACGGGCATCAAACCGCATCAGTGCGACGAGTGTGATAAAAAGTTTGCCACACAGAGCAGTTTGCGGACGCATAAAATTTCCCATTCCGCGTTGAAATTGTACTCTTGTGACAAGTGTGACAAGCAGTTTGCTCATCGTACGTCTTTGTATGCGCATAAGAAGCGTCATTTGTTCATGGAAACGAAAGAAGGAAAAGCTGAAGTAGGACAAGAAGAGGGATCGGTTTCCAATGCTGCTTTGTTGGATGTTGGAGTTCTTCCCAACGGCATGGTCGTCGTCGCGCCCACAGCGAATGATTCAGCATTACTTTCTTCTTCGTCTTCGTCTTCTTCATCTGCCTATTGTAAGACGAATGACAAACGTTGGCAGTGTCGCTTCTGTGGCAAACAGTTCGCGTTCAAATATCCAATGGTCGCACACGAACGAGTGCACACTGGTGAAAAGCCGTTCGCCTGCAAATACTGTGACAAGCATTTTTCCCAGCAAACGTCGCTGATCATGCACGAACGTTCTCACACCGGCGAAAGGCGTTACAAGTGTGACTTGTGCGACAAGCGTTTCATTCAGCCGTCGGCTTTGCACTCGCACAGGCGCACGCATACCGGCGAACGACCGTACCAGTGTAAGCTTTGTCCGAAAACATTTGCTCACGCCACCAGTTTGCGTCAGCACAACAATGTCCACGAGAAGCAACAAGCAGCAGCAGCAGCAGCAGCAGCAGCAGCAACAGCAACAACTACGACAACAACAACAACAACAACAACAGCAACAGCAGCAACAACAACAACAGCATATACTGCTGAATACATCGGTCACGACTGTTGGAAACGATGTTACTGGTGCTGCTAATGGTGGTGGTGCTGGTGCTGGTGCTGGTGGAGCTGGGCCACAGGCAGTATCGGCGAGCAAAAGCCAAGACTACGTCTGCTTTTGCGGCAAGGCGTTCACGTACATGAGCAGCTTGTCGGCGCACATGCGTTCCCACACCGGCGAACGGCCGTTCAAGTGTCGATTCTGCTCCAAGCAGTTCGCCCAGAAAGCCACTTGTCACGTGCACGAGCGCACGCATACCGGCGAAAAGCCGTACAAGTGCCGCCACTGCGAACGTTGCTTCTCCCAGTACGGCACCAAGTCGGTGCACGAGAAGAGCCACCTCGGCTTGCGTTGTTACCAGTGTCCAGTGTGTTCGAAGATGCTCTCTTCGCCGAGTGCACTTTACACGCACAAGAAGACCCACGGCGAGCGCCAGTACCAGTGCCCTCAGTGTCCCAAGCGGTTCACGTTGAAAAACTACGTCAAGTTGCACGTGAAGCAAGTGCACGAACGCCAGAGCAAGCAGCATCCGTGCCCACTCTGCGGCCGAGTCTACGGCTACTTGGGCAGCTTGCAAGTGCACATGCGCACCCACACCGGCGAGCGACCCTACCAATGCAAGCACTGCGACAAGGCGTTTACCAGCAGGGGCAATTTGATCTGCCACGAGCGCACGCACACCGGCGAACGTCCCTACCAGTGTCGAAGCTGCGACCGTCGGTTCGCCCAACGGCCGCAGCTCGTTTCCCACGAGGCAGCGGTTCACAAGTTCTCGGCAGCCGAGGGCGTCGACGGCAACGCGACCACGCCCTCGACCGCCCGTCACGTCTGCCCCTACTGCTACAAGCGGTTCGCCTACTCGAGCAGCTTGTACGTCCACATGCGCTTGCACACCGGCGAACGGCCCTACCGATGCCGCTACTGCGACAAAGCGTTCACCAGTCAAGGCAACCGTCTGGTGCACGAGCGGGTGCACACCGGAGAAAAGCCCTACCAGTGTACATTCTGTTTCCGTCGCTACGCCCAGCGAGTCGGTCTGCGCATACACATGGAACAGTGCAAAAGCAACAAGAACATGCAAGGTGTCATTGCTGAGATGTCGTTATTCGACCAACTGCTGGCTGTCACTGCCGCCGCATGTTCATCAAGCTTCCACTTGTTTCAACCATCACCGCAGCAACAACAAGTCCAACAACAACAGCAACTGTTAGCACAGTTTGATGACGGTGATGATAATAATAATGACGCTGATACAGGTGAAGATGGTTGGAGAAAAAAGAAGAAGCATCGTTTGGAAAATTTAATTCCCAAACTTTTCAGTATTTGACATTTATTTTATCTTATATATATATATTTATTTATTTATTTATTTATTACTTTATGCTTTTGTTTTATCTGCAGACAATCGTCTTATCAAAGATGTCGCAAGTGTCGTTGATGCATCCAGTTCGTCGCAAAAAGCAATGTAATTTTTTTTTTGAAATTTTAAAATTACGAGTTTTATAATTTTTGAAAATTCACTTGGAATTTCAGAGAACATGATCAACTGAAAACTGACAGTAACCAACCGATCAGTTTTACCGTCTGTGATTCTCTGATAAAAAGGTGAGAAGTGAAAAAAGCCTTTTCTTCCGTTCATAAATCAATCATCTTCTGAATACACAAGCATACGGAATTGGTCAATTGAATGTTTTGTTTTTTTAGTGATTTAATCATCAGTACCCAACCACACCCACAGCCACAGTATATTTTGCAGATGAGTGTCCACGATTATTCATTCAACAACAACGACGTGTGGAAAAGCGGCAACAACTGACTGGATGGACACAACTTTGAAATTGCAGTTTTACCACCAGTCGCCTCCACTTTCCGAACATCCGTCTGCTGATTATTCACCTGGAATATTTTGCTTGAACATGATTTGTCCAATTTCTATCGCACGTATTAATTTATTTATTTATTTGTATTTTTTATGTTCAGCAATAGCCAACCAACATTGACGATCATATATGTCGCTTGCGATTATCAGAAACATCTGTTTTCTGCTGCTGTTGTTCATATTTCACGTGAATTGTATATGTATCATCAGCATTTGAAAACACTCGTTTGATGATGGTTTTCATTCACTGCGTGGCTGTTATTGTAAATTAGCTGATGATATTTTTCACGGGTTCACCGAGCTTTTCAAATTTCTTCTGCTTTTATTGTCAACTTGGGAAAATTATACATTTCATTCAAACACTGCCTCCTGTTGACCAAATGATAATTATAACAGTAGCTTTGCTGTGTGTGCACTGACGTGACTGAGGTTTTCATTTATGCTTTTTCATTTTTCAGGAATATAAATAATAATGATAATAGCAAAATAATTGCTCTCATCAATTGTTTCACTTGTGCAACCAAATTATTATAATTGTTGTTTATTGTTAGTGGCTGACTTTTTGTTGTGCAATATTTTTTCTAGCTGAAAAAGGACGACGCATGTAATGAATGCATACAAATTTTGCTCACAACTGCTACGTATACTGTCTGTCCGTCGACAGTTGTTTGCCAAGTGTGGTCAATCTTGATGTCATTTCTACATTTATTTACTGCTGAACAACTGCGACAATTTCTTTTATTCTCCTTATTATTATTATTATTCATTTATTTATTAAAGGAAAATTTAAATTGGGACAAAATTGTTTTGTTGCCTTTAAAAGATGATTGATTGATTGATTGAATCAACAGATGTGATTACATCATTGTTATCAGAGTGCAAAGCTTAATTAATTTCATTATTACAGTTTTTTTCTGCTTTTGTTTTCAGTTTTTTATGCAGACAGCTTACATGTATGTTCATGTTGTCCAGCGATTTGAGCAGACGACTGTTTGTTCTTATGCAAACAAAGTTGGTGAAGTAAGTAAGAAATTTTTTATTTCATTTATTAATGCGAGTAGTACTTAAGTTGTGATTAATATAATTTCAAAGGAAAGGAGATTTTGTTGCTTTATTAATTATTATTTTTTACATTGAGTGCTGAGTGATTGGTTGGTGATCAGATATATCTGTATATATGTATGTATATAGTTTGTAATCAATTTTTTCTCTGTTCTTAGTATTGCAATGAGATTTTTATTTTTTAAATATATCATTATAAAAAAATGATGCGTACAGAGGGAAAGAGAGAGAGAGAGAGGGAGGGAGGGAGAGAAGCAGTTTTAGGCAGAAGCTTGTTGTTGCTGAGAGAAGCAAAATAAATTATGTATAAGCTTAATTGATTGAGAAAGGAAAAATGAAATGATGCCGTGGCTTAGGCTTGAAAAGTGTTGAGCTTGGATTGGGTTTGTCTCTCTCATTCGACTGCTTTGCCGAGTTCGTTGAATATGTAAAAATGACAACGGCTAGCTCGACCCCAGCTAGAACGTCGCAGGTCCAGTTCGCTTTCATGTTTCCATTCCCTTTTCAACAGTCGATCCCTGCAGAAGCACTTGTAAAACGCCCTCAGGTATTCGCGTTGAAATTTTTTCTAAATAGCAAACAAACAAATTGTACGAAATTTGACTGACAACGAGTGAAATTTTAATATTATTATTCTCTGCTCTGGGCACAACAAACGCACGTTGTAGACGCCGTAAATGATCGGATTGAGACATGAGTTGCTCATCGCCAACCAGTGAGCAGAGAAAAAGATCACGTTGATGTAATAGTATCTGTGAAAACAAACAATGCAGCGTTGAATTTCACCGATTTGGAATGAAAAAAAAATTTATTTTGATAATTTAATATTCTGTTCTCTTTTTGGTTTGTCTTTCACTCACTCGTTAACTTGTGGCCAGACTTCATTGAGAACCAAATATGTTTCATAAGGCAACCAGCAGAAGGTGAATGCGACAACGATCATCACGAGCATTTTGATTACCTGAATTGCCACAATACATGAGTTGGGAATACAATACTTTTTGAAATTATACAATGCTTAGTTTTTCTTTTCAAAATTATTTTAATTATAAACTATTTTCTAAGCTATATGTGGAGGTATTTTTAAGGTATCACATTTTATTCCAACAACGAATTCAAATTTTTAATGCATCTGGTATTAATTGATGATTGGATCATCGATCAAAAAGTAATGACTGAAGATTATACATGTTGTATATTTTGTATTTCAACTTCGTATCAGGCTCAGAAATTCAATTTGCTAATTTTGAACAGGAAAAAAAATTAATAATCTGAGGTGACAAATAAGCCCACTTTATTGTTTTATTGAAAAATTTCATCACAGTAACGTTTTTCATCATTTTCATTTTTGACTGCTCGTTACTTCGATGAAAGCTAACGGTGACATTTGCATTCACTGGCTCGTCTTCTCAATGACTACTATATGGGAAATTAACTTTCGAATGCATAAGACTACTTCCCCTATATTGTTGTTGTTGTGTATTGATAAGTGAGCTTATTGTTTCCATGAAAAATGCTTGCTAATATATATGACATCAGCGGCAACATCAACATCTCTACTTGCTTTTTATTCCCTTTCCGCAGGAACCAAACTACTAAAAAATTTGATAAATTTTTTGCACAAATATACTTTCAAAAATTGTTTTTAACAGCAGACGACACTTTTTATTTATTGAAGTGAATTTTGTATATTTGCATAATGTTGTTTGTCTTGCTCTTGCATTTCACATTTCACTGCACTGCACTCACTGTAACATCTGTGTGTAATCACTGTATAAGCATAATCACTGTGTAGGCATCACTTTATCTTGGCACGAAGCGGACGACAATTTTACCGCTGCTTTTTGCCTATTGTTGCTGTCCCGTTGGTAGTGGTGGTGGTGGTGTTCACGCATTGAGCTGAAAATTTCTGTTGCACATCTCTTATCTTACCAATTGAGATGCATTATCACAAATGCAAACAGTGCTCTATTTATTATTCATTGCCAATGAATTCGAAAATAATAAACCACGTGTTGCCTTTAAGTTGTTGCACAGGATCTGAAATTTGCATACATTTGCTGCACTCGGTGGTTAATTGTGGCGAATTTAGAAATTACAAATTTTGACAGTTGGATCAAATTTATAGGATTCTTATTCTTCTTGTTCAAAGTAATAGTAGTAGTAATAGTTGGTCAGCTTTCCATTGCTAATGCATTCGAATTCAGCTGACATGCATCAGCTTTGCTGGTCAGGCAGTTCTTTTGCAATAGTTGTAAATTAGCAAATTCTCCACTCCACCTTATATTGTCCAGGTAAAATATCACACCAATGCTGCAAAAAGCAGTAAGTAAAGTTAGAGCTGTCCGGTTGTCTTCCTTTGCTTACGGCATGTGAAAATCAATTTGCGCACACGTCGTCGAATGGCTGGCTAATTTGATCGTCTTTCTAAACCCGCCTTTCACAACTGCACTGTTGTTTATTGGTCTATTTCATGAAATGGCGGGTGTGTTTATGATGCGTTGCGTCAAATGATAAATGTAACGTTAATTAATTAATTATCCGCATACCCGCAGAGTCGCATGAAATTAAATAGGCGAACGTTTAGATTTATATATACGACCACATTTTGCAGATATTTGCAAACTTTTATGACGGTATTTGTCATTTCTTTCGCCAACTCTGCACTCATATGTTAACCCTGCACATGTTGATTAATTAAATTGTTCATGATGCAGTAAATGTAAAATTTTGAAAATTTACCTTCGCCTCAAAAGGAAGAACGTTAATTTTAGTAACAAATATTTGCAGCATTTGCAGATTTTGTTTTGTTGTTGCATTTTATGCATTAACTTCAGTATCCATCTCTAGTGCTTTCCCAACTTTGCTTTAAGAAATGAAAAATACAAAATTTTCTGTGCTTACTTACCGTACGTTTGCTTCTTTCAAACTTTCGATCTGAATGGTTCAGTATGGGCGGCGTTACCCATACATTGTAGGCAATGATACAATAGACAACATTGATGATCACCAACGGGACAAAGTATTGGATGATTGTCAAATACACGTTGTAAGCTTTCCACCAGGTTTCCTCGCTGTGCAGAGGCAGGCACATGGACCCTGAGTGGTTTGTCCCAGAGGTGGGGTCTTCGAACTTGAACACTCGATGGTCAACCCCGTAAGGTATACTGATGGCGACGCTGATTATCCAAATCAGTAATAACCAAATTTTGGCTGTCGTCTGTTGCATGGTACCGTGACCGCTGGTGACCACCGCCCGGAATCGGTCGACTGAAGACAAGCTGAGCGTGAACACCGATACTGACAACGAGACGGTTTCTATGAATGGAACAACACTGCACATAGCTGACGGAAGGAACCACCTTTGCAATAAAGCTGCCTGAAATTTGAACGGAATCGCCAACAAGCCGGTCATCAAATCGGCAACCGCCAGATTGACAATGAAGAAATTGGTCACCACTTGCAACCGGTTAGACGTGAAGAACACATATATGACGAGAGCGTTGCCAGCCACTGTGAGGAAGGCAATCACCGCGTACAGTATGAACCATATGACCAGCTCAATTGTGCTCAACTGGTGCAAGCCAGTTGAGGTGGTGAAATTATTACTGGCAGTGTTGTTTCCACTTTCCAACAGATGATCCATCGTTTGGCCTGCCTAACTGCTAACAATTTACCTCACTGAGCGCATCAGTACAATAAAGCCTACAAAAAGGAATAACCATAGCATTTAGAATTGAGAAGTGAAGTTGAAAAGAGCATCGCGTATCCGACATGCACAAGCAGATACATATGGATGGAATAGAAGAATGTGCAAAATAAATAAATTAAGGATGCGCATATTTGTGTATGCATGTGCATGCATACATGTACATATATATATATATATATATATATATATATATATATATATATATAAAGTCTGCTGAGTGAATTTTTGTTGATCATGTTTTTAAAGTACATCATGGAGAAGAACAAATCGTCGTCTTTTGTTGATGTTTCTTAAGTGCAAGCAAAGTGCAGTGGTAGTAGGGCTGTTGGAAAAGCATGCTGATGCCATTCAAAAGGATGTTTCAAAACAGTCGGCAAATAATTCATATTGTAGACGTGCGCGATATTGATTTCAGTGGCACTTGGTTTTCTGAAACTCCTTTGTCATTTTCTTTTTCAGCAGCTAAATTTGACCACACGTCGCTGTCATTGCACAATGCTTTAATAGCAACTGAAAGTCAAAAAAGAAATAGATGAAAATTCAAACTGCTTATTCATGTAACTTTTGTATTTTCCAAGTAATATTTGTATAATATAGGGAAAATTTTTTATTTTATTTTATTTTATTCTGTTCTGTTTTGTTCTGTTGTATGTTTTAGTTTCAATAAAAATGAGGTATGTATGTGCAAAATAAAAATGAGAGCGGAGAGCCTTTTTTCGTGAGTATAATGTATGCAACGTATTTTGTATTTGACGCAAAGAGTTAGCTGCAAAAAGTTCGAATTTATTTGGAAAGTTTAAGTACATCTTTTTTTGTAAACGGACAACTTACATCTCTATTCTTATATCGTGTTAGGAAGTTGGATATCATGGGTTTTTTTGTTTTTTCTATTGCAGCTTTGCGTCGTCCTTTAATATGCTCAGTCAGTTCTCCTCAAATAAGAAAGCTAATACGCACACTCAAAATGCACACGTAAATATATGTCCAAAAATACACAAACGAGCAATTGCACATTATTATGCGCACAGTATATGTGCATTTATTTGAATGCTTTTGATTTAAATGTGTTATTATACAGCATACATAATGTATGGTAGTTATTATTAGAGAAAATGAATATTTTTTATTCGTTCTCAGAGAATTCAGAAAATTTGAAGTAGATTCGATTTAGAGAAATCAATTTTGTTGAAGAAAAAAACTAGTGATAAACTATTTAACAACGTGTAATTGCAATATATGTGAAGATACTGCCGAAAATTAAAGTACAAAGATGTTTGCTTCTGATTAAATTTGATTATTGTTCAAAATTTAATACGCGCATATTTAAATTTTTTATAGGAATCCTGTGAATTTCAAAAGGGAAAAAAACGAACGCATTTTTATCGTTGGAGAGGACCGCAGAGTTTTCAACAGAGAAAATGTTCCCAAAGCGATTCCATAAGCAAGCAGTAAGTACGTCATTTCCTATTTCAATATTATTGAACAAAAGACAAAGTCTTGTCAAAACCGCGCTACTACTAGCTGTAACGATTGCTAGCTTTGGTTAGTTTTCTAGTTTTCTAGTGTTCAAGTGGGCAGGCAGGCAATTTATTTCAATCCATTCTTCATTTCAGACTATTATTTTCAAAAATTAAATTCTTTATCAACAGCTAACATTCCGTAAAACCATGTTAATATGGAACGGTGCTGCCCGGAACTTCTTTAGGCGAGGTTTTCTTCACAAGCAGTCTGCTGGAAAATTATTGTGCATTTGACTGTTCAGGTATTTTCAGATATTGACAGAGATGCTTTGATGAAGGATGCGACGTTGAAATGCGGTATTTAATTAGTTAAGATGATAATCCATTTTCTGTGAGCAAAACAAAGTGAAAAACCAAACAAACAGTACTCCCATGAGTAGTTATTATAGTAGTCTATCTCAATCACTTAAATTAGCTTCAGTCAGCAGGGTGCCATATTCTGCTTTAAAATGAATGGATGTGTATTTTGGATGAGTAAAAAAACTGGTGAAAACTGGGAAAGGAGATAAAAAACAGAGATTTATTTACATATTTTACATTTTGTGAAAGAAGAAGATGGAAATGCAATGCGATCTTAGGAAACGGAATTGATCGATTTTCAGGTTCAACGGGCAGAAGGTTTTGCTTGCTGTGGTTGCTTTCTTCCTTCTTTGACTTTTCTCTCACTTACTAATAATAATATATTACTTCTTTATGCGAACATTATTTCATTTCGAACAGATGGAATCAACAGTTAGAAAACAAAATAAAATATATACATATACGTATCCGTGTGGGTGTATATAGTTTTTGAAAAATTTAACTTATTGTAAAAATTGTATTATTCAAATCAGTTGCTGTACGTGCTATGTATGTGAGGTTATTATTATTATTATTATTATCATAGGAAGTGAAAATCGCGCAAGAAAGCGTGGACGCGTCGCGCGGTGATATCTGACACTCAATTACACTGCACTCTCTGTGCTGATTTTGAAGTTGTTGGTCAGATTGATCTAATCATTATGTATCCTTTGTCGAAGTGAAGTATTAAATGGAATTGTGCTGCAAGATGTTAGGTGAGAGGCGAAAAAATTAGTCTCAATTGGTCCACTGTTTGCCAATAGTTGCCTGTAATCGTCATGTTCGACTCTTGACATTTGTCTGTCTGCGTCAGTGGAACGTAATTTATCCGCTTTGTTGTTGGAGTATTTTGAGGCTTTGTTCAACTTTATTTTTTTTTGTGTAAAAGCGGATTTTCATGTTGCACGCTTGTTTTACTTCTCTTATATTGAAAATTGCTAGAGAATTAATTATTTACTGATAATCGGCTCTTCTGTTTGGTTGAACTGGAATTGCATGTCAACCTGTGCTTGTTGGAACTTTCTTATTTAGTTTTTCCAGTGAAATTTTTATGTTCACACCAACAACAAGCAGCAAAGCCTAACCACACCGCCTGGTACTTGGATGGAAAAAAATTCTTGCTTTTTTCTCCAAAGAATTGACATGGTAAAATAACAACGTCAAAATTTTATGAGATGCGTAATGATTTCAAAAAAATAGCATACAATGATGACGCAATATTAAGGACACAGTTTTTTACCAGAGGTGTAAAGGAAATGTAAATGGCTTTTTCTCCTCTTTTTATGATGATGAACTGAAGCTGTTGGTCACGAGTGCGTTTACCAACAGGAAGCGCATGGCGAGGCGAGCTTGTGGCTAGGGAAATGCAATGCATTGAGCACTGGTACATTCTCAAAGGAAATCAAGAAAGCTAAGAAATTTACAGCTGATCTTCTCACGACAAAATTGTCAGAATAACACTTGTAATTTGGAATAAAAATAACTATCTGACCGCCGGTTGAAAGCATTTTTGTTCCATAGTTGAAATATTTCACGAAGAAAGAAAAGTTCCTGATTGTTCAAAAAGCAAAATTTCCAGATTTTCAGGATCAATTGTCCGGAGTTTTGGTTCCTTTGAAATTCAATCACTTATTACTTATCACTTAAATAGCTTACGGCATTATACAAATGGGCGACATTGTTCATTTGAAGCGCTCATGTTCTTAGACTGATCCAAATTCTACCATTTATTTGTCGTAATATAATATAGTATAATATAATATAATATTGTGCGTATTATAATTTCCTGGTCATCTAACTAACAGCTTGCTTAAGATAGTGATGGATTCTATTTTGTTTTACCGCGAGATACTGAACACTCATTGTTTGCAATTCGAGTAAATAAATAAATAATCTAGAGATTTGCTGAAAATTCTTGCACATTCATGATCGAAAGTTCATTTACAATTTTGTATTTGCATATTATATTAAAATGTCACTACTGCTCAGTCACTTTATGACAGTCTATCAACAGCAGTGGAGTCCTTTTTGTGATAAGTCATTTTGAAAGCTTTGTTGCCTCATTTCAAGAAGTCTCACTTATAAATGAACGATAGACTGTTTGGAATGTTAAACTGAACTATGTATGCATCTGCTACTTAAAACCAAGCAGCAGGACGTGAGCGTATTTTGTAAATTAAAGTTTGAATGTTCAGAGCAAAAGAATTTACCTGCTATATAAACAGGTGACTATCATAAGAGCACGTCTAACTTTAACAAAGAACTCTTTAGTAGTGAAATAGGAACGTTAAATGCAATAGCAGAGGTAAATGAATTCTTCAGAATCGTAAAATACGCGCTATATACTTGGGAAAGTCTAATTTAACAACATCAGACACGGATCAAATTGTAGGCAATAACTTACGTGAGAAAAGGGAAGATGTTCTTCCCAAGTCTTCAATTTCAGGAAAATTTCTCTGGATGGAAAATTAGAATTGTAACTGATTTCGGTGAAGTTGTCGAATGCGGAACCAATCTGCGAAGTAAATGAATAGCGATAGACTGGCAATGACACACCCAGACGTTGGCGGATCGATTGGTCATTGGTCGATGTTGAACAGTTGTTGAACGAGCAGTGTTCACGTAGTTGTTGTAATGAGAATAATAATAACAATAGTGGTAGTATTAGTAGTAGTAATAATAGCAGTAGTAGGAGGAGGAGTTAGTAGTAGTAATATTAGTGGCGGTGGTAATATTAGTAATATTAGTAGTAGTAGTAGTAGTAGTAGTAGTAGTAGTAGTAGTAGTACATGTTGCTCAGTTCCACGTCAGGCAGGCAGATTGGTCTGAAAACTGAGGCATTTGTACCACAAACAGGGTCCAATTTTGCTAAATATCAGCTTTGCAAGAGTCGGTTTAACTTAATTTTTGGTCATTTACTAACGGAGAAGGAACGTTTAGCTGCTGGTTGATCGAATTCTATGACGTGGCACAGTGGTCAGCTAGGCTGAAATCATTTCCAACGTTTAACACAAAGTACTGCATGACCATCTGATAGAGTTCAATTACCCTCGAAAAGTGGCTAGCTGCTGCTTGAACAATTTCGTCTTTGCTGCTTTCAAAAAGACACACACGCCCATACAGGCACCAATGCAAAATCGCGTTTGCAGTGTATTGTTTTTGCTTTATAAGCGGAAAGTTGAAAGCGTAGGCGTGGTTATTGTTGTTGTTGTTGTTGTTGTTGTTGAGCTTCTTGGCTTTCGATTTATCAAGCTTGTAATATGTATGTATGTTTATAAGCACAAAAATTGTTTTCTTCCATTCTCTTCTTATTGTCCATTTGTTGGTCTTTTCTTTTCAGCTTGCTGACTGTCGGTGAGTACAGTGAGTAGCTATGGAGAAAATTTACAATTAAAAAAAAGAAAAAGAGAAACTAATCCTTTTTCAAAACGTGCATAACGAGCGAGGTATGCTTTATCTATACAAATTCTGTTCTATTTTTGCATTTTCCTCTCAGCCATTTCGCATAATATTTAAACTATGCATTTTGCACGTATTGTTCATGCACTATGCATTGTTTGTTGTTGAATTTTCGTTTCATAAGAGAGCATCATAAAATATTAAGGTTTTGTTTTCAATAGAAAGAGATATATCTGTTTACCTTATCATTAACTCCAACTGCGTGAAGTCGTAGCAGTAGTTTACACGCATCGCAAATGTAGTACAGCAAATCGGAAATCAACCTCTCATTGGAGAACAGTTATTGTATTTGGTAAATTATCCAGGAAGGACATCTATATGGGCATGTAGAGTGGCGAATAAGTGTTGTGCTGCTTTGTTTTATAGCGGTTGAATTTTCTAAAGTGCAATTTTTGGCAGCCGTTGAACAAGTCCAAAAAATCGACGTCCAGTGTACATGATCGTGATTGATGTTGTCCGAAAGCAAGCGAAAGTCTTTTGACGGCCCACGGTCGTTCAGTTGACAGGCTAATTGAAATGTCGGCTTCGATTGGCGTTGAGAAGGAGACAGATGCCCAGGGAAGGCTAAAACGGCACGTGGATACCAAATTGAGGTTGCTCTAGTGGAGAATTTATGATCACATGTGAATCACAGTCGGCCCCAAGTGTGCTGCGTTCGTCGCCGAGTGCGTGAAAGATGTGTATTTATTGTTTTTCGCTAGCAACACGAATCCCAGTTCAGTGGAACTGTTCCATTGCTTTGACATCACTGCGTGGGAATAGAAGAATATTTTGGTATTTGAAGTGATGTTTGAAACTTCTATTTTTGGAAAACATCATGCATGTATACATACATACATATATATATACTTATTTATTTATTTATCTATTTTTCGATAGTTTCCTCGATCTGAAGTAGTAGTCAATTTCTGCTTGTCTTATGATGTAGCACAGTTTTGTCTGTCTGATACAGAGTTTCCGTTCGTCATGCGTTGAACTTTTCACGTGTTCTTTGTGGCGTAACTTTTGGACGACTTGTTGAAATTTAAGACGTTTCACTGCTTGTTTAATGACATGTGACTCCTCCAAGCAACTCACACTCACGTTCAACTCGTACGAAGATGAAAAATGACGGCAAAGGCGAGAGAGTGCTTTCTTTCACTGACAGCGGTTTCTTCAAACATTTCCATTGCATTAATTAAGGGTTATCTATTTTCTAATCAGTTTCCTTTGTTTTTTCTTCTTTTTGAAAATCCAAACGCCGACGTCTGTTTTCTGAAGATGCGGAAACAGCCGCAAACACCACACCTCCGCCAAGTTCTACTTCAGCATTGCGTTAACAATTATCGATAGCCGCTGCCGTTCTGGCTGAGGCTAACAAAGTGATGACATTCATTCACAGCAGTTGGAATGATATTGTCGAAAGTCTTGAGTGTGGAAAGCTTGAAACGATCAGCACTGCACTTGTGGATTTGTTTTTATGTTTTTTTAAACTTTTTCAAATGAAGTGGGAGTTAAATTTGATTAAAATTTCAAAGCCAGGTTCAAGATCTATTCAGTTGAACGTGTGCCATCAAGGCAAACCATATTGGCGAATGCAACAAAGCAAGAAGGAGACCAACAAATTGGAGTTGGTTTACAGAGGGTAGTTTGCAAGATTTTTATCATTCAACTCTACCTTATAATTGAAAACTCCAGGCGAATAATAATAGCAACAACAGGAATATGTTTAAGCATGTATTTCAATAATTTTCATTTCATGACAAAGAATGATAATATTGATAGCTCCAGTTTCAAGCACGCACAAGAAGCTGTGAATGCAGAAATGTAGTTTTATTTATGAGGTGTTTTTCCAGGTAAATATTTTTGATAGTGAGAAACAGATTAATCATTGAATGTTTGTGTAAACAAATATTCAAGCTAACATGCAGATCAACTGCTGAAAGGAACAAATGAAGGCAAGAAAGTTGGTAATGGAAAAAATGATAATTTCAAGGCAGTTGCTTTGCCTGGAAGTGGAAAATTTTGTGATTTTTGATTTTTGTTTTAAAATTTAATTAATTCATTATTCATTTGGCTTTTTGTCAAATATGCAACATGCTTGGTTACACCTTTTAAGTGAATAGACAATCAGATCGTTTAGGTTATAGAAGTTATGTATATTTGCTTTTTTGATTACTGTTGTTTCATTTGGCTATTTATGTTTTGAATTTTGTGTAGCTTGTCTACTTGTTAATGAAATTCTTATTGTCAGATCAATGGGTTGAAGCATTTGTTTGAGTCGTCCTTTTTTGTCGGCTGTCGTTCAAAAGGAAAACGCAATGCAACGAAGCCGTGCTTTGAACTTTTGATCCGCGCTATAAGATTGATTCTGCCTTGGCACAAACATCTGTCTGATGAAAAGGAGCATCATCAGATTGAACGTTAATCTACACTAGCTGTATTTATCATTTCTGTGATGCTTTGCCAACAGTTTGCGAGGGTTATTTCAATATTTTTAAATCACGAATTTTTTCACAATTTTTATGTTTGGTCCAGTTGAAATTTTGATTTGTCTGATTGATCTACGGGAAATGACGATTGGTGTTGATCTGAATTTATTGACATTTGGAAAGTTGTTTTAAGAACATTTTATCTGTAACATTTTTAAAAATTATTCGGTTACTTGTATATAGTACTAATATCTGAAATGCAAAGCTGATATGTGTTCTTCGTTTCCGGAAGTAGAATTGTAGGGACGATTTTGATTAATAATAATTTCACCGACACTTAGGTTTTTTCTATTGCGTGTTCAGGTTGTACATAATTGAATTCTGTCGTTGCTGAATCTCGTTTTTTGAATCTTAAATAGATTGCACGCAATTGATATTTACCAACTAGTGAAATGCACTGAAGAATATGGATGAAGTTCGACAATTCAACTGTAAATAAATAGTTTGTTCAAAAAAGTCACCCAACTTAGTTTGTGCAACTCACGAAGCTAGCTATTCAATTGATTTCTTTGGATTTGATTGATGCAGTTGGTTTGCAAGCATTGTACGCTGATTCATTGTTACTACTGCTCAGTCACTTTATGGCAAACGCTTACAAATGCTTACAAAAAACTTACACGAGTTGATGAATTCTAATAAATTAATAAGTCAGAATAAGTATACTCTTCAGCTCCTGCTGAATACAGGAAATAATATGAGTGAACGATATAGCTGCTGTGAACTTCCGTTAGTGACTACTTCCGTGAAATTTAAATATACTTTATGTCTTTAATGGTTTACGGTTCACCGTCCCAACGGGATCATGATGTGCGCATGAGCGCAAATTGAGGAGAAAATAATTTTTACACCGCTAATTCACTTAGCGAATTTGAAAATAATCAATCTGTTTATCGGAAAGAGGAACAGGGTTGATGGAGAGACCATTTTTGGATAGTAAACTAATAAATTAAGTGCATCTTTGCAATGAATAAATGGACTCATCTCCAGGGTGATGTCAAACCGTTGTAATTGGAAATGACGTTGTTGCTTTTTCAACAGGGTAAGCGATGTTAATTGCTGTTGGCGAAGCACGCAGAATTAGCAGCAGTTAAAGCCTCCAGATTCAAATGAGGGCAATTTTATGCTGGAGTGTTGTTGTGTTGTGTGCCTTTTCAGAAAGCTATTTTAACTCTGTTTCTGTGAAACTGAGCTACATCAAAACTGCAACTGACAAATCTTTTGCTTACACCTGCAACAGGTGTCTTTTGCCCAAGGTCTTACAGCTCTCTCTGTATCTCTATCTCTTTCTGTTGAGCAGATAATATTTGCAGAATTTTCAATTTTAATGCTTTACAAATTACATGCATCCAATTTACCCATAATTCATTATGTACAGTGAATGGATTTATTTGGCAAAAAATTAAGCAATTAGAAGCCAAATGTACACTTTGAAATTCATTTGTTAATTATATTGTATCCTGTTCGTTTCAAACTACTGTAGTAAATAATCAAAATTTTTGAAAGTTTTCAAAACTTTCATCCTAATATAATAAGCTTTACTGATGATGATGATGAATCCGTTGCAAAAACCGCGATGATGCATGTTAATGTTTGCAGAATAATTTACAGATTTTCCATTAGTGAAATGATTGACTATCAAGTAATGTAATGGTACTAATAGAACCAACTATCTTATTTCTCAGATTAGATCAGCTTTGAATCATCAGTTTGTCACAGCTTAGTCACAAATTTTGTGGCACTTGCAATTGTAAAGTTAAAGGTTTAAATAAAGCTGCGGCATTTAACAGGCATAGTACATGTTTTTTTGGGCAGATGTATGTTTTACATTAACATTTAATAAATTAATGAAGGTGAATTTGCGTGTTGAAAAGAATTTTTTATGTGAACGTTTTCTTTAATTTATACGTAGATTGATGTGCGGTTGGGAATTTCAGTTTGCGTACGAATTCAGCATACTAAGTTCACAATAAAAATTTGACATTAAATTATCAGATCAAACACCTTTTGAATATTCACTTCAATATTGGCTAATTGAAAATTACTTGATTTGATTAAGAGCTTCTGGTTAATAAGAGGTGGTTTGTTAAGGGGAAAATTGTAATTTTCTTTTCTTTCAATAACCGTACCATTTACTTACTTTGTGCATTGTAGGGAACAAATAAATTGCATTAGCATTAATTATTAAAGCAGCAATGGGAAATTGAGCGATTGTTTCAACAATTTCTTATTTTCATTTGTTCATCTTTGCTGTAACGTCGTTTTATCAATTTTATTCCTGTCTGTTAGTTAGTTTAGAAAATTTTTTTTATCACTTACACTGATCTCACGCAGACAGTGGTCACGCGTTTCGAGAATGGCTGTGCTGTTCTTTTTGACGATTTCTTTTTTTCATAAGCATGCAGTTTTTATTGAATAAACTGTTGCTGTATAAGGTAAAAACATATTACGATCCTTTTCAGTAACTGTTGCGATCTGATTTTATGGCGCGGGTTGATGATGAGTAGTTATGCGATGAAACATTGTAAAATGTTTTGCAAATTTCTATTGACTTATTCAGAATTGCATGCTGCATTTGCTATTGCTATCTTCTTTGGCCTGAAGTGTGGTTTGTGACTGAATTGGCTACATTTTTCAATAGTATACTTTTAATATTGAATTTACATCGTGTAAGCTTATTATGAGCTTCTGTTACTATTATTATTATTATTATTATTATCAGCCAAGCTGTGTGTTATCTTTGGCTTTTTGCGCCTTCAGCGACTTTACCCTGTGCTTAGTAGTGAAAGTTGGATGGCGATCGCGTATTTTACCACTGGCTATTATTTCATTTGAAAATGCAACGCGCCTGAATTCAATTCATCTACAATTGCGCATAGTTTTAACCGGTTATTGATATTCTGAGTTGAATTCAGCTTACCACGACTGAGGAAAACTGATAAAAAGATTTCCTCGAGGCAGCATCGAAATTTGTCTAACCTTTGCAGCGGCAGCCAACAATTTGCAAATTATTCATCACTCTTTATTTGGAACGCAATTATGTTGCGCAGTTTGTTGATTTTGCATCACGATTATATATATGTGTATATATTTATTTGTGTATGTGTGTGTGTGTGTGTGTGAAACTTTTCTTTTAATAATATTGATGTTAATTGATTCAATTATAGTATTAAAAATTTTTATGTAAAAAACTTTATCTGGATTAATGTGAAATCGACAGTACTTGTTTTCACAATGGAACACTAATAAAATATTATGGAAATTCATCATCAAATTTGTAATATAATGAAGCAGAAAGATAACATTTTAGAAATGTACGCAGTATATTTCCGCTTTAGCTTCTTAGGTGAAAAAGAGTGAAAAGGGTGTATGGTGATGTATTTTTAACTTTACATATCACATGTAGTCGATTAGCAACAGCAGCACGCTGTAGTAGTACCCATCAGATATGATAGTATGCTGATTTGGTTGCCATTAGGCAAATTTATAATATGTGCTATGCTAAATCTTGATCAAATTGCTTTTAATAAAAAAAGTGTCATTGTTAAGGGATTCATTTTTCTTTCTCAGTGAAATAATATTCGCGATGTTTTGATTTATTCAAATCAGAATCATTAAAAGCAACTGTTAGCGCCCATATCTTTGAACTTTTAACTGAGAAATTGGCGTTGCATTCGATTGATGAAAACATGTCAAAGCGCGTGATTTAAGGCAGGGCGAATTTAGAAGCGAAAGTTGAAGTTTTTTGAAAAGCAATTATAAACTGTTCATTATCTCATCTGAGAAACGTTTCCTGTTCTGGAAAACAATTTTTCAACTTTATTTTGCAAATATTTTTCATTAGAATGTTGGCGGATTTGTTTGCAATAAGGCATGATATTGTTTATGCGTAATTGACTCATTTCAAGAGCATTCTGGCTTTTATTTTATTATTTTTTGTTTAAATAATGTTGTTTTCTGAACAGTAAATACATAACAGTTGTTTTAAGCTAAAATTAATAACCTGGGATACAGGTAGTTGAGAATGGAAGTGGCAACAAGTTTTATGGAAGTATCATTACTGTAATAAAATTATTACAAGGAACTGCTTTTTGAGAAACCTTTTTGGCCAATTAATTGTCTTATATAATAGATATTTTTCAGAATCTAATTCTCTGTCCATTGATCCTAAACTTTGAACGTTTTTTAAATCTAATGAAAAAGAATAAACGACGTTAGAATAATTGTAATGAATTTGTTTTTACAAATATTTAAGCACACAGACGTTTCCACAAGAGAAAGGTTTTGACTATGGAACATTAACTTATCTTATTAGCTGACAAATTATCTAGTTTCAGAATAGAATTCAGGTTAGACTGAATAAATTTAAATTCCAAAAAAATTAAATGCTTCGTTATGTTATGATACTATGAAAAAAAGCAGTCAGAGATGAATTTTGCATTATTCTACTGTAAAACCACTCACAAACCGTTTTCTTGTAAAACATACTGTTGATTGTTATAAAGCTTTTGTGAATGGCACTATTGTAAGATACATAAACAGATGGAGAGTATGTTTTAAGATGTGAAGTCGAAAAATTTTAACCAGAATTCTACTACAGTCATTAATAATTATTTCTCTTTTTTGAATGCGAAGTGTATGTAAGAGCAGTTGTTTGAAAGCAGAAATTTACGATAGTTGTTTCAAATGTTTCCCTTACTTTATTACCTTTGCTTAATTGTTACAAGTTTACATGCAAGTTCATTTCAATTATATTGGAAACTTCTTGAAGACAGCTGTTTTTTTCTTGTTTGAGTCTTTCTTGTGCTTTCTGATCTCTATTTCTCCATAAATGGTGCGTTTTAGCAATCATTGAGTTATATTTGTACAAGCAGGAATATTTTAGATGCTTTTAGCTTTGTAAATAGCGCTATGCATAATTTCATAGAAAATGATCGAGCATTTGAAATGATTGCAAACGAACTGTTTGTTTTATGAAGCAGGCAAAAAACTGTCAAACAATACTTACAACAGGAGGAAACATTCTGCATCATTGCCTTTCGCATACGTTCCTGTGCTGTTCTGCATGTCATCACTGTTGTAGGTGTTGATATTAGCAGAGCATACAAAATGGAACCATGTGAAGCTGAACATACGCTTTTCATATTGTTCTACAACTTGGCCGATGGTCAGCAGATGAAGACTTCGTAGGTGGAGAGTGGAGGAATCGATGCTAAGCTATGAACGATACAAGAAGCCGTAAATTGCAGTCATGATAAATTTGAAAACAGTTCTAAAAACTATTCACTTCACATTGAAAACGGTTAACATGGCTTCAGTTTGATGAATAAGTTTGATCAGGATAAACAGATCAGTGTAACAGTAATTCTTCACATGGTAATACAGCTGACGAGTGATAAATATGAGCATCAACTGTGAAAGGAAGATAGAAGCGTTGCTGCTGCTTTACCTGCTGTTCGCACGCTCAAAAATAATAAAAACAGATGCTGAACAAAACAATCACTGCTGCACTTCAACCGTACAACCAACTAGATACTGTACTGCTTCATGGTTAACTTCACCTTGTGTGAAAAGAATTCCTGAATGGCTTTTAGTGGCGGTGCTTTTTGTGGTTGGGATATTAACATTCCGCTTTGACAGCTCAATTGGTCATCTGTTGACTTGAGAATTGGACTGCATCATAATGGATAATTATTGAGCATCATTTTGAACCCAACAATTTTTGAGCAGCATCTTAGGTCCCAAGTTTATTGCTGTTATAGCACGCTGTGATAATTTTTACTTTTCAAGAAAAATACTTTATTTACTGGTAAGTGCAAACGCTCTCTTGCACCTGCAAATATTAAAGTTGAATTCGAGGAAAAGTGTAGAAAGACTTTGTCAGCTTTTCACTCGAGTTGCAGAATAGCAGACGTTCCATTTCCTGATCAAGGAACCCGACAGCTGCTCTCTACATTCATTATTCTTTGGAAAAACGACAGGCGTAAATCTGCAG
Organism: Trichinella spiralis; assembly: GCF_000181795.1. Lineage (NCBI taxonomy): Eukaryota > Metazoa > Nematoda > Enoplea > Trichinellida > Trichinellidae > Trichinella > Trichinella spiralis. The sequence goes on from NW_003526941.1 coordinate 1,309,039, forward strand.
TGCATTGATGATTCATGAAGTCATTATTGAAAATTGACTTGCTCCAACAAACTTAACAACGATCCGTCTTCCGATAGTACTGATAATGCTGAGGTGAGATATTGTAGCGTCGAAGCATTTCCATCATTACAATTTGCATGGTCATCACAATTGTATTACATTTGTTATTTTTTCTTTTTTCTTTTATAAATGTATAATTATTTTTCTCAGGCATTGTTTTTTGGAAAAATAATTTCATCTAGCGGTACATGTATGAAAGTAACGTTAATATGAAATGCTTGCTTCATTCAAGGCAAATTCTTTTATTTCTGATTTGTATCGATTTTGCAGAGGCGTCTTTTTTGTGAATTGTAAAGTAGAGATGAGAAACCTTAAATAATTCTTTTCCGCACATTTGGTGATCAGTGTCAGACCAGTAGTACGAGAAAGGAGTTTTGGTTTTGCTCTTTGTTTATTTCGCGAAAATGCTAATGCGCTTTTCATTTAAAAATATGACTAAGCTTTTTAAAGTATTCTCTCGAATAGCTTGATTGAAACTTTGTTCAATTGATGGCATGGTGTTCCATTGATCTCTCACTACTGGGATGTTTGTTTTCAGACAGAATCTGAAAAATTATTCCCAACACGGTGTCAATTTTTTCCCTTTTTATCAAAGAAGCTGATGTTTCATTTATGTACACAAATAAAAAATTTTCCAACCATTTTAAAAACAACTCATATAAATTTAAAATGGAAAATTAAAATATTCTTTCAATTTCACAGATCTGTCGTCTGTGATTTTTAGGACATTTTTCGAGCTTCAAGAAAGCACTTAATGATTGTTTTATTGGCGAAAGCTGAATTTTGAAAATTTTCCAACCTTTTGCTTTGGGTAGTAGTAGTAGGATATTAGAGTATTCATTTGAATAATTAGGCTAGGTCGCATAACACTGTGTGAAGGTTGCTATTCAATTATGCAAATCAGTCTTTCCTGAAATTCTTCTGTTATTAGTAACAGAGCTCTCGTTTGCTTTGCTGACGCGGCTAACTAACAGTAGAAGTTGATAACGTTCACTCAGTGAGTTTCCTGCGAAGCAATTGTAGACTAACGGTGTATGGTGGCTGAAGATTTGCTGTTCCACTATAAAGCAGGGCGAGTATCCGTGAAACAGATATATGTTTTTTCTCTTTATTTTATTCTGATTTCTTGAAATGATCCATTACAATTTAGAACAGCATACAGAGAAGGTGGACATCAACGATCGAAAGGTAATTATTTCAGTAAGTTGAATTCTTTTTAGTTTGATCCTTATTACTTCATAATATAAATGAAAACAAACACTGAATCTGTTACTTAGGAACATAACTACATATTGAATAACTGAGCATATATCGCATCGGTATCTATATTTTTTTGAAATTTCATGTTCAAGTTAACGAGCGATTGGTTGGCATTTGTTTTAGATGTTCAATAATTAAGCTTGTCTTATTACAGATGAGATGTGTTTAATATGTTTTAATATTTCAGTTTAGTGATCATTTCAAATTGAAAATTTTATGTAGCATTGTCATAATTTTTAAACTATTTAAAAAATCGCAGTTTTATTGCATTGTTTTCCTACAGGTTACGGATTAAGAAGAATTTTAGTTATGGACAATTAAATCTTATTTATCAGACACTGCAGTTGCAATTGATCACATGCAGTGATGAAGCTAAACAAAATGAGCAGATCTATGATATTGCAACCAGGAGAAGAATATATAAGCAGCGAAAATTCAGACTTTCATCATTAAAGATAGCCATGGTCGCATCTCGCGTCACTCTCGAACCCGTCGAACAACAGCAGCTCACCCTCCACACATTCCTCTTGTTTTTGCAGTACCACAAAAACTGCTACAACTAAATAACTGTGATTATTGGTCTTGAAATTATCGACAAACGATTCCACCATTTTTCTTCTCGAAAATGAACTCCAATCTCAGCTCGACAGAACATGGGACACAAGAATGTTTAAATTCGGAAAACCACTCAATTCATATAAATAATATTAGCTCACATTACTTATTTTCTACTTCCTGTAAATTGCACTAATCAACAAACCTATGATAACAAATGCTTGATAACTTATAGCTCAAATTTATATAAATTATAGATTCAAAATCTCCTCAGTGAAGTATAACTTATTAAACTAACTCAACAATATACTTACCGAACTTACCGCCACCTTTCTATTGTTCACGCCCATCTTCTTTTCTTGTGTTCCTACATGTAGATGAATAAATTCAATGAAACAATGAAAAAATTTTATTGATATTCTTAGTCCGTCATGGCAGTGAGAACGCCAGGGCACACGCGTCCGCCCACAACCATAAGCATAGCACTCCAGAGAAAGTTTGCATGCAATTTCCGGGAAAGAAGTACTGCCCCTGCTTTTCATTACGTTCAGTGCAGTAAACATAATTTTCTCGGCCGTTAACTGAAAATCACAAAAAAAGCAAACAAAATAAATGAAATACAATTTTGCAATATTAAAAGGCAATTATTCTCCACTTCTACGTACCATTAATTTGCATAATTAGAGCAAAATAAATGTAGTTATATGTATATATATTAACATTAAAAGTTGAGGCCAGTAAATATCGTTGAATTACTGTTGGCATTTTCTGGTTAGCATGCAACTAATTAACTTTCTATCCTAGCTAAGCTTTCGTGAGCTTTAAGGTGCACAACAAACAAACAGCAAGGTTTTTAAATTTTTTTTATAATCATAAGAAGAAGAAATAAAATAAACATTACTTTCAAAATGAATGTAATATTTTTCTTAAACAAAATTAAGATTTTTGTATAATTCTTAATTTTCAGATACTGTAGTCTTTTGTAACTTCGTCTTGTCAAATAAACTTGCTTTTATTTGAAAATATAATTGAAGTTTAATTTTCATTAGAACAAATATATCAAAATTATAATATAATAAAATAAAATGGAAAAAGACTCTGCTTTGCAATATGAAGGGTGCAATTTTTTGCGGCAACGGTTGGTATTAGCTACTTTGAGTGGTCGCCCAGTACGAATTGTTAATATTCGACCGGATGACGTTAGTCCAGGCGTAACAGGTTGTTTTAGCATTTATTCTTCATTAGTTGTGTTCAGTAATATTTTAAATCTTAAGATTTTGAAATAAAATTATTCAACTTGCTCTCCGAGATCACAAATCGTTCGACAGTGGATATCAGTCCTTCTGGAACAACAGTGTTCTACAAGCCAGGTTCACTCGTTGGCGGAAAAGTTGAAATGGATATGGGCGTCGGTCGAGGTTTGGGTTATTACTTAGAAGTTCTGTGCTTTTTAGCTCCTTTTGTAAAATCGCCGTTGAATGTTCGGCTACGTGGAGTGACTAATGGTAGTGGTGAACCAAGCGTAGATTTGATCAAGTATGCTTGGCTTCCAGTAATGCGTCGATTTATGTTCGACGCTGAAGGCTTGGATTTGAAAGTGATTTATTTTCATTTTAGACATACGCATAGTGTAGAATATAGTTTATTACTGACTTGTGGATACGTTTGCTTTAGATTGTGAAACGTGGTTTAAATCCAAATGGCAATGGTGAGATTTTGTTCACATGTCCAATTTCAAGACAATTACGACCAGTTCAAATTGAAAATATGGGAAAAGTGCGAAAGGTACGTGGCGTTGCATATTCTTGTCGAATTTCCCCTGCTTTGGCAAATCGTTGCATTGAAAGTGCGAAGGCATCTGTGAAGCATTTTTTAAATGATGTTTATTTCCACACTGATCACAGAAAGGGACTTGAAGCTGGCAGGTAAAAGTACAAGTTTCATTTGTTGTAATGACTACTGTTGTATTTGTGCCAAACAACTGATTGGAATTCAGTGCGATTAGTGTAAGTTGTCTTAAGCTAACTGTATTTCAGTTCTCCGGGCTTTGGTATAATTTTGTCTGCCGAGACAACAGAAGGGATTTACTTCGTTTCAGAGAGCCACTCAAATCCTCCTAACAGCGGCCTTGATCCGTCTGTACCAGAAGACATTGGCATCGAAGCAGCCGAGCGGTTGTTTTCGGAAATTTATCGCGTAATGATTATTATAATTTTTGCGTTACAACACTATCATCGTTTTGGAAATAATTGTTTAAGGGAGGATGCTGCGATGCTACGGCGCAAACTATTGCTACGTTATTTATGGCTTTAGGACCGAAAGATGTATCGAAATTCGTTTTAGGGCCTTTATCTACATATTGGTGAGAAGCGAATGATTTTAATGATTTCGTTAGTGCGTACTGTAGTTTTTGAAAATTAAGTACTATAAATTAATGTATTATCAAGCAAAATGGAAAATAAATACAACTTGTAAAAATACAAAATAAATAAATGTATATATTTTTTATTTAGCGTACATTTTCTACGACATATGAAGGATTTTCTTGGCGTTGTATTCAAAATTGAATCTTACGATCCACTGAAAGGGAAAAGTGCCGAAGATCAGAAGCTAGAGATTGGCTGTCGTGATAAAGTGAAGTTGACGTGTGTTGGTGTAGGCTTTGGCAATTTAAATAAAGCTTTGCTTTGATTAGTTGTTTTTACTGCTTTTGGTTTAATTACCTATCTTATCCAACCCTGTTGCTCTTTACAACATTTTTTCACATTTTACTTTTGCTTTTGATATTAATTTGAACTTGTGATGAGCGAAGACGTGCCTTTGGCTGGTCAGGTGCATTCTGTGCCTGCACGAATTGAATATAATGGTCCCGCGAAAATTGCAGAGTTTTTTGAGTCTTCCCGACGCCAGACAGCGGACGGGCACGAGTCCGCTACGTTTCGTGGTCGACCATTGCAGGGTGTGGAGGTCGAAGTGCCGGAAAGTTATAGACTTTACATCGCTGAAAAATTGGTCGAAGAAAATCAAGATAACAACGCATGCAAGCTTGTCCTGAAAAAACAATTTAAAAGGTTGAACGTTTGGAGTCTGGATGAACCGGCAGAGACGGCGAAGTTGCTTCAAGCCATAGCTTGGGTTGAAATTGCCGAGTCAATTAGTTGCGGGCGTTGATTATTTGCCACGATATTATTTGTTGTTTCATTATATCATTATTGCTTTTATTATTTGATCAGTGTATCATTTTGGGGTCTATAATCTACAGTTTTAATCGCACGCGAATGCTTGTTACTGTTTTACCTGATTAAAGACTTATCCGTTTGTAAATAAAATGCTTTCAGGTAAAATTGGATATGCGAAAAGAACATGCACCTTCAGCTAGTTGTTTTCTTCGTCGTGATGTTTTCTCAGTCAAGTTGCTTTTTGCAGCAGTTGTCTGCAATTTTGTCAGAAACTTCGTTTACAACTCTGTGGGCGAACATTGCAAAATCACTGGAAAACTCTCGTTGTTTTTGGTACGAATGCTGCTTAGAAACGCACGTAAAGTTTAATATCACCGGTGAGCGTAGTTGTTGTTTTTTCTTATTGATTTTGTTGTTTACAAAAAATAGTTTCAAGTAAGCAATGAAAAGCAATTCATTTTCATTGGCATTTTGTTGCCCATTCCATGCTGTAAGGATTAATGCGTTTGAGGTTTGGAAAAGAATTTGAATCAGCGCTTGTATGGCCAACATTTGGTTTCCAGAACGGTGCTTCCAGCGCTGAAGGCACACTTTTCATCGACGACATCGAAGGCGTTGGTTTTATCTTTTCATGGCTGGACCGGTGGTAGGCAAAGTGGCATACTGTAGTTTGAAAAGTTCCCTTCGATTTCGGCTTTTGTTTTAATAAGGCGGAAAGAATTACGTTAGCCAGTTTATTGCTGAAAGCATCTATAAATATGGTATGAAAAGCACGTTTGTTCGTTATTTCATTGGTGGCTATCATTTTCCCGATCGTAAGCTTGTTGATGTTTACAAAGTAATTTTTTTAATTTTGTTTTGTACCTGCTCATCTTGATTGTTTTACGTTACAGCAGCAGTTGAGAGAGTGGATCAAAGGGAATGTATCCACTTGTCAGTATTCATTATTTATTTTTGACGAAGTGGACAGAATGCCACCCGGTGTTCTGGATGCCATCAAACCATTTCTTGAATACACACAAATGGTCGATGGAGTCGATTTTACGAAGAGTATCTTCATTTTTTTGAGGTTCGAGGTGTTTGGTTTGGCATTTAGTATATCGCAGTCTCGAATATTTGCTGGTATGGGTTAAATTTTCTTACAGCAACGTTGGCGGAAGTGACATTGCAAAGTACGTTTACGATGTTTGGAAACAAGGTCTTCCTCGAGAAAGCATTACATTGCAAGATTTAGAAAGCATAATGTATCCGGTGATATTTAATGAAAAAAGTTAGTCATCAACAGTTGCTAATTTGCTCTACAAAATAGTGATTTTGTTTTTCTTCAGGCGGCTTTCAGTTTAGTGAGCTCATTTCCAATCATTTGATCGACCACTTTGTACCTTTTTTACCGCTCGAACGTGTCCATGTAAAATTGTGCGTTTACGATCAGTTGAAGCGTCGCAGCGTTCAGTTGGACGCTACAACGATAGACGAGATTTTGAAGACAATTGCTTATTTTCCAAATGAAGCACAAATTTTTTCATCCAGCGGCTGCAAGCGAATCGCTCAGAAAGTGGAACTATTCATTGTAGACGTGCTTGGCAATGATGAATTATGAAAATGAATACGGGAAAATCAGTTCTCTTTCTCTCTCTTCCATCCCCTGTTTTTTTGTTTTTAATTAATATATATATATATATATATTCGTGAAGAAGAACGGGAATTTTTGTAAAATGAATAACTGAAGTTATTTTTTTAGTTTTTTCCCTAAGAAGAGCAGAATCGTTGCGTTTAGGTAAACAATGTTGAATAAATTTTCAGTCTGTATGCAATATTTCACGAGTTTGATATGGTCAGATGTGGTTGCACTCCATTTTATTCGTCTAGTGATGATATTTTTGAAGATCTTATGGTCAAAAAACACGCAACGGCCGTTATTTATTTTTTTTAGGCAATTGCAATTCTTTAGAATTGTAACAATAAAATGAAGACTTGAATTAATTGATTTTCAGGTTATGTATGGGTTTTTATCGTAATGCAGTTCATTTTTCAGAATAACGATGGACGAGAATAACAACGAGTCAGTTGAAGAAGTCGAAGTTCATGATCCGGTTAATTCAGCGATTGAGCATGAAACGATACTTCCTGATAATGATAATGATAATGATAATGATAATGATGTTGATGGTGATGATTCAGTCAACGATGCAAATGATGAAACATTGGCTGCGGAGGTTCATTGTTTGATTTGGTAAAAAACTATAATAATTTGTGAGTTTCAGGAAGAGCAAGATGAATCGGAGGTAGAAGAAGAAACGGATGCGAACGACAGTTCAACCGTACTGCACGATAAAACTTATTTCTGTTCAATGCGGAATGAAATTCGCAACGAACCACGCAGTTGTTTATTAATTTTTTTAATACATTTTATACAGGAAGTAAATAAATTTCTGTTTCAGTGACTATCGTCAAAAATTTCCGACTGACAACCCCTGCCGGTAAGCCTTGCTTTTATTGGGGGCCGGTTCTCTTTCCGTTCGGCAAAGATTCACCTACCGAAGATGATGATGACGCTCCAGAATGATTGTGAATTTATGAAAAATGAAAATTTTCAAATTTATACTCCTATTCCGATTTGGTTTTCATGATTGAGAAAAATTTTACTTGTAGAATCAAGCACGTTTTTACTCTAGTTGCACATAACTGCACAATGATGTTTTGGCTTTATCGAAGTGTGTATGATTCAGAAAGTGTTCTTCATTATTCACAGTTATTGTGTTGTTTTAAGTAAAGCACATTTTTCGAGCTTGAATTTTGGACAAAACTAAAGTAAAACTTTTGCCAGAAAATTAATAATTCATATTGCATTCGACAAATATAGTTGAAAATTGCACAAGTTGAAAAGAGTAAATAAATAAAGCACAGCCAGTCGTCGACTGATTGTTTTCATCAGAAATTTATGCAAGAAATATTAATAGAGACAATGAGCTTTCAAAAACAGTTCAGCTCGATATTATTCTGTGAAAAATGAAATTTGAAAAAGAAAGTTATTTCCGTTTCCGCTTTTAAGCTTTCCGAACTTGTGTTAGACTTTGGGTAGCTTGATGAAAGAGAAGTGGCAAGCTTGAAAGGAAAAGTCAGTGCACATCGCTTTTAATTCAAAATAATTAAAATTTATTTTTATTCATAATTTGTTTCAGCTTACAGTTGACTGCTTTATTTTATAATTTAAGCACTGAAAAGCACGTTCAAATTCAAAGAAATGTCCATCCACGCTTACAAACGGACAGTATGAATTTCACCGAACCAATCGGCGCAAATTAAGCGACTGCATTCAAAAACATCGTCAGTTGTTAATTTTTATCAAATTATTACAATTTCCAGAACAACAATCGTTATTTTTACATAACAATTTAAAAAATTGCACTTTTCGATGAACAAGTAGTTGTAGAAATTTTGTTCAGATGACGATTACAGTAAATATTTTCATTTAAAAAAATATTACATTTAAAATAAAAATACTTAAAATTTACTTCAAATCGGCATATCCGGAAAGTTCACAGTCTATAAATCTACAGTAGGATGTCCATTTAAAACTGTTTAAGACCGTTTCCCGACGCCCGTAAATTGGATGTGTTTATTTCATAATGAAGAGAATATTTTATTCTCTACTTTAAAAGGTTCAAATATCAACATTTCAATAAATTGAACAATCATCATGAATTAATTTTTTCATTTTTCAACCTGTAGGTCATTAATTGTGTTGTTTTGGTCATTTGACGTTGTTTCGTCTTCTTGTGCGGTGGTCTTTCGGTGAGAAGTAAGTGAAGTAGCGCAGTGATTTTTGCATGTAAACAGTAGTTCTTCTTTATCATCAGCATTGTTTTTGATTTTTTCACAAATAAAAATTTGAATACATCATTTGCAGTTTACATTCTAGAACGTAATTTTCGAAGCGAATATTTAAATTACACTATTGTATTGCTCTATGATTTATTTATTTTGTCTGTCTGTTTTTCTTTTGATTTTGTGTTTTATTTATAGCTTTTATCTTCATATTGAAAATGTCGGATGTACGTGAAAAGAACATCGATAGCTTTATAATTTCTAAAAACTCGTCTCCAACTAGTAGCAATTCTGAATCGGCACAGAGGGAGTCGGATTCAAGTGAAAGTTTGATGCAGAAATCTGATTCTAAACAAGACTCGTCGTTGGGTTCATTATGTGTATGATACCTTTCAAACTTAATTCATACAACATTTATATTCGTACTGGTATAAATGGTTTATTATTATTTTAGGCAACGGACGAGTATCCGAGACTTGATGTGCCAATTGAACATGAGAAACGTAAGTTCTGTTTTGTTTATGTCAAGTTTTCATCTGCCACTTTATCATTTCAGAGTGTTATGTTATGAATTATAAACTGAAAACTCCGGCTGGCAAGTTCTATCGTTACAACGGTCCGTTTCCTCCAGATCCGAAGATTCTTGAAGAGCTGGATTCACAAGATATTTGTTAAATTTAAATGTGCTGCTAGAACTTTTATGATATGATATGATATGATATGATGAACGAATTAACAGTAAAGCATGTAGGATGGAAATATTGCTACTTTTTTCATTTGTTGCGCAACAAATGTAAAAAGCATACGAAAAGTGAATTGATTTTCAATACTGAACTTATAAACCATAATAATCATAGCATAGAAAATCAGCATAGAGTTTTTGTTAAACAGCAAATGCAGTAGTTCAGTGGTTCTCAAGTGTGGCTCGCGGCTTTCCAGGCAAACAAATCAACACGCTGGATGGATTTATAAAAGAAAGGTCTGAACTGGAGTAAATGCGTCGAAGTCTGTACAGACGGCGCCCGGACCATGTGTCATATTTCGGCAACCCGAAAGAAGCCCATCTTTCGCATGATCTCCATTACGAATATTAATAATATATTAATGAAATTTAGTCCATAATTTTGATTTGATAACAGCAAAATGGTCGAAATGAATCAGCTTTTTCGTGTTTATTGCTGTTAGCTAGGCTACAATACCTTAAAGTTTCAAAAATGGGTCGCAGTTCACAGGATTTTGGGAACCATTGGAATAGACAGATGACCACATTTACATATTATACTACAAATTCAATAAATATGCCAAGTTGCGGGCCTACATTTTATAAGTTAACCATAAATCAAGTCCTACTGTAAAGAATTTGTTTTTTAAGTAAAAATTTTGTTTTTCATTTAATACTGTATTGTTTTACGGAAGTTATCATAATTGATTATTTGTATTGACGGTGCAGAAGTATAAATGAAAAAATACGAATCTGTGAAAATTTGTATTATGTTATAATAATTTTAAAATTAATCTTCCTTTTCGATCATCATTATTGGTTAATCATCACTATTAATTGTTTAACCATTTGATTTTGTCAAGATGTGTAAAGCACTGTTTAAATATCACTTGTCTAATATGAAGCTTTTGTTTTTGCTTGTTACTTTTTATTAATTTTCAAATTAATTTTATTTTTTAAAGATTTAAATTTAAACATTTCTTAAGTTGAAAAATCATCATAAAGTAATTTTTTATTTTATAACCTGCGGGTCATTAATTGAGTTGTTTTGGTCATTTTACGCAGTTTTGCCTCTGTGTGCGGTGGTTTTACGGTGACAGGTAAAGAAGCGCAAATTTTGTGTTTTTAACATATGAACAGTTGTTTTCCTCTGTCTTTAATATTTTTTTAAATTTTTTGTGTAAATAATTATTTTTTATATCATTTTGATTTTGATCATTCTTGAATGTAATTTTTGAATTGAATGTGTAATTACAATGTTGTATTGTTCTATCATTTATTTATTTTTTCTGTCTGTTTTTCTTTTGGTTTTTTGTCTTCTAGTTTGTTTTTTGTCTTTTATTTATAGCTTGAATTTTTGTATTGAAAATGTCGGATGTAAGTGAAGATTTCACCGGTAGCTCGATAAGTTCTGAAGAAGATTTATCTTCGTCTACTGGCAGTTCTGAATTGGCCCTGCAGGTGTCTGATTCAGATGAAGTTTCTGTGCAGAATTCTGATTCTGAAAATGATTCGACGTTGGGTTCATTATGTGTATGATAACTTTCAAATATAATTCATACAACGTATATTTTCCTACTGATATAAATGGTTTATTATTGTTTTAGGCAACGGACGAGTATCCGAAAGTTGAGGCACCAATCCCGGATGGGAATCGTAAGTTCTGTTTTGTTTGTGTCAAATTTTTAGCTGCCCCTTTATTATTTCAGAGTGCTTGGTTTTTAATTATAAATTGCAAACTCCGGGCGGCAAGTTCTTTCAATACAGCGGTCCGTTTCCTCCGGATCCACAGCTTCTCGCAAAATTGGATGCGGACGATATTGAAGACATTTGAATGTGCTACTGAAGCACTTCCGATATGTGATGTGATGAAATATTTAATAGTAAAACATGCATGAAGGAAATATTGCTACTTTTTTCATATGTTGCGCAAAAAATTTAACAGCATACAAAAAGTCAACTGCTTTTCAATACTAAATTGATAAAATCAAAATCCAAACAGAGTTTTTGCTGAACAGCAACTGGATTAGGCAGTTAATCGCATTTACATATTGTACTACCAATTCAATAAATACACCAGTTTGCGTGCCTACATTCTCTTATTTAACCCAAAATCACAGTCCTACTGTAAGTAACTCTTGTTTTTTATATAAAAATTTTGTTTTCGATATAATACTGTATTATTATACCGAAATTATCATAATTGAGTATTTTTGTATTGACGGTGCAAAAAATAGGAAAATCATGAAAATCCGCTAAATCTGTGATAATTTGAATTGTATTATAATAATTTTAAAATTAATCATCCTTTTCGTTGAACATAGCACAAATAGTTTTTCTGAAAAATATGCCAATTCATCCTTCATGTCCGTTTGGTGCATTGTTATGTGAATGAAGCAACATTTTGTTATTAATCAACAACAATATTTGATTATATTTTTATGCCTTGAAATTTGTGAATAAAGAAATGTAAGTAAAATTTTCTGATATTAACTGTTTGACCTTTTGAATTTGGTATGATGTAAATATCACTTGTATAACGTGAAGCTTTTGTTTTTGCTTGTTGGTTTTTCTTAATTTTCTAATTAATTTCCCCAGGTTTTCACTGTCAAAGCCTTGACCCCAAGTCCAACCTTGTCCCACAGTTTATCTCGCTTGACTTACGTGCCTAGTTTGCTTTGGCATCGGCATTTTACGCATTCTCGATTGGCTCTTCTTCGCCTTCAGTTCGACCCTTACGGCGGGTCAGACCAGTTTACTATATTGTGATTGGAACGTTCACTTCTAACTGCGTGCATCTTGACCACTTTTCATTTTTCTGTAATCAAACCGATGCACGCTTTTCTCCATTAAATAGTTCTTGTATTCTACACCATGATGCATTTGTTTTGCTCGAAACTAAGTAAGATTTGCCTAACTAAGTATGAGAACGATGTTTTTTTCATTTGAATGTTTGAGCAGCATAGTTTTGTTAAATGAAATTTCTTCTTCTAATTACTGTAGTTATACTATACGTTATACGTTTGTTTGATGTAATTACTTTTAAAATGTTTTTTTCGAACAATTTTTGTTTTTTGTAATTTTCTTACGATGTAATTGAAATGAAATTTTCAACGAACGAATTTTCTTTTTGCTGACTGACAATGCAGTCGTTCAGAATTATCGCTGTTACGCTATGTACTACTTGTTGATACACCTTTTTATTTGGAAAAATATATAAAGTGTTATTTTGAATTCATTTTTTCAAGATTCTTTTATTTTTCAATTTTATATATCTAGTATATTTGGTTTTTTATTTGAATGAATTTTATTTTGTTAATTTAAAGTTTTCGCTTCACATTTGACATCGTTTCCTGAAAGTTATTGATTATTATTCCGTTTCCTGACATTAATCCTGACTGAATATTCCTCAGTTTTCATTTAATTATCCAAGTTTTGTTTTCTGATTTATGTCGGAATATTTGATTAATCATTAATATTATTCACATAAAAATAGTGCATTCTTCTATTTTTAAATTTTTATAATTTAATGTAATTTAATATTTTTATATTATTATTGTAGCATTGCATGTCTTCCGTTGTTGTGTTTACAATGAAATGGGTGTGATTTATAATTATAAAAATTAAATAATAATAATAACTTAAATTTTATTAGTTAAAATTAAACAAATTTTCAAATTAATTTTTTTCATTTAATTGAAATCGTACTGTAGTACAGTATGATTTTAGTTGAACCTGCGAATTACAAAACATGCTCATATTAAATTCGGTTTTTCATTGACGATGTCAGTCTTCTTGCTGGGCGGCGGATCGCCTGGTGGTCAGTGAGGTGGTCTGTTCAATGGTGCTTTATCCTTACTTATCATCGGTCTAGTTTTTGCGGAATGAGGTAACATTTTTAATTGTTTCATTAACAGCTATTGAAATTATATAATAATGTGGTATTTATTTTTATATAAATTTTATTTTAAAAGTTTATTTTTTATTTATTCAGTTTAAAATATTACCACTTTAAAATTTTTATTTTAATGTTTCAGAGTCCTTTAATTTTTAAATTTTTTCATAGTTTTAAGAATATAATTCAGTTTAATTCATATCATTCTTTGGTTGCCTCATTATTTTTGTTTTTTTGTATGTTACTGGGTAAATTATTATTAGAGGTTAATTTTAGGACGTTCAGTTTTTCATGAATTATATAACGTTGGTATGATTATGGCCTATTTTTAATTTTTTGCTTAATCTTATTACCTTCTTGTTTTCCCAAGTTTTTTTTCGAATAAGCGTATATGGTATTATGCTTTTTAATTCTAAAATCACGATATGCGTATTCTTATTTTCCTAATGAAATAAAAAAATGTTTTAACATTATTGTAATTTAAATTAACATATTTTATTATTAATAAAGAAATATAAATTAAAAAAATGTAATGTAATGTATTTATAGGTTTGCGAAAGGCGATGATATATATGAATGAATTTGGCAATGTTTTACTTATATTTTATCGTGAAATAGCCAACGCAGTAGATAAAGTCATTTGAAGCTGAATGTTTGGTGTGCATTTCCAAGAAATTCAAGAAAACTGGTTTGCGAGTTAAATTTACGTGCACAACGAGTTGATGATTAGCAGTTGGAAGCATAGAGTTGAAGCTTATTCTGAATTCGACGAACGTTGGTTGGCTGCTTGATTTTTGTGCTGATTATCTGGCAGAGCTGTCGAAATTGTCGTCGTGATGGTTGGCAGCTGGTTGATGTGTTTGCTAACGAACAAGCAAGACTCACGACGGCAGTGTCAACTTTTGCTTTTTACACACGCTTCATTTGAGCTTTTCAATCACCGGAAGTCGTCGATTTGCGTAGGCGGGGCTGCTTTTTATTATTGGCCCATCTGGTTGAACAAATGCACTTGCCGTGCAGGGCAGAGTTACCGTAATCCGTTGTGCCAAGTCATCACCAGTGTGTGGAGTGGAACGGATACACTCTTTGCTCATTTGTTTCTTCGTTCGTTCTATAGATCACCGTTCACAGTTGTAGTAGAGTAGGAGTTTGCAAAAAAGAAATTTTTTTTTCTGTTAATTTTTAACAAGGACGAGCGGATGTTTCTCAAAATTGAGGACACAAATATCAGACACTTGGGTGTGGTTCACTGCATCAATTTGTATTCATTTTTTAATGGAATGGAAATTTTTGTGTCTGCTTCTTCTTCTTGTTTTCTCTCGTCATTGTTTGTCATCATTAGCGTGTGTCTCTAACATTAATCATCGGCAGTATTGTTTGAATGTGTGCACACTGGAGAAATGCGCGCTGGTGCTTTTCATCAATTTCTTGCTACTGTTTGGCATTTTGTTGTGTCATTTTCACGCTGCAGTATGCAATTACAGAACAGTAATTTCTGTAACTTTAATTTCATTTAAGCAAACATTATGTTGAGTCATCACCGCTGCCGGTTGTGGAGTAATTCTGGAATGGATTCTTTTGTTGCTGATGACAATTCAGCATTCTATATATATATATATTTGTTTCTTCATATTCCGCGTACCAATTTCTCACGAGCAACTTTGTTCTAAGCGCGATGTTATCTGTTTTTGTGTTGATTATTATTACTATTTATTTGTTTTGATGTTTTACAGTTTTGCATCCGTTTTTCAGTTATCTGGGAAAAATGAACGAAGAATACGTATCGAACGAAAACCTTGACGAATTGATGGATTCGAAAGAAGCCGCGCAGTTTTTTGAACGTGGTCGCATCAAACAACTGCAGGACGAACGTGTGAGCATTCAGAAGAAGACGTTCACGAATTGGTGCAACAAGTATTTGGATAGCGTGAGTCAGTTTGAATGTACTTTTTTTTTCTCTCTCACCTCCGTTCAATTATCTTGCAATTGCTAGATAATTCTCATAAGTGTGTAACTTTGAATATCATCGAGTTGAAAAAAACACTGGGTAATTTTAGGCTGAGAACATACAGTGACAGTTAATTTTCTTTCAGGTATATTTTTAAAAATATATTTGCTAAGTCGGAGAAAATTAATTTTATTTATTATACTCGTGTTGTGTGTGGTGAATTTGAAATGTCTTTATATTGTTCACGTCGAGAAGGGAGGGCGAGATGTGTTGAGTTGGCTGGACGAGAGAACGGCTATTTGTTATTTGCGTTTGGTTTTAGATTCCGAAAGAGTATGACGAAGAAACGATGTCTTTTCGCTCGCCGTTGCACGTAAACGATATATTTGTCGATTTGTGCGACGGGATCGTTTTGATGAAGCTGGTGGAAATAATATGCGGTGAAAATTTGGGAAGACCGAACCGCGGCCGCATGCGTGTTCACAAGATTGAGAATTTGAATCGCGTGCTTGGGTTTTTGAAACGCAAGCGCATTCCGTTCGAGAACATCGGTGCCGAAGACATCCTCGACGGCAATCCACGTCTGATCCTCGGTCTCATTTGGACGATGATTTTGCGTTTCCAACTTGACGACATTGTGATCGAAGTGGTGAGTAGCAGGGGGGGGGGAATAGGAGGAGGGGATGTTTTTTTCTTTGTGATTTCTTTTTAATTAATTAATCAATTTCTTTACAGGAAGGGCCTGAAAGTGGCGAGAAGAAATTTGCCAAAGATGCCCTGCTGTTGTGGTGTCAGCGTAAGACGGCCGGCTATCGTGGGGTGAAAATCGAGAACTTCTCCACAAGCTGGCGCAGTGGTCTCGGCTTCAACGCGCTCATTCACGCTCACCGGCCGGATTTGATCAACTACGACGCCTTGTCGTCACGCGATCATCTGGCCAACCTGAAGAACGCGTTCGATGTCGCCGAACACAGTCTGGGCATATCCAAATTGCTCGACCCTGAAGGTGACATTCCCTCCGTTGTGTGTTCACTTTGTTCTTTGGGTTCAAATTCATTTTCACGCTTCAGACATGGACGTGGCCAGACCGGACGACAAATCCGTGATGACTTATTTGATTTCTTATTACAATTATTTTGCAAAGCAGAAAAAAGGACTGACCGGCGCTAAGCGAGTTGCCAAGGTTTTTGTTCGCTTGTGAAATTTGTGAATTTTTCTGCAGCATAAATCCACTTACACTTTTCTCCTATGTGCAGGTTATTGCTCAGTTGATGAGCTGCGAAAACAAGGAAAAAGAATACGAAGGTATTTTTTCGCGTTTGCTCGAATGGATCGAGCGGAAAATTGCGGAACTTGGCAGTCGACGATTTCCGAACAGTCTTGTCGGTATTCAAGAGGAGTTGTTCAAATTCAAGCAGTATCGTACTCAAGAGAAACCTCTGAAGTGAGTTCGACGAAGGCCAAAAGCAAACTTTTCACATTTGTCCCCCTCTTTTATCTGTTTTCTCACAATTTCAACTTAATCGCATTTAAACTCCCTTTTCAGATACATTGAAAAAGGCGAATTGGAGGCGTTGATATTCCAAATTCGTACAGAGCAGCAAGGTTTAGGCACCAAACAGTACACCCCTCCGAATGGTTATCTTTTGAAAGATATCGAAACTGCTTGGAACATGCTAGAAAAGGCGGAACATGCTCGACAAATTGCTCTGCAAGAGGAACTGATTCGGTAATTTTTTTAATCTGCTTTTCATTTAATTGGCCCACTTCAATCAGTTAATCTTGCAGCTGTTGGTTTGTTGATTTGTTTTTTATTGTTTTCAGTCAGAAACGGTTGGAACAGTTGGCTCGCAGTTTTGAATGCAAAGCTTTGTTGCGGGAAAGTTGGTTGCGCGAGATGATGATGGTTTTGCGCGAGTTCAACTATGGCAAGACGGTTGGTGAAGTTGAAGCGAGCATTAAAAAGCTCGAAGCTATTTTGGCTGACGTTCTACCACGAGTACGTGATGAAAACGAAAGAGGAGTTTTGCTTTTTATTTAAATTCATTTTTTTTCTGCTTGCTCCAGGAGAATAGATTTCAAAGTTTGAAAGCAATGGCCAGTGAGTTGGTTAGTGAAAATTATCACGGCAAGACTGCAATTTGCCAACGCGAGCAAAGCGTTTGGGGAAAGTGGTTGAACTTGCTCCACGAGCTGGAATCCCGCCGGGTCGCTTTGCAGTCGCTCAGCAAAGTCATGTCTATCTTGCGAGATGTGGATGCGCTGGCCCAAGAATTTAGCGAAATAGAGGTACATGAGAAAAACAAGCATTTTTTTTTGATATTTTTAATCGAATGATATATCTGGTTGTTTTTATCCCGCGATAAAACAGGCGATACTTCGGATGCGCGATACAGGAAAGCACTTGATTGGGGTCGAAGATTTGCAGCAAAAGCACAACCTTGTCGAATCGCAACTGTTGACTTGTGGCGGTCGACTGAAAACCATCGTCGCCGATACACAACGATACAGTCGATGTAAAGAGGTTGAATTCGAAGTGCTGCAGACCAAAGTAGCTGAATTGCAACATTATTACGACAAGTGATTTTTTTTTCATGGGGTTTTCGATTTTTTTTTGCCAGTTATTATTGCATTTTTCTTTTTCTTTTTCTAGTCTTCTACAATGGGCACAGATGAGAAAGTTAGCTTTGGAAAAAGCGAACGAATTGTTCCGTTTTCTTGAAGATGTCGAAGAGGAGGACAAGTGGCTGTTGGAAAAGAGTCGCTTTTGCATCACTTTGGTCAGAAATTGTGACCTGTCCTTTTCGTCCCAATTAAACCGATTGTTAAAAGTATTTTGAATTTTTATTTGAAAAATTTTGCATTTTATTATTTCCATTGTTTTCTTCTTTTGTGTTGCAGTGCTTGGAAACCGAGATGCAGGCTCACTGGGTTCGAACGAAAAAGGTTATGGCTGTTGGCGAACAATTGCTGCTGAATACTTTTCCCGATGCCAAAGAGGATGTGCAGAATGGGCTGAAAAATTTGCAATTTCGTTGGGATGAACTTCGTCAGTTGATTTCCGTACTGGGCAGATATGTCAACGAAGCGAGGCAAATTAACCAATATTTCCAAGAGGCGAACGAAGCGGAGAGCTGGATCAGGGAACGTATGCCTCTGGTGAGCTCCGAAGATGCTGGCAAAGACGAAAGTTCTGCTCAGGTATTTCTTTTAAAAAATATTTATTGCTCATTTTGACTTTTTAATAATTAATGCATTGCTTTTTTCATTAATCAAGGCGTTGTTGCTTCGTCACAGTCGACTAGAAGAAGAAATTAAAGCTTACAGTGGCGATATTCATCGTTTAGACGAAATGGCTCAGGAATTAAGTAGCAGCGAAATGTTGCTCAACTTCGGCAAAGGGGATAAGGTGATAAATTGTTTTTTTCTTTCTTTCTATTTTTATTCTTGACTTTTTTTTATGAACTATATTTATTTCTTTTGTGCATACGTTTTTACCATTGAAGAACAAAGTGGAAAAAACTGTAGCGTGAATGTGATTTTTTTTTTCATTTATTTATAGAATGATTTGCAATCGATAGCAACATCGGGGAGAAATTTACTCGAAAAAGACGAATCAGACGAAGTATATTTGTTTGTTTCTGTTGCATTTGGCGTTTGAAAACATTGGTCTTGTTTGTCATCACTTTTGCATTTCAGGCTCGACATGCCTCAAAAATCATTTGTCGTGACGATGATGCTTCGGTTAAAACTGCCTCATTGAGGAAGAAAAGTATTAGCAAAGTTTATGACATTGGAATTTTTGACATTGTTCCATTGGAATTTTTTCAGGCTTAGGACAGAACGAAGTGAATGTGATTAACGATCGCCAGCAGCAAATCAATTATGCTTACGGTCGTTTGATCGCGTTATCTAGGGTATGTTTGCCAGTGGTGCAAATTTGAGTATTTGCAGTTGAAGCATCCATCACATTGTGTTGTTGTTATTTTTCAGGACCGTCGTGCATTTTTGGAAGAAGTAGTTCAGTTGCACCGATTCTATCGCCAGTGTTACGAATTCCAGTTGTGGGCGAAGCAAATGGGAAAAGCTTTGAATGAGCCAGTCTCTTCTGAGCATATCAAAGCTAGCCGCCGAAAATACGATGTAAGTGACGGTCTGCCAATTTGCTTCCCCCAGAAGTAGAAGAATTAGCGGGTGAAAGGAGCTAACTGTTTTTCGTTTTTTTAATCAGAAACTTGTGTCTGACATGAATACAAACGGTGGAATACGATTGAATGAGATCAACAAAATGGCCGAAGAGTTCACAGCATCCGGCCATGGCCATATTGATCGAATTCGAGACGGCCAGTTGGAAGTGAACAATACGTAAGGATATCGGCAAAAATGAGATGATAGGACGGAGAATATGATGATTTTTGTTGTCTTCTATTTTTTCATCTTTTGAGAGCTGATATTTATTTGTCAATTCTATTTAGATGGGAATCATTGTTGAAGTTGAAAGCTGCCAAGGCAGATGCACTGAATGCGGCTGAACGAGTGGCAGAGTTTAACGAAGTTTGCAAAGAGACACGATCGTGGATTTTGGAAAAGACGGTCGTGCTCGAAGAGCAAACCGAAGCGAACGATATGAAGAGCTTGCAAGCTCTGCAGCGTAAACACCAGGTCTGTATTGGACAGAGTTTTGTATTTCTGTTTGTGTTGCGATGAGTTTTGAAACAACTCTTTTTATTTTAATTTGAAGAATTTGGAACGCGAATTGAGGCCAGTGGAAGGCAAAATGCAAACTTTGCAATCTTTGGCGGAAAATGTAATGAAAGCTTATCCATCAGAAGCAGGTTCAGTTCGCTCTGAGCTGAAGGCATTGCAAAATATGTGGATAGAATTGAAAGACAAAACGGCAAGACGACGTGTAGCACTTGAAGATTCACGTGGCTGGCAAATGTTCCAAAATGCTGTTGAAGACTTGGTAAATGATATATGTCATGTAGATTTATAAATTACTGAGAAACTGATTTGATTTTAGACTACCTGGATTAATAAGACCAAATCGACTCTGTCTGTTATGGAGACGGCAGTCGGCGTTTCTGAAGCCAATGCTCTGTGTCTTCAATGTGAAGAAATTTGGAGAGATATAATCAATCACAATGATGAGTATGTTGCATTTTGGAATCACTTGAGCATTTATTAGGTTGTGGGCAATTGCACGCGTTACTTTTGCAGATTGAATTACGTCAATGATCTGGGAAAGCGAATTTGCGCCAAAGGTCACATGAAATCTGAAGTTGAAGATGAGTTGACAAAGGTGAATGCAAATTACCGAAAGCTGACCGAATATTGCACCGAAAAAAGGGAACATTTCGATGATATGCTGCAGTACTGGATATTTGTCCGTGAAGCGGACGTGATTGATTCAGCAACTAAGGGTCTGGAAGCGTTGCTAAAATTGCACGACGTCGGAGTAAGTTTTCGACGTTCAATTGTATTTATGCATTTCTAGTGTATTTTTAAGTAAAATTTTATTTGTTTTTATTCAGAATTCGGTTGACGCTACTGATGATTTGCTGAAACAGTCAAAAGAGCTAGACACCAAGTTGCAAGCTCAGAATCACCGACTGGAAGAATTCCTTACTAATTCAGAGTTGTATTTGGAAAAACGTCCGTTGAACGAGAATTTGTAAGAAATAAATTTCTGCTTTATTATTTTTGTGGTCCTTTTTTTTGAAATAGCAAATTTGGTATTTTTCACAGAATTAGAGAACGTGTGTCAGAAGTGGTAGGCTATCGAGATAAGATTAAACAGTTGGCAGCGCATCGTCATGCTGAACTGGAGCTGTCGCTGGTGTTTCATTTGTTCAGGCGAGAGGTCGAAGAGGTATATATATATATATATATGATGAATGTGCGCGTTTAATTTCAACAATAGACTGAAACTTTCCTCTTTTTAAATTCAGTTAATGCAATGGATTGGCGAAAAAATGCGCATTGTTTCCAGCGATTCTTATCATTCTGGTTTGAACTTGCAAAAGCGTATTAAAAAGCACGAAGCTTTTGAAGCTGAACTGCACGCCAACCAGGATCGTTTGACCAGAATTAACAAAGTATACATTTTTATCATTTCTTGTATTTGTGGTATTGGGATTGTTTGTGGTAACTTTCTTTTTTTTGTTACAGAAAGGTATGCAACTGGTCGAAAGAACCATCAACGGCAGTGAAGTGAACAAACTTTTGGAAAATTTGAATGAAGAATGGGAAAAGTTGCTTAAACTGACTGCAGAACGCGGTCAAAAGTTGAAACATGCTGGCGACCAGAGAGTGGTGAATCGCATGCTTGATGATCTAACTTGCAAGTTGGCAGACTTTCAACAGAAACTTGAATCTGAGGACGTTGGTTCAGATTTGCGCAGCATTAAACAACTGATTCAAAATCATACAGTATTTGCGTTTTTCAGTTTTTTTATTTTTTAAAAATGATTTAAATTCTTTACAAAATGTAGGTTCTTGTGCAAGATGTTAAAAGTTGTGCATGTCAAGTCGATGGTTTTGTTTCGCATGTGGAAGAATTTGTACGCAGTGGTCATGATGGCGCTGAACGAATATTGAACAATGTTTTAGATTTGAAAGAAAAGTATATTTGATTTTTATTTAATCTTGTTTTTTACGTTATATTCACGTTTCTGTTACTCAGTGAATGCGAAGATGATTTTTTTTTTGAAAATAAAATATTGCTGAAGTTTAGGTTAATGATACTGTTATGATTATTAGTATGTTGTTTTTGTTTTGTAAGGTATCGTATGTTGGAAGCGCCAATGAAACATCGGCGTGACGTGCTTGAATCTTCCCTGTTGATGCATCAGTTCAACTTTGATGTCGAATGTGAGCAGCAGTGGATTCGTGAAAAGCAGTCTGCCGCATCTCAAAAAGACGTCGGTCGTTCGTTGACTGATGCTTTGAACTTGGTCAAAAAGCACGAAGTAGTAACATATTGCTATTTTGCTATTTTTTTATACTGATGAATTCTAATGCATGTTTTTTTCTTGTGAAATGAAGCAACTGGAATCAGAAGTCTCTGGTCATCAACCAATAATTAACAGAGTCCTCGAATTTGGCAAAAACTTGATTCAAAAGATGCATTTTGCAGCAGGGGAGATTTCACAAAGATGTGATCTGCTGAGCGAAGAATGGAAATCACTGAAGAAAGACATTTCAGAGCGACACGAGAAGCTTGAATTGGCTCTCCTTGTGCATGAATTTTATGCCAACGCGTCCGATTTTGAAAGTTGGATGAATGAGAAGCGGTGTTTCTTGAATTCGGACGATATTGGAACTGACGAGAACAGTGCTGGTGTATTGTTGATGCGACACAAAGCGATTCAGGTATGCCAGAGGGAGAGAGAGAGATAATAAGTTTAAAAAAGAATAATGTTTTAACTATTTGTTTTTTTTTTAATTTTTAGGATGAATTGAAATTGTACCGTTCGCTCTTTGACACTGTGAAGACTCAGTGTGAACGGCTGAAGGACAAGGGTTATACTGATATGAAAGGAGAGCAGGAACGTCTGGAAGATCAGTACAGACAATTGGAACAGTTGGCCGAGCGAAGAATTTTCATTCTTACTGAAGCCATCTCCATGTATCAGTACTTGCGAGACAGTGAAGAATTGGAACGTTGGATCAACGAACAGATGACCATTGCAACTAGTGAAGAAGTGGGAAAAGATCACGAGCATTTGGTGGTAAGCAAGATTTTTGTTTGTTTGTTGTGTTTGTTGCGCGCAAATAGGAGAGATTATCCTTTTTCAGGATGTGTTGTCCAAGTTCGACGATTTCAGACAACGCGTCAAACACGCATCGGAGCGATTTATCATGTGCGATAACGCAGCTCGTTCTATTCTTGAACGTCAACCGCCGTTTTCTGGAACAATAATTACTCGCCAGGACCGTCTGCGTGCCGCCTGGTCCTCACTGCTAGACAGTGTTGAGCTCAGGGAAAAGAAATTGGAAGCTGCCGCTGAAATTCATCGTTTCAACAGAGATGTGGCTGAAGCGTTGTCGCGTATTTTTGTAAGTGACCAATGAGAAAAGAAAAAGCTGTTGTTTATTTTCTTTTCTTTTGTTCAAAATTTTGTTCGTTGTTTCTCTTAAGGAGAAGCTGGAATCTATTCCAACCGATTTGGGCAAAGATGTCGGTACGGTGCAGAGTTTGATGCGCAAACACGATGCATTTGAAAATGAGCTCATCGCTTTGGAATCTCAAATTCAAGTGGTGCTTGACGACAGTGGTCGAATTCAGTCTGACTGTTCACCGTCACAAGCTGAGCATGTTATTTCTCAGCAGAAGTTGCTAGTCGAAAATTGGAATCGACTCCAGGCGCTGTCTGACTGTCGACGTGACAGCTTAGCGGCTTCTTATGATTTTCAAAATTTTGCTGCCATGGCTCGTGATTTTATTCAGTGGACTCAGCAGACGATAGCCCAGATGCGCAGTAATCGGTCGGTTCGAGATTTGCAGAGCGCTGAGCTGCTGCTCGCTGAACACAGGCAGTTGCATATGGAGATCGAAACTCGTGACGATGATTTCAATCGTCTAGAGATTGTCGCGCAGAAAATGCTTTCTGCAAAACACTACGCGTCCAGTGAGGTAATCAGTGATGGTGGCATTTATTTTTATTCATTTATACTGTATTCTGCTGATTTGTTTGTTAAAGATTGCCGAAAAGCGTGATCAAGTTCAGCAGGCCCGAGAGAACGCGTGCAATGAATGGGCCTCGAAGCAACGATGGATCAACGAATTGATCCAGTTGCACACATTTTTACGTGAAGCGAAGCAAGTGATGACTTTGCTTGGAAGCTATGATGTGTCGTTGAATTCTGAAATTCCGGCTACGGTTGAAGGCGTGACCGCTTTGACTCGCAAGCACGACACATTCGAGAAAAAACTTAATGCTCTCGAAGATCGTGTGATCAATTTGAAAACCGATGTTGCCCAACTTGTTGAACGAAAGAACGTCGAAGCGCAAAACATGCAATACGTATACAGCACGTTGGAAAAACGATGGCGTCATCTTTTGCAAATGAGTGACCAACGCCGAGCTGCTTTGAAAGATGCAATGATGTTCGCCAATTTTAAAAGTGACATTGCCGAGGTGCGTAGTATGATTTGTTGCCAATTTGTTCGCTTCAAAATTACGCTTTTTTTTGTTCTTGTTGTTCTGCAGGTCGAATCTTGGATTAATGATCGTTTGCAAACCCTGAATGCGAATGAATCTAGCGTGAAGAATGTCAGTCTTCAAGAGAAGGTGAAATTGTTGCAAAAGCACCAGACGGTCGAAGCAGAACTGGCCTTTCATCAGCCGCGTATTGAGCAGATTTATCACACGGCAAATATTTTGCTCAAACAAGGCCACGCCAACCGCGACGAAGTTAAAAGTTGCAAAGAATCAATTCAACGCAAATGGGGTGCTTTGGAAAGTGCCTGTCAAGAGCAAAGTCTTGCACTCGAAGAAGCTCGTGACATTCTCAATTTTGAACAGCTCATTGACAACGTTACTGCTTGGATACGAGCAACAGAGCTGATGGTTCAAGCGCAAGATATGGGAAATGATTACGAACATTGCGAATCCTTGTTGAAAAAAATGGTCGACGCAGAATCGGAAGCTAATGTTGATGAAGATACATTGAAGCGAATCAAATCTATTGGAGAAAAGTTGGTTGTATTGGGTCGTTCGGATGCTGAAGAAGTTCGGGGTAAAGTTGAAAATCTGCAGTTGATGTGGACATCCGTTCAGCAGTCGCTTGCTAGTTATCGTGAGCAGCTTGAAGCTGCCAAAGTGGTGCATGCATTCAATCGTGATGTCGATGATACGGTTCAGAGAATTTCTGAAAAATATGCCACCGTCACCGCGGATGAGCATATGCGAGATTTGCTAGCGGTCGAAGTGATGCTGCGTAATCAGCACGCGCTTGAACGAAGTTCTGGTGCACTGTATGAGAAAATCCAATGTCACCGTGCTGTTGCCCAGTCGCTTTTGCCCCAAAATCCCCCATTGAAGGTTGTTTGATAGAAATAAGTTTTTTTTTCTCTAAACCATTTTCGAATGTTTAAGTGTTTCATTTGTGACTTGGAAATTTTTCATTTGCAGGATACGATTGAAGAAAGTTGTAAAAAATTGGAAACTTCGTGGACTCGACTTGAACAAGCTTCAAAAGCGAGACGTTTTCGTCTAGAACAGTGCCAAGATTTGTTCAAATTTTTCGATCGACAACGTGAAATTGAACAATGGTCTGCGACGATGCGTTCCAAGTTGGTGTTGCACCAGGTACCTCACAGTGTCAGTGAGGCGCAGCAGTTGCTCGAGAATTACAAAGAGAAACGAGCGGAAATTGTTGGTCGACGGGAACATATTGAACAATTGAAACATCACGGCGCTCAGCTTTGTCAGAAACAACAGGATCATGCGTCTGAAGTGTCCGAAGCGATGCAGAATCTCGACAAAATTTATTCCACATTGCTAGAGGTAGATGATCGAAACGAGACAGATGTTTTGTGCATTTTAATAATAATATAATTATTATTACTGTAATTTTCTTTTTCTTTTTGTAATTTATTTTAGCAATGGGAAAATGAAAATGTCCGACTTTGGCGTTGGTATGATTTTCAGAATTTCTCAGAGCACGCAAATATGGTAGACGAATGGCTGTCGTCGAAAGAGGTATTTTTGAAGCGAAACAATTTTGGCGATTCTCTGGACGAAGCTTCTGAATTATTGAAAGAATTGGACCGTTTTGAGACTACTTTGCGTGCGCAGAGTGAAAAAATTGACAAAGTTTGTTAACTATTTACTGACAGTTATTAGTTGTTGATGATTAATTTTACAAGACAAGTTATTTGCTGTGTTCTTGTTTTTTTCAATTATTAGCTGGTGAAAAATGCCGAAGAAAATAGCGCCAAAGATGCGGAGCATGCGGAGGTTATCCGTGGTCGTTCTACCAGTGCAGTGCAACGGTACGACAGTATATTGGAACAGTGTTCAAAGCGCCGTGAGGCTTTGAAAGATTATCGACGATTCAAATTGTTCGTGAAAGATAGTCACGAAGTGATGTTCTGGTTGAATGCGAAGCTTCAAATTGCTTACGACGAGACGTACGTCGATTCCACGCATTTGCAAAGCAAAATACGCAAACACGACGCATTTGAAGCCGAGATGAAGGCGAATGAATCACGTGTAGTTGCCATAGTGAGCGAAGCTGACTCACTGCTGGCTGGCAATCCCTATTCGAGGGAGACAATTCTTTTGCAAAAGGACGAAATAATGAACGGCTGGAAAGAGTTGACTGAGGTATATTTTTGTTGTTGGTCAATTTGATTTGTTCATTTTTGTGTGTTTTCTGCATCGATTGTATCTGTTTTCAGGTTTCGAAGAGAAAATCAGAACGGCTAAGGGATGCTTTGAAGAGCTATGAGTTCAGTCGCCTGTTGGCTGATTTGGACAAGTGGATCGACGGCATCGAGACCCAGTTGTCCAGTGACGATCACGGTAGTGATTTGAATTCTGTGGAGAATTTGTTGAAACATCTCGAACAATTGGAAAAAGACATCAAAGCGAGGAAGGGCGATTTCGAGGCGGTCAAAGTTCGTTCGGCCGAGTTGATCGCTAAAGACGACGTTGCCAATTTTGAAGATTTGCTGTCGAAATCGCGTGCTGTGGTTGAACGCTACGTGTACTTGGCGGAGCCGTGTGAGATCAGGAAAGAGAATTTGCAAGATTCCCACGCGCTTTACCAATGGATGCACGACGTGGACGAGCAGAGCGATTGGATTCGCGAGCATCGTCCGGCTGTGTTTTCTGAATATACGGGCGAGTCGTTGCAGGCGGCGCAGAGTTTGTTGAAGAAGCACCAGCAAGTGGAGCAGAATTTCAACACGGTCGTTGCTTCGCAGCAGAGTTTGTTGGCCGCTGGGCGTCTGATGGTCCAACGGCGCCACTTCGCGTCCGAGAAGATAGTCGCCAAAGTCGACTTTGTCGAAAAAGAACTTCACCAGTTCCGTGAACAGTTGGTCGTTCGTCGGCAAAAATTGCACCACGCCATCCAAGTGCAGCAGTACTACTGCGACGCTTTTGAAGTTGAGCAGTGGATGGCCGAAAAGCAGGCTCTGCTGGCCGGCGACGACCAGCAGTGCCAGGATGAAGAGGCAGTGTTGGCCGCTTTGAAAAAGCTCGACCTGTACGAGCAGGACATGCAAAATTTCCACACTGAACTCCGTTCACTTGGAGAATTTCTCCAGCGGATATTGAAGGACAACCATCAGCAGCAGCAGCAGCAGCAGCAGCAGGAGAACGACCAGTCGACCGCGATGTCGGCCAAGCAAGCCCAACTTGAACGTGAATACGAAACGCTGGTTGGTCTTTGCCAACAACGTCGACGTCGACTGACCGACTCTGGCCACTTTTACCAGTTTGTCAGGCAAGTGGATACGCTGGTACCGCTGCTGAGGCAGAAAGAAGCGGTCGCTTTGTCCGAAGATTATGGTCGAGATTTGGACGAGTGCAAAGCGCTGATTGGTCAGTTTGACCAATTCCTGCGCGAGCTGTCTTCACTCGGCGAGAGGGTGGCGAGCGTGCAGCGGACTCACGACGACCTGCTTCGAGCCAGTCACCCATTCTCGGCCAGCGTGAGGGCAGCCGGTGCGGATTTGCAAAAGCTCTGGCACGACGTGAACGAAGCGGCCACGGAGCGTCACCAAGCTTTGCTCGGCGCCAAACAAGTGCACGAATTCGATCAAGAAGCCGACGAGACGTTGAATTGGTTGCACGAAAAAGAAGCGCAGCTTGTTTCTGAATCGACGCATGATTTCGGTCAACTGGACATGAAAACGATCAAAGCACAACTGCAGCGCAACGAATTTTTCCTCGTACGCGGAATTTCTTGTTCAAATTCACCGCAGCTTGTGGTTCGGTGTTGAATTTTGTAAATTTCTGATTTTGTTTTAGCGCGAATTGTCGGCCGTGCAACGAAAAGTGGAAACTTTGTGCAAAGAAGCTGAACGTTTGGTGTCCAATTATCCGGATACGGCCGAACATTTGGATGTGCGCAAGCAAGAAATGATGGAAGTGTTCAACGAACTGAATCAGGAAGGCAAGAATCAGCGGACGAAATTGGAACACGCCGAACAGTTGCAGGCGTATTTTGAGCAATTTCACGATTTGATGTGAGTAGTTTTTTGATGGTTTTTTGTGTTGCATTCATATTGATAACCCGTAGAAAAGATTCGTTTTGGATTTTCTCTGTGTTTTCTTTTAGAAATTGGATAAACGGTATGCAAACCATGATCACAGCGGATAGCTTGGTCAAAGATGTGCCTGGTGCTGAGGCGTTGTTACTTCGACACAAGGAACGCTTCGCTGAGATCGAAGCACGCGCACCGGCAGTGGTCGAATTTATTCAGCTCGGCAAAGAGATGATGCGCAGCAAGCACGTTCTGTCTCTCGAAATTTGCGACAAAGTCGACCAGTTGGACACGGCTTTTAACAATCTGCGTCTCATTTTCGAAGAACGAAGCAGTCTGTACGCGATGAATCTTGACGCACAGGTAAGAAAAAAACACACACGTCGATGACAGCTAAATTTATTTATTTGTATTCTATATTGTTTTCTTTCTTGTAAAAATGAATACAAATTCAGATATGGAAAAGTGACGCTAGCTCGTTGGAAGCTTGGCTGAACGATCGACAGTTGTATTTGAAAGAAGACTGGGATGGGATCAAATCAGCCAGGGAAGTTGAAGAGTCGATTCGTCAGTATGATGATTTCTTGACAACACTGTCTGCACAAGAGGAGAAATTTGATGCATTGAAAAAGCTCACTTTGCTCGAGCAAGCGATGGAATGCCAGTCGGTGCGCGAAGCGCAAGTGCAACGTCAGGTGGAGTTGAGTCGTGAAAAGCAGCGAAAACAGAAAGTGAAAACTTTGGAAAAGCACAGAATTTTACAAGTGAGAAAACAATTTTAATATTGCAAACAACGTATCTTTGGATTTTGCTTTTCTATTGACAATTAGGAGCGCCGTCAAGAGAGGGAGAGACGTCGAACGCAAGAAATTTCATACACGAAAAGTCTTTCATCGGAAACTGCGTCTATCCAGCGACGTAGTTCGATCTCTTTTGTACCATCGACACTTGTTTATGATAATGGCAATTTGGAACAGACTGCAACATCGTTGGGCACACTTTCAAGCTCAACTCAAGCATTCAGCAGTGTCACCGGCACAGACAGTAATACCAGGTAAAATTGGAACTTTGAAAGCGAGAATATATTTTCTATTGATCTATCTATCTCTTTGATCAGGTCAATTAATTTCCTACTTGTTTAACAATGAACCTATTCGATTTCATTGCTTACTTCCTTGTTAATTAATTTCATTTTGTTTGTTCAGAAATGTTACTACCGTGTCGAAAAGTGAATTATCCGACGGGACATCAACATTCAAATGTTTGTCAACCGATGACAGTACCAATCCGAGTAGACAGAGTATCAACAGCGAAAGTGTCGTTGAGAGTGTAAAAAAGATTCCAAGTTTTACTACGCGGCGTGGCATGCGTAGAGTATGCTTGATTTGAATTTGTCTATTTTTTATGTTGCAAGAAATTATTTATTTATTTGCAAAATGTTATTTTCAGACTGCTCCGTCGAATGATATGATCGAAAAGAAAGGCTTTTTGGAACGAAAGCAGGATTTGCAAAGTGGAGGCAAGAAGGCCACTATTCGGTCGTGGAAAAATTACTACACCATCCTTTGTGGTCAGTTGATGTGCTTTTTCAAAGATCAGCAAGGATTCTGCTCTGGCGCAGCTGCTTCGGCTCCAATAAATATCTTGCACGCAGTCTGTCAACCAGCCAGTGAATACCAGAAACGGAAGAATGCCTTCAAATTGCGTACCGTTGACGGAGCCGAGTTTCTATTTTCTGCGAACTCATTTTCCGAAATGCAGGTTAGTGTCGTCAATGGGATTTTGTGAAAATGAACTGTTTTACTAAGTTTATTACATTACATTACATTACGTTGTTGTTGTTATTCAGGATTGGATCGCGAAAATATCTTTCCACGCAAGCTTGCCACCGTCGATGCAATTGAAATCATTTCGCGAACATTTTGACCAATTGTCTCAGTCAGTGTCGAAATCATCAAATTCAAGCGCAACTGATGTTTATTTTACATGCTTAACTCATCCATCAATCCCAGCGTCGACTGCTGAGACATTGCCAACAACGGCCCCTAACGACGACAGCAGCTATTCGTCTACATGGCAAATGACTGATGATTGTACTTTTTTTCTTCTTTTAATATTCCATGCGGATTTTATTAACTCTACATCTTTTAGCCAGCAAATATTTTACCGCTCTATCTGAACCTACAGTTCCTCCATCAGTTGACGAAAATTTAAATACAGCTTCATTAGGTAATTTTGCATAGGAGGAACATTCATTTTTATTTTGTGTATATATGTATATATTAGTATGTTGTATGCAAGTATGTTTTTATTTGTGCGTCCGTCTGTGTGTGTGTGTTTGTTAGTCTGTTTGGGAGTGATTATTATATTAGTACGTTGTCCTTTCAGATGTAATACATGAGGAGATAGATGAAAGCGCGCTGAGCTTTGTGAAGACGCGCAATGCTAGTAGTGCAGGTATGTGTTTTTGTACTGGCTGCGCCGCGTTGCTCTACTAACTGCTAGCTAACTTCGAATGCTGCTCATCTATTTAACAGTCTACTTGTGTAGCAAAATCACTTTTTCAAACATATGCATGGAAATTCTTTTTTATTTTTTTAAATGATTTTTTCAACATTAGTGAAAGTTTTTGCTAATTTCATTGCATGTTTGAAATCCGCACCGGTTGATTTGTTTGGCATATTGATTGCAGAATGTGTGCGTTGGTTTTGTTATTAATTTTTTAATTTATATTTAGACCAAGCTACAGCCGAGGTGTCTGAAAATGGTTACAGTTTGCAGGTATGAATGTGCACATATTTGGTTAATAATTTATTTGTGTTTATTTTTTGCAATTGTTGATGGATGTAACTTTTTTTTTGTTTAAGACAGCGCTCCAGTACAGTGAAAACAGTTCAGAATTAGATACAGGAACGTCGGAAAATTGTACTGAATCTTATATCCATTCAGAAGATGTTGCTCAGCGGCAGCAAAGTTATCAAGATACCGCCTCATCAACTGTGACAGTTGAATTAGAAGAGAAACGTAGAAAGCTTTTACCTCGTATTAGCAGTTTGTTCAAATCGAAGAAACGTGATACGAAAGACATGCAGTTCTGATCGTACAACAACTAAACGTGATGAAAATAATTACTTATCATTTACTCATTTAAGCTTCATTTACTACTCTTGGTTTATTATTATTTTCTTTTGTAGAATCATGATAATTTCACTTATTCATTTTTGCTCTTCCCATGTTAATATTACATAATTTTTTAAAATGTTTTGCCACTAGTTAATCCGGGTTATGTTTATTATTAATATCATTCATTCTGCTTCAACATCTTTTTCTAACCATTCATAACCTTTTTCATAATAATAATAATAATATTAATAATATTATTGTTATTATTTTATTATGAAATAATTGTTATTATTTGCTTCACAGTTATGCGATTGTTGATTTAATAATTTATTAAAATTCAAATTAATTAATACTCATGATGTGTCTGCTTGCTGTTTCAACTGAAATGTAAATTATTTCAACTGAAACATCAGTTCTTTGTTTATCATTAGCAATTGTCGTAAAAAAATTTTATACTGAAGAACAGAGCAGGTGATAGGTTTTTTATTATTAATTTTGTGCTTACCGTTATTCTGTTAGTACTTTAGATTGACATCGTGCATATGAAAAACTGTGAACTGAAGTAATGAACTGTTGTTATTTATTTAGCCACAGTTGACTTACTACAGTTCGAAAACTGAAACATCTCGGGAACAATTTTGAAGAAAATATAGAAACTGAACTGATTTGAAATGCAGCAATTGCTAGAAATAGCTGAAATTGTTCATCGACTGACAATCACCTTAATCTTTCAATGGAAAAGAAGTAGGTAAGAAGTTAATTTGCATCATATCTAATTTTACATTCTATATACATTTAATGTATATGAATAAGAAAGATTTTATTTCTTATTTCAGAATTCTTCTTCTTCTTCTTGATGATTTCTGTTGTATTAGTAGCAGCATTTTTTGCATATTAATTAATTTCCAGGTATAATAATTAAATTGCATATGCATATTGCAATTCTATTGCATATGCATATAGATTATTGAATTTCATATGTACTCGCAACGTATTGACATTTAATGTAAAGTAATTTGTTAGGGTTCGAATAATTTGCAGCGTTGTATAAATTTCATGTATGAATGAGTTGATACCAGTAATAAATTATGCAAATTTTTGAAAACCACCATTTCAATAAGAAATTGGGCTATTTTAACGATTGCAAGTTATATTTGCATAATGCATCTCTGAAATTTTACTGAGTCGACCGTTGAAATTTAATTAGTAATCTGTCGAGTTGTTGAAGCAGCAGTAGGAGGAAGGAGACCAGCGCTTTCTCCTCTCTGCACTAAGTGATCTACTTCATTCATGATGCTGTATATATTCTTTATGAAAGTAAATTTTATTGCTCAGATATTTTTTACATAAATTCTTTTTTATGCAATCTATTTTCAGATATATTCAGGTGTTTTCGACTTGTTTTCATCAATTAAAAATTACAGTAAGCAATGAATTATTTTTCTTTTCAATTATTTAAAGAAACTATCATTTTCAATATGTTAAATTTGAGATATTTTGAATATAAATGATAATTTCTATTTTACAGATTGTCGATCATCAAATCATTTTTTTATTTGTCCAAATATTTCAGTTTGTTAAATTGCTAATTTATTAAGTCCGCATAGTAATGTAATTTTGCATTCTATGCAAACTAGCAAATAAAAACGTAATAAATTCTGTGATTTAATAAAACGATTTTACTGTACTTAGGCCTCCAGCAAGCTATTACTGAATGAAAAGAAGGTTGTTTCACTAGAGGCAAAGTAGTTTGCTAGTTGTATAACTCTTTTTCTAGAATGTCCTTCATTCATGCACTGGAATTCACTCAGTCGATGGTCACGGCAGCGCGTGGTTAACTCCACCATCGTCAATAGTGAAAAGATAAGTTTTTTTTTAATTATATGGCTGATATTCAATGCATGCTATTTGCATGACTTTGCAAATTGAAACTAATGGATACTAATACGTGAAACTGATACGTAAATTTTATGATTTAAGAGAAATTAGCATCACTTACACCGGTGAAACTGAACGGAGGTAAGTAAAAAAGTAAAGAATCAAATGCACTGTTATTCGTTTTATCTAGTTGTTTCATAACAAACATTATTTTTATAATGTTATTCAGATCCTTGAATTCTCAAAGAATTCGCTATCCCACTCGCTATTTGTCAAATGTGAAAAATGCTGTTAGACGACTATTTGCTTTAATTTCTCAATTTTTGTTTTGTAGGTTTTATTCTTATAAGAATATCGAGATTTCAGTTTCAGGTAAGTATTTTTTCTTTCTTTTTTGAATTAATTTTTAGATGAATTGTTTTAGAATTGGTGAAAAGTAACTGAAACAGTTTACGACTGAATCAAGAAGCTGTTTGTAACACGTTGAATTCAAGAGAGATCATCAAGTAAGTTTTTTTTACAACTGAAATTTTTTACTTCCTGATATGCTTGATGGAAATGATTTATTGAGAAGCACTAAATATTTTTAAACTCAGGTAAGTAATTTTTTAAGTGACTCCATTTTATGAATCATTCGACTCATTCCAAATAGAGGGAACAGAAGAGAGTATGAGCATAAAGTGGAGGTGGAGAGGTGATAAGAGCATAAGTGGAGATCGGAGGATAGGATAGGATAAGATGGGGAGGAGAGTATACGTGGAGAGGAGATGAAGGAGAGTATAGGTGGAGTGGAGAGGAGATGGAGGAGAGTATAGGTGGAGTGGAGAGTATAGGTGGAGTGGAGAGTATAGGTGGAGTGGAGAGTATAGGTGGAGAGGAGAGTATAGGTGGAGAGGAGAGTATAGGTGGAGAGGAGAGTATAGGTGGAGAGGATATCCTTAGTCGTAGCCTCGGGCGATCCTAAAGGCGTAGCCTGAGGTGCACCTTAGGGCGTAGCCTGGGGCTATCTTTTTGAAAATTTGGAAAATTTTTAGAATTTATGAAAATTTTGCCGGAGGCATAGCCCCAAGCATAGCCTGAGGGCAAATATTTGCATATAATTTGCCTGAAGCATAGCCTGAAGGTAAATATTTTTTTGAAATTTGCCTGGAGCATAGCCTAAAGGCAAATGTTTTTTTAAATTTGCCTGAAGCGTAGCCTGGGGCGTAGCCTGCGGCTATTTTTTTGAAAATCTTGAAAAATTCTGGAATTTACGGAAATTTTGCCGGAGGCATAGCCCCAAGCATAGCCTGAGGGCAAATATTTGCATATAATCTGCCTGAAGCATAGCCTTGGGCTTAGCCTGGGGGCAAATCCAAATATTGAAATATAGCTTGAGGCATTGTTTAAGGTGAAGCGTATCCCTCTGATGCTACTTTCCGCATAGCTATACCACCTTTTCTGTCTTCTTCTCCCAACCTATGCTCCTCTCCTGTCCTCTCCTCACAACCTGTACTCCTCTCCTCCATTTCCTCCTCCAAAGGCTTGGCCTTCCATTAATGCTTCCATTCCTCCTTCCTGAATTCCAGTTACTTACCTTCTTTTCCAAATCTTTTTCCTTCATTTCCAATTCCTTACCCTGTCAAAATCTTTTCCTTACCTGGTGAGCAGATGTCTCTTTCTTCCAGTTCTTCTTTCTACTCTTCTCGATCTTCAGATTGTGATCTGAAACGTGACGTTCACAAAAGTATTTAGAACTTACCGCGACAGGAACGATGTTTACAGATGTTATTCCATTGCAGTCAGTTTCTTCAGGGACCTCCAAAATGTCATGCCTGAAAAACAGAAATAATTAGCTTAAATAATTAGTGTAAATATTACTTACTTTTGGTGACAGGGTGGTAATTCACACTTTGTGCATTCCCATTTTGTTTCTTCTTGCAGTGGATTGGTACTGTCAGATTCATACTTACCTTCCTGTCCATATCTTCCTTTTCCTTCTTTTCTTCTACCAATTCCTCACCATATCAAAATCTTTTCCTTAGCTGGCGAGCAGATGTCTCTTCTTTCTTCCTCCTCTATTTCTAGTCTTCTCGATGTGATTGTGATCTGAAGTGTCGTTCACATTAGTAATACTTAAAACTTACCGCCCCTTGACACGGACGATGTCTTCTTGTTTACAGATGTTCATTGCAGTCAGTTTCTTCAGGGACCTTCACGATGCCATCTTGTTTAGCTACCGCCTGAAAAACAGTAATATAAAATTGAATACCTTAAATAATTAAGTTAAATATTACTTACTTTTGGTGACAGGGAGACAATTCGCACTTTGTGCATTCCCATTGTTTCTCCTTGCAGTGCAATGGCGTTACTGTCTGTGAACATGTCTATAAAATGAGCGGAATCAAATTTAGCTGTTTTCCAACTGACTACGTTCCTATTTATGAAATGAAACATTATCACCATTCATGAAACATCTCTTGTTTTTCCGTTGCAGCCTCATGCTCCTCTTCAGGAGTGGATGTTGTAGTCTATAAACAGTTGTGCTTTAACGATGAGTAGATTTAAATAGTACTTAATATTACTTAATTTTTATGACAGTCGAAGAATTGTTCTTCTTTACTGACCATTCCCGCTATCTTGTTTATCTTGCATATTTTATATTGTCGATAGCATGCATGCCTGTAAAATTAGCGGAATTAAATTTAGTTACTTGCTGTCACGTACTTACTTATGAGGGAAAACATCATCGTCATGCATAAAACGTCCATTACGTTTAGTGTAGAAATTAGCTAATCTAATTATCTACTTTCTGCTTGGTTTTTGCAGTTTCAATCTGGATGACTGTCTGTTCATTTGGAAGCCATTTTTTAGGTTGAGAATTTTCTTACCAATCATACGTTCGAACAGGGAACATTTCCAACGGTTGGAGTACCAAATGCAAGGGGTGTCAGGTACAAGGAAACGCGATCCACAGTTTCTTCGCTTTGCTGGAAATTCAAACGTTTGAGGTAAATGAATTTTCTCTATTTATAATTGTCACTGATATCAGATTATATTGTCTTATTATGGGTGTGAAATAGCCATATTGTAAAAGTTAATTGAAGACGAATGACAGTGCATCTGATTGTAATTTATATTCACACATACTAATCGTAAGTGCATTAACTTACTTGTTAAATCATGTGCGTATGAAAATAATTCAGCGACGGGGTAAATGAAGATGCTGCTATTCGAGGATTTCTAAAATAAAATTACTTTATCAACTCAGTTAAAATTAAATATCCCTACCCTAATTAATTTCCATCAGTATACATGACGATAATTACTCATCTTCCATGTTTTAATCCAAATTTCAGAATATTAGTGAGCATAAATGTTTTCCGTACATGTTGTCTTCGTTCCCCCGTCTTAAATAGTCAGACATGTTGAATACTTCGAGCTAAGTAAAGGTAATGGTGATGAATTAAATCTGAAGTATTAAGCAGCAACCGGTTAATGTAAAGTATACGTACTGTTATTTATCTTCAGAGATAGAATTACTGTGTTGTAGCCTTTCCTTGAATGTTTTGCCTACAATTTCCAAGTTTTACATCGAGCGGACTTTCTTTTCATACCTGCGTGTTGTCTTTATTCTTTCCAGCATTTCAAACCTTCAACCGTTTCCAATAATTCAACACTGGAAAAATAACTATGGAATAAGAATTAAATAACAAGCGTACGTTAATAGTATTTGAAAAAGAAACTCAGTTAATCGAAAATATACATACCATTTTGCATTTTCGGTGGAATATGCTTTGTTGTTTTCTTTTCTTGAAAGTTCTATATTAATGTAAATTTCAATACGAGTGAAGCGAAACAAATTTTTTACTTACATGTCGTCTTCTATCATCCGCCAAATTACGCGACCATTTACAATCATCGAAAAGAAATTCAAATTTAGGAATTTAAAACACATTGCTTGAATATTAAAATCAGATGCACTGTCATTCGTCTTCAATTACATTTTATAATATGGCTATTTCACTTTTACCTGGTCGTATTTATTAAAAGGATATACTACACAGTATTGATTATAAAAATAATATTGTATTGCTTACATGCTTTCTATGTTCACTTGATTTTAAGTATGTAGAAATGTTGATCGGCTCTCTTTTCATTTTCAAAAAACGATGTTGCAGTAATGCCTGTATTGGTACATTTCAGTATTAAATATCAAATCTAACATTAATTAGAAATTGTACTTATTGATATCGATCACACGTGTACGCAGTATTCAAGTCATGTGAATTCTGAAACTAAAATACATTACTGTTGTCAATTGCTTCAGCGCATAACTTATAAGTACGTACTTGTTTCTCAGCAGCATCTGTATTAAACACCAATGTAATATATTTCTAAGAACATTTTCATGTTAGTATGAAAAGATACTAAAAACCAATTAGTTGGTATTTAGTATATTTTGTTAAGTCATGCAATGGTAGTCATGCAACATCAAAATGCATTATCGAATAACATACCTCTTCATTATATATAATATTCAAGAGTGAAATTGTAATTCAGGACGTGCCGTTACGGCGACGCACGAAATAAGTAACCAAGAAAACTCGTGATACACTAAATAAGAATAAATTATATGACCGTGAGGTGAAATTTTGAAAGGTTGTGAATGTATATAATATTGCCCTTGGTAGAACAAACTAATTTTCATTTAGTAATAACCCTATAGCATAAACCTATTTCAAAACGTTTGTTAACATTACTGTTATGCCGAAGGATAATTTGCTTACATTCATGTAATTGTATGCAAAATACAATTTACATGAAAAACTATAGTATGAAAAAGTGAGGATGCGACGCTAAAATAACGTAATTGCTTTCAGAAGTTACGAAACAAAACATGAGATTCAAGATACCGAATATAATGCGTAATGCTTTATATTACCCTCTAAAATATTTACTGATAAGAAGCATCTTTAAGTGAAAGAAAGTAACGGAAGGTTTCCAACGCTTCTGCGACGTTATGTATCTGTTGTCCATAAATTTCGAATGGGTACGTTTATCCTTTTATTGCCCTTACAATAGTGTTTGAATCAGATTGTGTGAAAATACTAGTACTGGAGAAGTACGTTTCAAGGAATCGAAAAATATTACACAAATGCATGCAGTTTTTGCGAATACTACATACTGAAGTAAAAACTATATCCTATATTCAATACAATAGTGGCTACAGAAATATATAGAAATTCTACATGTTTAGAGAAATTTTCTCCAAACATAAGAATGATCAATCGGAGAGCAAATAAATGATGTCCATACCTGTTCCCACCGTCGTTGCCTACATATTATTCATTAAGGTGCAGCAGAAATGACATGTATTGTAATTTTCAGAAAAAAAAGATAAGTATTAGAAAGAAGTTTGATAAATATGCATATCATATTACATTCTGAGCTTTCATCGAAGGTTCAGCAAGAGAAATGAAATGCATCATTCTGTGAGTAAGAAATTGTTTGAGGTAATGCATACAAACAACGTGAGTACAATTATTAAAAAGCAACTTACTTTTTAATTTTCATAATTTTGAAGAGTTGACATGAACGGGCTTCATGAAGAAAGTTCTTCACACTGATAAAATGATGATGTAAATAACATTCCATTCATAGTCGATACAGCACAGAAGACTTGAGCTCTTTGCTTGACTAATATTCTTTCTCATAATAAACGATATGACCATAACGATGACATTTGGTAATGTGGGCCAAATTCAACCTCAAGGGAATAGAGTAATGTTACATTGCCTTTGGTAGACTCTGCTAACTTTTACACAGGAGGAAATTAATCACATAAACACACGCAGAGGGAGAAATGCATTACTAAATGATGAATTGCAATTTGCTATTATCACAAACAGATGAATTGCAACATGAAATGTTACACCGTGAGTTTGTATTCCATTTGTAAATAACATCAGTTATTATTTACATTTCAATACTGAAACAATTTACAGCAAAATAAAATGATATGAAAACGTAGGAAACCTGGAATGAAAAAAAAATAGAAGGCGAAAAGAGATGTAGAAGAATAAGCCAATATAAAGAATGTTTCATGTGGTGTATTCGTTGCTTCAAAAAATAGCTTTTAAAGAAAAGTTTAAAGAAAGTTAAATACATTGAATACATTTAAAGAAACTTACTGATAAAACACTTTCCTACGTATTAAAAAAGGCAGATGGCAACTTTAGAGGCCATTTATTTCGACACATACGCGTTTGTTTGCCGATGAAACTTTCCCAAAAGCCTAATTAATTTTT
>NW_003526941.1:1349010-1354879 GCF_000181795.1 Trichinella spiralis
TATCCTGAATCGTAGCCTCAGGCGAGCCTAAAGGCGTAGCCTGGGGCTATTTTTTTTGAAAATCTCGATAATCTTGAATTTACGAAAATTTTGCCGGAGGCATAGCCCCAAGCATAGCCTGAGGGCAAATATTTGCATATAATTTGCCTGAAGCATAGCCTGAAGGTAAATATTTTTTTGAAATTTGCCTGGAGCATAGCCTAAAGGCAAATGATTTTTAAATTTGCCTGAAGCGTAGCCTGGGGCGTAGCCTGCGGCTATTTTTTTGAAAATCTTGAAAAATTCTGGAATTTACGGAAATTTTGCCGGAGGCATAGCCCGAAGCATAGCCTGAGGGCAAATATTTGCATATAATTTGCCTGAAGCATAGCCTGAAGGGAAATGTTTTTCAAAAATAGCCTGGGGCATAGCCTGAGGGTAAATATTTTTTTAATTTTGCCTGAAGCGTAGCCTGGGGCGTAGCCCGCGGCTATCTTTTTGAAAATCTCGAAAATTTTCACAAATTACGAAAAATTTGCCGGAGGCGTAGCCCGAAGCATAGCCTGAAGGCAAATATTTTGCCTGAAGCATAGCCTTGGGCTTAGCCTGGGGGCAAATCCAAATATTGAAATATAGCTTGAGGCATTGTTTAAGGTGAAGCGTATCCCTCTGATGCTACTTTCCGCATAGCTATACCACCTTTTCTGTCTTCTTCTCCCAACCTATGCTCCTCTCCTGTCCTCTCCTCACAACCTGTACTCCTCTCCTCCATTTCCTCCTCCAAAGGCTTGGCCTTCCATTAATGCTTCCATTCCTCCTTCCTGAATTCCAGTTACTTACCTTCTTTTCCAAATCTTTTTCCTTCATTTCCAATTCCTTACCCTGTCAAAATCTTTTCCTTACCTGGTGAGCAGATGTCTCTTTCTTCCAGTTCTTCTTTCTACTCTTCTCGATCTTCAGATTGTGATCTGAAACGTGACGTTCACAAAAGTATTTAGAACTTACCGCGACAGGAACGATGTTTACAGATGTTATTCCATTGCAGTCAGTTTCTTCAGGGACCTCCAAGATGTTATGCCTGAAAAACAAAAATAATTAAATAGCTTAAATAATTAGCGTAAATATTACTTACTTTTGGTGACAGGGTGGTAATTCACACTTTGTGCATTCCCATTTTGTTTCTTCTTGCAGTGGATTGATACTGTCAGATTGGTACTTACCTTCCTGTCCATATCTTCCTTTTCCTTGTTTTCTTCTACCAATTCCTCACCATATCAAAATCTTTTCCTTAGCTGGCGAGCAGATGTCTCTTCTTTCTTCCTCCTCTATTTCTAGTCTTCTCGATGTGATTGTGATCTGAATACTTAAAACTTACCGCCCCTTGACACGGACGATGTCTTCTTGTTTACAGATGTTCATTGCAGTCAGTTTCTTCAGGGACCTTCACGATGCCATCTTGTTTAGACACCGCCTGAAAAACAGAAATATAAATTTGAATACCTTAAATAATTAGGTTAAATATTACGTACTTTTGGTGACAGGGAGACAATTCGCACTTTGTGCATTCCCATTGTTTCTCCTTGCAGTGCAATGGCGTTACTGTCTGTGAACACGTCTATGAAATGAGCGGAATCAAATTTAGCTGTTTTCCAACTGACTACGTACCTATTTATGAAAGGAAACATTATCACCATTCATGAAAAATCTCTTGTTTTTCCGTTGCAGCCTCATGCTCCTCTTTCACGAGTGGATGTTGTAGTCTATAAACAGTTGTGCTTTAACGATGAGTAGATTTAAATAGTACTTAATATTACTTAATTTTTATGACAGTCGAAGACTTGTTCTTCTTTACTGACCATTCCCGCTATCTTGTTTATCTTGCATATTTTATATTGTCGATAGCATGCATGCCTGTAAAATTAGCGGAATTAAATTTAGTTACTTGCTGTCACGTACTTACTTATGAGGGAAAACATCATCGTCATGCATAAAACGTCCATTACGTTTAGTGTAGAAATTAGCTAATCTAATTATCTACTTTCTGCTTGGTTTTTGCAGTTTCAATCTGGATGACTGTCTGTTCATTTGGAAGCCATTTTTTAGGTTGAGAATTTTCTTACCAATCATACGTTCGAACAGGGAACATTTCCAACGGTTGGAGTACCAAATGCAAGGGGTGCCAGGTACAAGGAAACGCGATCCACAGTTTCTTCGCTTTGCTGGAAATTCAAACGTTTGAGGTAAATGAATTTTCTCTATTTATAATTGTCACTGATATCAGATTATATTGTCTTATTATGGGTGTGAAATAGCCATATTGTAAAAGTTAATTGAAGACGAATGACAGTGCATCTGATTGTAATTTATATTCACACATACTAATCGTAAGTGCATTAACTTACTTGTTAAATCATGTGCGTATGAAAATAATTCAGCGACGGGGTAAATGAAGATGCTGCTATTCGAGGATTTCTAAAATAAAATTACTTTATCAACTCAGTTAAAATTAAATATCCCTACCCTAATTAATTTCCATCAGTATACATGACGATAATTACTCATCTTCCATGTTTTAATCCAAATTTCAGAATATTAGTGAGCATAAATGTTTTCCGTACATGTTGTCTTCGTTCCCCCGTCTTAAATAGTCAGACATGTTGAATACTTCGAGCTAAGTAAAGGTAATGGTGATGAATTAAATCTGAAGTATTAAGCAGCAACCGGTTAATGTAAGGTATACGTACTGTTATTTATCTTCAGAGGTAGAATTACTGTGTTGTAGCCTTTCCTTGAATGTTTTGCCTACAATTTCCAAGTTTTATATCGAGCGGACTTTCTTTTCATACCTGCGTGTTGTCTTTATTCTTTCCAGCATTTCAAACCTTCAACCGTTTCCAATAATTCAACACTGGAAAAATAACTATGGAATAAGAATTAAATAACAAGCGTACGTTAATAGTATTTGAAAAAGAAACTCAGTTAATCCAAAATATACATACCATTTTGCATTT
The DNA here is from genome assembly GCF_000181795.1 of Trichinella spiralis. Lineage (NCBI taxonomy): Eukaryota > Metazoa > Nematoda > Enoplea > Trichinellida > Trichinellidae > Trichinella > Trichinella spiralis. The sequence continues at coordinate 1,352,001 of NW_003526941.1, forward strand.
TCGGTGGAATATGCTGTTGTTTTCTTTTCTTGAAAGTTCTATATTAATGTAAATTTCAATACGAGTGAAGCGAAACAAATTTTTTACTTACATGTCGTCTTCTATCATCCGCCAAATTACGCGACCATTTACAATCATCGAAAAGAAATTCAAATTTAGGAATTTAAAACACATTGCTTGAATATTAAAATCAGATGCACTGTCATTCGTCTTCAATTACATTTTATAATATGGCTATTTCACTTTTATCTGGTCGTATTTATTAAAAGGATATACTACACAGTGTTGATTATAAAAATAATATTGTATTGCTTACATGCTTTCTATGTTCACTTGATTTTAAGTATGTAGAAATGGTGATCAGCTCTCTTTTCATTTTCAAAAAACGATGTTGCAATAATGCCTGTATTGGTACATTTCAGTATTAAATATCAAATCTAACATTAATTAGAAATTGTACTTGTTGATATCGATCACACGTGTACGCAGTATTCAAGTCATGTGAATTCTGAAACTAAAATACATTACTGTTGTCAATTGCTTCAGCGCATAACTTATAAGTACGTACTTGTTTCTCAGCAGCATCTGTATAAAACCAATGTAATATATTTCAAAGAGCATTTTCATGTTAGTATAAAAAGATACTAAAATCCAATTAGTTGGTATTTAGTATATTTTGTTAAGTCATGCAATGGTAGTCATGCAACATCAAAATGCATTATCGAATAACATACCTCTTCATTATATATAATATTCAAGAGTGAAATTGTAATTCAGGACGTGCCGTTACGGCGACGCACGAAATAAGTAACCAAGAAAACTCGTGATACACTAAATAAGAATAAATTATATGACCGTGAGGTGAAATTTTGAAAGGTTGTGAATGTATATAATATTGCCCTTGGTAGAACAAACTAATTTTCATTTAGTAATAACCCTATAGCATAAACCTATTTCAAAACGTTTGTTAACATTACTGTTATGCCGAAGGATAATTTGCTTACATTCATGTAATTGTATGCAAAATACAATTTACATGAAAAACTATAGTATGAAAAAGTGAGGATGCGACGCTAAAATAACGTAATTGCTTTCAGAAGTTACGAAACAAAACATGAGATTCAAGATACCGAATATAATGCGTAATGCTTTATATTGCCTTCTAAAATATTGACTGATAAGAAGCATCTTTAAGTGAAAGAAAGTAAAGGAAAGTTTCCAACGCTGCTGCGACGTTATGTATCTGTTGTCCATAAATTTCGAATGGGTACGTTTATCCTTTTATTGCCCTTACAATAGTGTTTGAATCAGATTGTGTGAAAATACTAGTACTGGAGAAGTACGTTTCAAGGAATCGAAAAATATTACACAAATGCATGCAGTTTTTGCGAATACTACATACTGAAGTAAAAACTATATCCTATATTCAATACAATAGTGGCTACAGAAATATATAGAAATTCTATATGTTTAGAGAAATTTTCTCCAAACATAACAATGATCAATCGGAGAGCAAATAAATGATGTCCATACCTGTTCCCACCGTCGTTGCCTACATATTATTCATTAAGGTGCAGCAGAAATGGCATGTATTGTAATTTTCAGAAAAAAAAGATAAGTATTAGAAAGAAGTTTGATAAATATGCATATCATATTACATTCTGAGCTTTCATCGAAGGTTCAGCACGAGAAATGAAATGCATCATTCTGTGAGTAAGAAATTGTTTGAGGTAATGCATACAAACAACGTGAGTACAATTATTAAAAAGCAACTTACTTTTTAATTTTCATAATTTTGAAGAGTTGACATGAACGGGCTTCATGAAGAAAGTTCTTCACACTGATAAAATGAATGATGATGTAAATAACATTCCATTCATAGTCGATACAGCACAGAAGACTTGAGCTCTTTGCTTGACTAATATTCTTTCTCATAATAAACGATATGACCATAACGATGACATTTCGTAATGTGGGCCAAATTCAACCTCAAGGGAATAGAGTAATGTTACATTGCCTTTGGTAGACTCTGCTAACTTTTACACAGGAGGAAATTAATCACATAAACACACGCAGAGGGAGAAATGCATTACTAAATGATGAATTGCAATTTGCTATTATCACAAACAGATGAATTGCAACATGAAATGTTACACCGTGAGTTTGTATTCCATTTGTAAATAACATCAGTTATTATTTACATTTCAATACTGAAACAATTTACAGCAAAATAAAATGATATGAAAACGTAGGAAACCTGGAATGAAAAAAAATAGAAGGCGAAAAGAGATGTAGAAGAATAAGCCAATATAAAGAATGTTTCATGTGGTGTATTCGTTGCTTCAAAAAATAGCTCACATTTAAAGAAAGTTACTGATAAAACACTTTCCTACGTATTAAAAAAGGCAGATGGCAACTTTAGAGGCCATTTAACCAACAAGTACGGGTTTGTAGGCGTCAGTTCTTTCCAGATCACTCTACTTTATCAGACCTTAGCAATATATAACAAAAAAAACGAAATTTGTGACAAAAGCCTACTTTCGAAAATCGCAAAAACAGCAAAGGCTATAGCCTTGCTTTTTAAAAGGTCGAAAATTTTAAATTTTTGAGAAAATGATTTCAATTGATCAGAAAAAATATGATAATCACTACAAACCTAGTCTCACGTTTTATGAATGCGTATTTGCCGAGATATTGCTAAAAAAGTTGCACGACAATGCGATTTTAATGGGAGCAACAGAAAACGAAATGAAACCTGCGCATTTGATAATAAAGAAAAGAATTACATTTCATTATTATTTATATATAATTTGCATCTTATATTCCTCCTAGAAATGTTGCTGATTCTAATAGCATTTGTACCTGAAATTCTTTTTGTA